>NC_069504.1:632320512-632634679 GCF_027579735.1 Bombina bombina
AATTTATTTATTTTTCTGCATCAAGGAATAAATGCCAAAATAGCTAAACTGAACAAGACAGCACTGATGTGTATTTTTTTATTTGCGTCTCTAAGATGTTCTTTTGTTGTAAAATAAATAAATAAATATATATATGTTTCAGTAGTCTATTTTTATGGAGTTACTGTCATTAATACTGTAAAAACTGAATAGTGAGAATTAAAATGCACTGTACATTTTTGTAATAAAAAAACTATCAGATTTTACTTTAGTATACTGTATGTCTATGTGTTTGCATTCTCAATATTTTTCATCCAAATTTCTTCAATAAAATATATTAAATTCTAGGAGTATTTTTGTATAAAAAATATGTGATTTATGTTTTAAATGTAACAGACTATAGCCCCATTTTTTTTTTTAAAGTGTGTGGGGATAATGTTCCTAGGTAGGGAATCTGATCAATCACACGCTACCAACAGTGCACAGCCCCCTACTTTAATGCATCTTAATAAATTTTGCATGTACAGGTACAAAACCTGTCAGCCAAAATACTTTAGATTAGAATAGGTTTGGATTTCAGAATAATTATATATTTGCATCTGTAAATCGGGACAGCTTGTAAAGTGTATCGGACAAAATGTAAACAACATTTTAGGTCATTTAATCAATATTTACATGTCATAATACAGCTTATGCATGTAACTAATGGTTGTTTTATATAATTTGTAATACTTTTGTATACATACTACCATCAGATTGATAGTACAGTACTGTAATAAGTAAGGTAATATTTGTTTATTTAAATAAATTTAGACTGCATTTTAGAACAAAAATCAGAACAAAGACAGGCAAAGAAGATAGTAACTTTCTGGGTTGGGGGATACTAATTTCTAATAATTTTTTTTTTTTTTTTTTAAATGATGAAAAAGTCTGGATTTCCGAATTCCGTATTTTGGGATTTGTATCTGTATTGGCATAGAAATTGAGGAAAACTTTCTGACCCTCAAAATAAACATCCAGAAATTCTGGCCTGGTTTTGCCCTTCAATTAACTGATTTGAATTAAACTTGCTATGGTATGTAATATAATATAATATAATATAATATAAAAATGTAATACAATATAAAAATATAAGATAATATAACGTGAGTATGTCACCCATAATATATATTTGTTTTACCCTTCTTTAGTAATATAAAAACATGTTTCTAATTACATAACTACCAGACTGATAATTGAATTTATTTTGATATTATTTATTTTAATTTACAAGTGGATTAAATTGTGTTTACTTGTTGTTTAAGAAACCATGGCACTTTATTACAACAAAGTCAATGATTAGGCAAGTCGACTGCCAAAACGTGCTGTTCATCTGGTTATTAAAAATCCCAAGTTCTATAAAAACAAACATAAAATTCAGAAGAAAGTTTAGTTAGAACATACAAATTATCACAAACAGTTCATAGGGACTTAAGAATTTCACTGTTACCTGTTCCAAAGTAAGCAGAACTAAATCTAATCAATCAAATTGCTGGAATACTTCATCACCAGCTGAGCCAAAAGAGCCAAACTAAGCATTATTTTCATATAGGCAGACAAAACATATTAAGCCCAAAATCCCAATTCAGAGTCATACCATATTTATGTTTATGTTATATAAGTGTTAATAGCAAACAAATAGTTATGTTCATATCCTCAGTAGTAAGCTAATCAAACAAACACATTCTATCAGCATAAGACCATAAAGTATATTGTCTGACCTCTATTCAAAAAGAAATACTGTATTTTCACGCAGGTTCGCTTTAATCCGCTTTTGATGCATAAGCTACTAATATTTGCGTGGATTGCTGCAAACAAGCGTACAAATTGGGGAGTTTTTACGTTCTGGGGATTCATATATCGTTATTTTTTATTTTTTATATTTTGAGCATTTGTTTCTAATTTTCAATAGATTTGATTTTTTTTGTAACTTAAGCTAAGGAGTCCTTTGTAAGTCTGGATATGAAAAGAAAGATAAAATCTTTTGTTGGACCAAAAATAAAATGATTTATTATGTATATGTTACAGTTAAAGTGCATAAATCAGTTAATGTGCACATTACTTAGTTAATCTGCAGATTAACTAGGGTGATCAGTTAAAGTGCAGAAAATTGTTTAATTTCTCACATTACCTAGGTAATCTGCAGATTACCTAGGTAATCTGCACATTACCTACTAGGCACTAGTTAAAGTGCAAAAAAAAAGCAATTTAGCTTTTTAAAAAAGTTTGTTTCACGGTTTGTTTCTCTCATGTAAACTGTTTATTGAAAAGAAGCCGAAGAATGTAATAAATAAAGAACAAAATGTTCCGATTTCGGCCGAGGGCAGATACGCTCCAGAGTGCTCTGTTCTAATCAGAGCCTCGGGTGCCGCAACTGCCTCTGGGAACCTTACCATGGGTCTCAGCCCGCACGTCTTGAAATTCTCTGCCTGGGAAGTTATCTATCTATCTATCTATCTATCAAATCTATATTAAATAGATAGATTTGATAGATAGATAGATAGATAGATAGATAGATAGATAGATAGATAGATAGATAGATAATTTCCCAGACAGAGAATTTCAAGACATGAGTGCTGGGACCCATGGTAAGGTTCCCAGAGGCAGTTGCGGTGCCCAAGGCTCTGATTAGAACAGAGCACTCTGCAGCGTATTTGCCCTCGGCCAAAATCGGATGTGAAAGGAAATGCACTTTGTGTATAACCAATAGAAGAAACAAAGAACTATCATACACAGATAACATTGTTTGTTACTACTATTTAGAAAATTAGCAGTTAAATGTGGCTCTTTTTAAACAGCTTATACTTTTTCTCTGAGTCAAGGCTTGATAGGCTGCAGATATTTCTCTAGGGAATTGCTAGTCTTTTTTTTTTTTTTTTTTAGAAGAAGGCTTATAACATAGCCTCTATTATCTGCCAGAACAATTCCCCATGTAGCTTCAAGTTAGTCTAGAAATGTCCCATACATTTATATCAACGCTGCCAAGCACATTTCCTTATATTGTTTAGTGGTACTAAGATCCCCTCTTTAAGTGTGCCTTTATTTACCACACTTTATACCCAGAGAAAATGTGTCAGCCGTACCACCTCAGAATTATTGTACTCTGTGAGCACATCACTTGCGGTATCCTTTCCAGCTTTTTTTTTGTGTATCGTAGCAGCCAAGGAAACGGATAACAGTAGCCGGTCTCCTGCGCTCAGCTGCCTTAAGCTCAATATTATGTTTGTGTTTCCTGCTATCTCACTTCTTAGCATAGAGTGTCAGGCAGAATGTGGTATAGCCGCAGGCCAATAACGGCCAAGAAGATGTTCCAGCTCGGGTGAGAATGATTTCACCTCAGGTTGCTCAACAGAAAAACAGCAAGATTCCGCGGGCTATGCAGGTGTATCAAACCTCCACCCCTCTCAAAAATATGCACTTTAACGACACTGAAGCCGTTAATGTGCACATTACTTAAAGTGCGGATTCCGCACTTTAACTGAGCAAATCAGTAAATCTGCAGATTACCTAGGTAATGTGCACATTAACTGATTCCGCACTTTAGTGGTAACATATATACTAGTAATTTGTATGTTATTTCCTCCATTGCTTACAATGGTGCTCGCTAGCAAGCAGGTAGTGAATATTTGGAGCAAGTGTTTGTATTTTCGCTTGCAAATATGGCTGCCTGAAGCATGAAATATTGCAGCCATGTGTATTTTCCTGCAATATTTCACACATTGGGCTGTTGATCCGCTGGCTCATACGTATCATTACACACTCCAATTACCAATCGCATGAGGGAAGGGACTATCAATCACTGAGAGTGAGCAAGCTCTCTGTGATTTCTTTTCACACCTCTGAGGTGGCGAGGAGTGTAAGAAGCAGTGGTCTAATGACCACTGCTTCTTACATTGCGGGAAGCAGGCTCGCATATGCAAACCTTCCCCGCAAGGACTCAGGAGAAGCTCTCGCTACCTCATACATGGAGCTCATTGGCTGACTAGATGTGAATATCAGGCAGACAACTTGATTTTGAGTATAGCCTCCTGTCAGGCAGACCACTTGATTTTGAGTATAGCCTCCTGTTTTCGAGGTGAGTTTTGATGTGAATCATCAGGTTCACTTGATTTTGAATAGGCAACTATATATTATATACTTTTTTATCTGCTTTACATTTGATACACGGAAAATGCATACAATGAGAAAGACATTACATTCAAATATATTAATTCACTTGTTCTTTTATTCTCAGCACTAATTTTGTGTGACACCCCTAGCTAAGGATTGTGAGACCAAAGGATTAAAGATAAGCAAATAGATCTGTTTCAACATTCCAATTCCAAAAAATTTATAAAAAATATTTCTTTAAAACACTTGTAATATTTTGGTATGTAATATTTCATTTCAAAATTATTTGTTAAATAAAACAACTGTATTGTAAAATGTAACAATTTTACTCAATGTTTGTTACTTTTAACAAATGTGTCTATCCCTTGTCTCAACATCCTGTTTGAAAATCACTTACTTTAATAATATATATAGTTAATGAAAAAAACATATATATTTTAAAATTCTTTTTACAGAATACAAGATCCAATGTATTTAAATCCTTGTTGTACAATATATTCAATTTACCTTTTTTTTTTTTTTTATTAATGTGCTAATAATTGGTATATAAAATTGATTACTTTTTCTTATATGGAACCAGATTTTTTATGTGACACACAAATAACTGCAGGACTGGAGGTCATCAAATGTTACAGTACAAAATACATTCTGTCCCAAAAACGTGCTCTACTGCACACTAAAATATGTTTATTCTTGCATTCTCCCAATTTGAAAGATTGATGGAAGACATAACTGTATGACAGAGTACTGGATAAAAAATTTCCACGCATTGAAATAACTCCTGGGCAGAATACAACTAAAAATAAAACATTTCCCTTGGCATCTCAAGTTACCCTTGACAAATACACAACTTGTTTTCTGTTTGCAGAATATTGATTAGTGCGCAATAGAATCCAACAATTTATTTATATTGATCCCAAATGGTAGATTAAGCGATTATGTGTATGCTATTACAGAGAGGTAAATATTTGAACCCCTGAGAATTAAAGGAAGAACACAAAATTGTTGACCCAAATATTGGTGCACTTGGTCCCTTTTAGAATTTAACATTAATGATTTATCCTTGTGCTGCAATCTAAGTAGGCAGATGACATTTGAGATCCGAAAACAAAGCGCTTAAGGCCATCCCTTTGATGTGAAACACTGTGGTGAATGTTTCAGTGTAAAGCTTGATCTGCTTCTCTGAACTCGCAGGTCTTTTTTTTTCTTCTTCTCATAGTCAACACATTCACCAGTGTTATAATCAGACACCAATCTGTCCAGATCACTAAATTTATGTGGTGCCCCTGAAAATGAGAATGGAGACTGTCAGACTACTCTACCAACCTATAGCACACTGAATGAAGGACAAAAAGTTCATGTGAAAATGTATTTTTCTATCTGAAAATACCAGAAAGTAAAGGAACGCCACTGAATTGGCAACCAGAAATCATGTTTACAAAGCAGAGTACTGTGTCCTCCTAAGCAGGATATTGAATGACTTAGTCCATATCATTTTCATTTCATTTGATTAATAGCTATTTATAGATTATTTTGACCTCTGACCAAAGACATTTACAAATGACAACTATTTGTGTCTCATTGTTAAGAATTCAGCTTAAATGCACAATAAATTGCACCCCAGCAAGCTGTGTCTTAAAAGGACAGTAGATGTCTTGAGATTTGAATATATAATATTGTAGCGTCAGTGCCTACTTTTAATGTAATTTAGTTTTGAAAATTGTGGATTTTCTCATTTTTTTAATGCACACTGCAGACTTTTCAAGGCTTACCCTGCTAAATATTTTTTTTTTCTCATTTGCTTAATATGATAAAAACTGCTAAACAATGCTCTTTGTACTAACATTACTTTGATTAGCCTTGTTTTCTGCAGGCTCAA
The DNA here is from genome assembly GCF_027579735.1 of Bombina bombina. Taxonomy (NCBI): domain Eukaryota; kingdom Metazoa; phylum Chordata; class Amphibia; order Anura; family Bombinatoridae; genus Bombina; species Bombina bombina. The sequence continues at coordinate 632,326,520 of NC_069504.1, forward strand.
GCCCAGATTGGCTCTTCCAAATAAGGCAAGTGCTGTGGGGAGTTTAGATATTAAACAACGATTGCAGCAAACAAGCAATGTTACTTTACGTTAAACATGTTTAGATTTGGCTGAGTTATGTAGTGAAACAAAATATTTAAGACCCAGCTAAAGAATAACTTTTCAAATCAAGAGATGATTGTCAGAGACAATGATGTTGGTGTTGCTGGATGGATGGCAGTCATAGCAGATGACTGAAACCATCTGTGGAGATTTTAAAATTTGCAAGCCAGGAAGGTTAATAACACAAACAGGATTTTCAGGATTAGAGGATTACATATTCCCTAATTTGTCAAAAACACAACAAGACGTTTGAAATAGTTCCCATACAAATATTCACAATAATACAGCATTCATAAATTCTAGTAATTGCAAGAGACATAGAAGGAAAAAAAAATGGTTGTCATCACTTCACAAACAAAAAACAAAGCTAAACTAAAACTTAACAAGTTTTACGTTCCAAAAATTAGAATAATAAATCACACTTGTAAGATGCAAGTGATCGAAATCTTTAATAAAAGACAAAAGAACAAATTCAGCCAGGGAAAGTGTAAAATGTACTACAGGGGCCAAACAGCAAATGGTTTAGTCATTTTTTAGAAGCCAAGAAAAACAAAGCACAAAGAAATTTAACCTGGTTCCATGGTCTTAAAAATCAGCACAAAAGATATAGGTTAAAACAAAAGTTTGACTGTGTGTGGCAAAAATAAGGGAGGAAATCAATATTGATTTTGTCATTACCATGCACAAATGTCACATAATACTTCATATCATGTCTACATTAAATGAGTCTTCTCAACTTGAAGCTGTACCTAGGTTACACATTTTTAGCTAATTCCTCTAATCTGTATATTAATACAATGATGTCAAATCTAAGTAAGCCAAGCTCGGACACTGTAGCATGAGCACAAATAGAAAAGCAAGGTATTAATTATAGTCTCTAGTAATGGTTTTAAATGTCTTTTTCCAGATGTGTTTCAGATTTATGTTCAGTTCTACCACACTTTTTTTAAAAAAAAAATCTTATGTAAAAATAATTTAACAAAGGTGATTTTTTCTTACTTACTTGCTTCATTGCTGTTAAAGTGGAAATGATATTTTCTATATTTTGGTGGATCTTTTATTATCAAATGTACCTATTTTCTTTTGGCATCTTTTGTAGAATAGCTCCTTTCCACATGGGTAGGCACTATATGTATAACATTGTTGCAAACACTACTGCTATACAGTTTTTAAGACACGAGCACACTTCTGAACCTACTTCAGTATGCCTTCAGATAAAAAAGAGCTACAAAGCATATTGAGAGAAAAAATAAATTTACAAAACATAAGTTAATTAGAAAGTTGTTTTAAAGTCTACACTCCACCTGAATCATAACATTTTTAGCTTGATTTTTATCTCTAATTAAAGTTCACTTTTATTTAAAGGGCATTGAAAATGGTGTATACATTTTACGTTCATTAAAGGGACTCTGAACCACAAATTTTTCTTTCATGATTCAGATAGAGCATGAAATGTTAAGCAACTTTCTAATTTACTCCTATTGTCAATTTTTCCTTGTTCTCTTGCTATCTTTATTTTAAAAGCAGGAATGTAAATCTTAGCAGCCAGCCCATTTTAGGTTCAGAACCATGGATAGTGCTTTCTTATTGGAGACTTACATCTACCCACCAATAAGCAAGCATAACCCAGGTTCTCAATCAAAAATGGGCCGGCTCCTATGCATTACATTCCTGATTTTTAAATAAACATAGCAAGAGAATGAAGAAAAACTGATAATAGGAATAAATTAGAAAGTTGCTTAAAATGTCATGCTCTATCTGAATCATTAAATAAAAAATTGGGGTTCAGTGTCCCTTTAAGAAGTGTCTCTTGTTGAAACAGTATTTATGTTTACGGTACTATGGATATGTTCAGTGTTTAGTATGGGAACAGATTACATGATAGACAGATTATATTAAGCCACAAAAGAAACACAAAATGCAAAATACATTATTAAGACGCATTGATGCATTAAGCAACAGTTATAAAGACAAGAGACACACATAGTATGTTGTATTTAAAAGACTGTACTGCATCTATTTATTTCCCAGACCTCTCCATAGCTGTAAAATGGACAGTGTGTTGCTTGTTTGTTTGCTTAAAGAACATTAAAACTGGCAATATTTTGCATTTCTGAAAGACAGAACCCAAAGTGATGGGCGGGTTACCAAAAGCACTGATGTATAAAATGTGTCAGTTACATTACACAGAAGAACCAGGTCAAAAGAAGTGGCAAAAGTAAGAAACTTTGAAAGGATATTAATTTCTTTTAAGCTAAATCCACAAAACATGTTTAATTAATCACAGTAAAATAGATATGGAATGTGCATTTCCTGCAATTTAAAAAACAAACAAACCTGCAAAGCAGCATTATGCTACTGATATATACTATGCATGTGCAAAAATAACATTAATGCCTTGAATGACTGTAATTGTTTCTTTTACTTAAATTAACTTCACAATTTCATCTTGATAAAGACCTGAAGACAGGTCAAAATGCGTTGACACATACGGTAAGCCTTCAATTAGGAGACACTTAACTGTATTGCACTATATTGCACTATATTATTTTTGCTTACAGGTACCCACGGATCAAAAGTCCGTACACAGGATCCCCACCATAGAAGATAATTATTGGGATTTGTTAATTTTTCTTTATACATACTTAATTTTTATTTTTAACACCTTCATCGACTTTTTTTATTTTTAATCTTATTTTTATTTTTTATCTTCATATTATTTGTTGGATTATTTTTTGGATTATTTTCCCCTCTGAACACTACATTTATTCTTTTCACAGTGGATGGACATTACATAGAACTTCCTTTTTTTTTTTTTTTTTTTTTTATTGAGGACTACGCTACCACTCCACTTTGTCAAATCTAAGACTGTTCCTATACCAATATTTTGTCACATTTACTCTCAATCTAATTGCAGTAACATTGTGTTTATACCAGTTTTATTATTTTTATAGCATGGATCCATATATTATTTTATATATCTGAGTTGTATTAAAACCTGTTTTATATATCACTCTTTCCAGAGACACTTTCCAGCACAACAGTCAAATTAGCATCTTACAGGAATATGAACATTGACAATTGATGATTGAGTTACTTTCTTCCAAAAATGCCCATAATTTGGACACAGAATGCACAAAACATTAAATATTGTGTTATTCTATCTAATCTGTAAACTACAAAGATGTAAATTCTCCCGATGAGATGTATTATTTTAGTATTCTATAATTCTATTAGGAGACAATATGCAGACAAAAATATACATAAGACCAGCAAAGATTACTTGTCCGTTTCCCATAGCTAGGTATCCATGCCAAGCCTATGCCACAGACCAGACGTTTTACAACATGGGACAAAGTCCCAGAATAATTATACCAAAGGGCTGGAAGCCAAAAATCTGGTCCCAGGAAAATAAAGACAAGTAAGAAGTAAGGAGCAGATTCCAAACCAGTTCATAAGCTTTTTCTCAAAATTAATGTACACAGATCAATAACAAAACAAAACTATACTGTGATGGATTTGATCTCACTGGCAAGTTCTCAGAATGATCGGGTACATCGTACAAGCTGAATATGCTAATGAGTTAGTGCTATGTCAGGACTTAGAAAGCATCTATTTATATGTGTGGTCACAATTTTGACACAGATAGCATTGTGCAAAATAAATTTAGACATTTTTATTGAGATTATACTTTAACAAGTGGTTGTAGAAAAAATTATGAAATTATGCAACAATATCAACTAGTCAGCAATTTAAATGACTTTTCCTGGCACAGTTACCACACCTGTGCTAAAAACAAAAATGTTGTTATGTTTATACAACCTGTCACTGTTCACCAAAATAATGCAAAATTACATGTGGTGCACTATTGATAGCTTGGAACACATAAGCAATATCCCAACTGCACTAACTAGAGAACATATTACAAGTTGAAAGTAAACAGTTGCGCTCGAGCACAAAAAAAAAACATAAACATAACAAAAAATAAATACATTAAAATAAGTATTACACTCACATATACAGTTTCTGTTTTTCTTTTAATATAAATATTACATATTAATAAAAAGGGATATGGTATATGCCAGCTTTAAAAGCTTACTTCTAGAAAAGTTTGCATGGGAGTGGGGGGAAAATAGTGCACCACTTGTAATCTGGTCCATGGTTGGCAGTTTCCTTATCAAAAGAAATATATAACAAAATATTATTAATGTACTGTTTGTCATGCACAGTACATGACAGAAATTTCTTGTTTCTTGTCCCTTTAAAATATATCTTTAATATTCACTGAAAATGATTATTTAATTAACCCTTGCAGTGTATACGTTAGTAGAAGCACTTAACATGAATTTAAATTTTTATAGCTCAAGAACTAATTATGTGTCAAAGGCAGAACATTTATTTATTGAAGTCTACCTAACATACAGTACATGTTGATACCATTTTGTTAAACATATATGTATTTACCTTTGCTCTCTTCACCTGTTTTTACACATTGTCTGCTTTTATTACAAATGTATCAAATATATTGGAAATATTACTATATAAAAAGGAAAGAAGAAAAAAATATTGTTTTTTTTTTCAACATGGTTTATATACTTTGGAATCATGGTTTTGCAACAGTGCAAATGTTACTATCTGCTATGACATTAATTTTCATTAAAGAATAGGAGCATCTGCATAAAAACCCTTCTTCAAATGGGGTCATCTCTAACACTCCGTACTGACTTTGTCCTATATAATTAGAATATTCCCATGTTGCATGTTATCCTAGAATTTTCTTATGTTTGTTTTTAAAATGCATAATTATCATTAACCTTTTCATTGTACAGAACTGTTGCAATACATTGCTCAGAAACATCTAATTTGTTAAACTTCTACAGACAGTGAGCTCACACATCTCTTTACCTCATGTAGTACTAATGCATAAATTAGCCGTCATTGATTATTATACTGCACGCTTCCAAAAAAGGGCAAATTCTCAATTTGGTAATATAATTAATCCTCATGAAGAATGTTCCTTCCTGACCACTGCTGAGAATTTTGATTTCTCCTTTTCCTTTGATCTTGTCTGTATGAGAAAAAGAGACACCGTTTTTTTTCACAGTCCTTTGGAGCACAAGCCATGAAATCTGGTGACTCGTCACAGTACTTTGAAAGCAGCATGTTTTATCATTATTATGACATTCAGGATGTCCCAGGTTCCAGTGGATGGGTTTTAATCATGAATCAATCAATTACACACATCAGCTTAGAAGTAGGTCATACTGTCCATCAACGAAAGATACCTGAATCTTCCCAATCCAGCTGGCTTTTCATTTCTCTGTATCTGTCAAATTACTTTCAAATTGGTTCTGCATGCATGATACAGTTTTGGACACTGGAGTAGTCCTATTAGAACGATATCCCATGGGTAGTGGCCTGTTGCACTGAAACATTCACACTTAGTTTACCACAACACTAACTGTTGCGCTGATGATCAATTAAATTCAAATGCTTAATTGTGTTGGAAACATGTGCTTGAAAACTCATTTACAAACCAATACTACTTGGCTCTCGTCCGGTGATCTAAACAATCTTCAGTTTAGGGACACTTTGGAAAATACCTTACAGGTGATGATGCTTAAACAGTTTATACTCGATAAATAAAGCCAATGTGTACTGCAGTGATTTATATAAATGCTGCTGCAGTAATGAAAGCACTAATCAGCTCATTTTTGTACTGCAATGCTTGCTAGAGACTCGTAAATGTTGTGGCCTACAGTTTTTATAATTGCAGTTTTAATGACAGCATCTAATATACAATCATTAAGGAATTATAACACCTTCATTGTTGACACAATTTTAAACTGCTATTCAGCATGTTTATACAGAAATATTAACATATTCATATGTAATATACTCTAGGACCACAGGTCTAGTTCCATTTAAAGTCACAGAGATTTTCTGTAATTCTATTTATTTATTTTAAAGTTAGGCTAATATTTGTTTCCTTTTTCTGTCATCTAGTCAACCATTAAAACATGAGTCTTGAAGCCAGTGAAAAGTTTTACAATTTACACTATCTCTTTTTCCCTGTAAACCCATATCAAAGGTACATCCAAGTCATTTTTTTATTTTTGTATCAGAAATTAAAGGGACAGTAAATACCTTGAGATTAAATGAGATTAAATTTTTAGTTATATGTAATGAAACAACTTTGCAATATATTTTCCTTATTTATTTTTCTCCTCTAGAGAGCAATTCCTAACTCTTGTTAATGTTTGTCAAGCCCAGAATAATAGCACTGGTGGTGGGAAACTACTGTGGCAGCAGCTGATGAAGTGAACTCTGAACGTAATAGGTAAGTCAATGGGCAGGGGCAGACTGTCCATTGGGGAATTCTGCCCTTTAGGCAGGAAATGTATTCCCAGGATAAATGGTAACATGCAGAGCCAATCATTTTGTAATTTCAGAGCAGAAGATGAAGAAGGGAAAGAATAAACGATCCCTTTGAAACTCTCAAGGTACATTTTTTGAGAGCCTTGCTGGATGTTATGGATCCAAGCCGGACTGATAGAAAATATTTGGATCTTTACATTGCTATCAGATTTCTTGACTTGTAATCAGGAGTGTTTGCTGTTTTAATACCTCATATTGTTGGGGTCTAAATTTGTGAGTTTGCATTTTATTGATTTGGTTGCTATTTGCATTATAATAAAAACGATATAAGACTATTAGCTCCCTTTTTTTTCTTTTATTACATATTGAGCCACCAACACTTGGAAGTTTGAGGACAGCTATATCAGAGAGCAATTGGAAGTTTCTACAGCTACACCTGAGGATTGTGTTATACACAAGCTATTGGATCCATACTCTGGGAGGCTACCAACTAAAAACCATCTACTTACCTCATACTGATTGAGGTTCTTGGAAGTAAGTGCAGATCTAAGGGGGTGCAGGAGTCCAATTTCTGGAAGTGCCCTCTGGATATTATACATATATTTTATATACACAGTTACTTATCTTTTATTCTTTATTGGGACATTTTAAAGAAAGGGATAGTATCTACAAAGACTTTTCTAAAGAATTTTTAAAGATGTTTTAAAGTGAATTATTTATATGATGGACCTCTCTCTTTTTTATATAGGTTAAGGTCATATATGGTTGTATTTTATTTTTTGAATGTATTATACAATTGTTGCCATAATCTGTACTACAATTGCATGAATAAGTGTATTAGTTTTATAGATTTGAAATATACACTATACACTTTGGATTGCTTGTCAGTGTAATAACACCCATAAGGATATCATATATGGTTTTTTAATAATAATTTACAGCTCAGGTAAATGAGCCATATGTAGCGCCATATTATATCTTTTGTACACCATTTATTTTGGATAAGTCAGAGGGACCTATCTTTACCTTTTGAGATTGGCTGCTCAATATTATCTGGTAGTGTGTGTGCATATATATATATATATATATATATATATATTACACTACAGGATTTGAAACTCTGCAGGTGTGAGTGCTTTTGGGGGCTTGTCAGGATATATAAAGGCACTCACTGGTCTTTTCAAGGTGTATTTAATGAAAAAAGCATGACGTTTCGGGGGGACACTCCCCTTCCTCAGACGTGTCCCTGAAACATCATGCTTTTTTCATTAAATACACCTTGAAAAGACCAGTGAGTGCCTATATGTGAGCTTGCATGATGGTGTGCCTGTGTTAGGGACTCAGGCTATGGAAAGGACCTTGACGTGGTGCCTGAGCTTTCCCATTTGGCCAGATGCAGTGACTAACCTTTCCAGTTGTGATTTTATCTTAGCTGTGAGCTAGCTGGTGAGTGCTGGGTGTTTCTATGTGTTATATTACTTTTTATTTGTAATCTCCCTTGGTTCTTGCACCCATTCCGGACTGGGGTTAACTGCCTGTGGCTCTGGTGACATCACAGCTTTTTTGGAGTGCTATTTAGCACCCAGGGCTGGATGTTGCTGAGTCACAGGATGTGTACCTGATCCAGTTTTGGAGTGCAGTTCCCTTCCATGTTTTGTATTTTCTATGGGTGATTACAGCCACCTGTGCACCCCTTCTTTGTTCTCAGTTTGTTTGGCTCTGTGAGCTCGCATGATGGTGTGCCTGTGTTAGGGACTCAGGCTATGGAAAGGACCTTGACGTGGTGCCTGAGCTTTCCCATTTGGCCAGATGCGGTGACTAACCTTTCCAGTTGTGATTTTATCTTAGCTGTGAGCTAGCTGGTGAGTGCTGGGTGTTTCTATGTGTTGTATTACTTTTTATTTGTAATCTCCCTTGGTTCTTGCACCCATTCCGGACTGGGGTTAACTGCCTGTGGCTCTGGTGACATCACAGCTTTTTTGGAGTGCTATTTAGCACCCAGGGCTGGATGTTGCTGAGTCACAGGATGTGTACCTGATCCGGTCTTGGAGTGCAGTTCCCTTCCATGTTTTGTATTTTCTATGGGTGATTACAGCCACCTGTGCACCCCTTCTTTGTTCTCAGTTTGTTTGGCTCTGTGAGCTTGCATGATGGTGTGCCTGTGTTAGGGACTCAGGCTATGGAAAGGACCTTGACGTGGTGCCTGAGCTTTCCCATTTGGCCAGATGCGGTGACTAACCTTTCCAGTTGTGATTTTATCTTAGCTGTGAGCTAGCTGGTGAGTGCTGGGTGTTTCTATGTGTTGTATTACTTTTTATTTGTAATCTCCCTTGGTTCTTGCATCCATTCCGGACTGGGGTTAACTGCCTGTGGCTCTGGTGACATCACAGCTTTTTGGAGTGCTATTTAGCACCCAGGGCTGGATGTTGCTGAGTCACAGGATGTGTACCTGATCCGGTCTTGGAGTGCAGTTCCCTTCCATGTTTTGTATTTTCTATGGGTGATTACAGCCACCTGTGCACCCCTTCTTTGTTCTCAGTTTGTTTGGGTCTGTGAGCTCGCATGATGGTGTGCCTGTGTTAGGGACTCAGGCTATGGAAAGGACCTTGACGTGGTGCCTGAGCTTTCCCATTTGGCCAGATGCGGTGACTAACCTTTCCAGTTGTGATTTTATCTTAGCTGTGAGCTAGCTGGTGAGTGCTGGGTGTTTCTATGTGTTGTATTACTTTTTATTTTTAATCTCCCTTGGTTCTTGCACCCATTCCGGACTGGGGTTAACTGCCTGTGGCTCTGGTGACATCACAGCTTTTTTGGAGTGCTATTTAGCACCCAGGGCTGGATGTTGCTGAGTCACAGGATGTGTACCTGATCCGGTCTTGGAGTGCAGTTCCCTTCCATGTTTTGTATTTTCTATGGGTGATTACAGCCACCTGTGCACCCCTTCTTTGTTCTCAGTTTGTTTGGCTCTGTGAGCTCGCATGATGGTGTGCCTGTGTTAGGGACTCAGGCTATGGAAAGGACCTTGACGTGGTGCCTGAGCTTTCCCATTTGGCCAGATGCGGTGACTAACCTTTCCAGTTGTGATTTTATCTTAGCTGTGAGCTAGCTGGTGAGTGCTGGGTGTTTCTATGTGTTGTATTACTTTTTATTTGTAATCTCCCTTGGTTCTTGCACCCATTCCGGACTGGGGTTAACTGCCTGTGGCTCTGGTGACATCACAGCTTTTTTGGAGTGCTATTTAGCACCCAGGGCTGGATGTTGCTGAGTCACAGGATGTGTACCTGATCCGGTCTTGGAGTGCAGTTCCCTTCCATGTTTTGTATTTTCTATGGGTGATTACAGCCACCTGTGCACCCCTTCTTTGTTCTCAGTTTGTTTGGCTCTGTGAGCTCGCATGATGGTGTGCCTGTGTTAGGGACTCAGGCTATGGAAAGGACCTTGACGTGGTGCCTGAGCTTTCCCATTTGGCCAGATGCGGTGACTAACCTTTCCAGTTGTGATTTTATCTTAGCTGTGAGCTAGCTGGTGAGTGCTGGGTGTTTCTATGTGTTGTATTACTTTTTATTTGTAATCTCCCTTGGTTCTTGCACCCATTCCGGACTGGGGTTAACTGCCTGTGGCTCTGGTGACATCACAGCTTTTTTGGAGTGCTATTTAGCACCCAGGGCTGGATGTTGCTGAGTCACAGGATGTGTACCTGATCCGGTCTTGGAGTGCAGTTCCCTTCCATGTTTTGTATTTTCTCTGGGTGATTACAGCCACCTGTGCACCCCTTCTTTGTTCTCAGTTTGTTTGGCTCTGTGAGCTCGCATGATGGTGTGCCTGTGTTAGGGACTCAGGCTATGGAAAGGACCTTGACGTGGTGCCTGAGCTTTCCCATTTGGCCAGATGCAGTGACTAACCTTTCCAGTTGTGATTTTATCTTAGCTGTGAGCTAGCTGGTGAGTGCTGGGTGTTTCTATGTGTTGTATTACTTTTTATTTTTAATCTCCCTTGGTTCTTGCACCCATTCCGGACTGGGGTTAACTGCCTGTGGCTCTGGTGACATCACAGCTTTTTTGGAGTGCTATTTAGCACCCAGGGCTGGATGTTGCTGAGTCACAGGATGTGTACCTGATCCGGTCTTGGAGTGCAGTTCCCTTCCATGTTTTGTATTTTCTATGGGTGATTACAGCCACCTGTGCACCCCTTCTTTGTTCTCAGTTTGTTTGGCTCTGTGAGCTCGCATGATGGTGTGCCTGTGTTAGGGACTCAGGCTATGGAAAGGACCTTGACGTGGTGCCTGAGCTTTCCCATTTGGCCAGATGCGGTGACTAACCTTTCCAGTTGTGATTTTATCTTAGCTGTGAGCTAGCTGGTGAGTGCTGGGTGTTTCTATGTGTTGTATTACTTTTTATTTGTAATCTCCCTTGGTTCTTGCACCCATTCCGGACTGGGGTTAACTGCCTGTGGCTCTGGTGACATCACAGCTTTTTCGGAGTGTTATTTAGCATCCAGGGCTGGATGTTGCTGAGTCACAGGATGTGTACCTGATCCGGTCTTGGAGTGCAGTTCCCTTCCATGTTTTGTATTTTCTATGGGTGATTACAGCCACCTGTGCACCCCTTCTTTGTTCTCAGTTTGTTTGGCTCTGTGAGCTCGCATGATGGTGTGCCTGTGTTAGGGACTCAGGCTATGGAAAGGACCTTGACGTGGTGCCTGAGCTTTCCCATTTGGCCAGATGCGGTGACTAACCTTTCCAGTTGTGATTTTATCTTAGCTGTGAGCTGGCTGGTGAGTGCTGGGTGTTTCTATGTGTTATATCATATATATATATATATACATATATATATATATATATATATATATATATATATATATATATATATATATATGTGTGTATAGATATAGATATATATTTTACCAAAATACCATCTTATATACTCGTATATAAAAATATAAACAGGGGTTTTTTGAGCCGCAAGTGAAGATGCCGACCAACACACACTGAGTGACCGCAGAAATAATAAGGTACCAAGGGTTTCCTTCTACAGTGGCGGATCAAGCGTTTTTAAGGTGAGGTTAGGTACGGCTGTTTCAAGTCTTGCACCCCCGGAATACGCTCATAATTAATGAATGTAATATGGGATTGTACATTATCTCCACATATCCATAGATGTTAAAGGAGGTAAAGTGGATACCCAAGAAGTTTGTTCAAGTGATTTCCATTGTAAAATCAAGTTGTCACTCAGACTGCAAATAAAGGGAGAATACGTACATATACCAGTGCGTGTTTCTTAACACTTGAGTGCCTGGTTTTCGGTTATGGTCACGGTTTCTCTAAAATTACAGTCTTTTTTTACTTTTTTTGTGGGGGGGCCCATAGCTACTCATACCTTTGCACAGGACTTGTTATACTTAGTAGGGTTGATACCATTAGCTGTCCTGCTGCACTATAAAGTATTAAATTTTAAGTCTTATGTTGTGCTATAATTTAGTACATCTATTTTTGGATTTGTGAATGTAATCTTAGTGTACCCACACAGCTTGCTCAGTCGCTTTTTTATGTGGTATTTGTGTGTAAGTGTGTTTGGTCTTGTGAAATCACAGGCGGAGGATTGATATCCCACTTGTGTTCAACCTACTTGATTTGTTTTTGTAATAAAGCACAATTTAATCTACAGTGCATCCTGTTGTCCTTCTTTGACATAAACTTATTATGGTTTTTGTCCTTTCTATCCTACTATGTTCAATAAGATTTTTTTGGGACTGCTGACACTCTAGGTAGCGCATTAGATAGTTACAGATGCACCTCTATTATTAGAATTTTTTGTAAATGCCTATATATATCCTGTATATTTAACCTGCAATCCTCCTGGCAATTGTTTATTAGGTGAGAGTGCTCTTTTTTGGACTTTATATATATATATATATATATATATATATATATATATATATATATATATATATATAGCTACACATGATTATATATATATATATATATATATATATATATATATATAGCTACACATGATTATACATAGGTATAGATATATACAGATATATATAGGAATATCGATTTATCTATCTAGAAATACTTAGATCATATTCTACTAAGTGCAATATTTACAGTAAATACACAGTATAACACTTTACCAAACATGAATATTGCATACGAGTGGAGCACTGACAGTCACACATAAGCTATAAGGGGTTTATTGCAGGTGTTGCACACATAGGGTTTTTCGCTTGTATTAAAAGTTGAGCGTAAACAAGATTGCTTGGGAGCTATTGAAGTTAACCCGTGTTGAGCTCTAGTTAACTATTTCAAAAAACAAAAAAGTGTCACAAAACACATCAAAAATACATTACAAAGCACAGTTACACTCATTATAACACCATCTAATAAAATAATTTAAAAAATATTGTACAAATAAGTTAAAAGTGATCAAAGATATGAGATCTCAGGTGTTAGAAAGGAACAAAATGCAGGCAAAGAGCTTTAATAATTAGAAACATACATATACATCTCTAAATATGTATGTATATAAATATGTCTATATATGTGTATATATGAATTTACAGACATATATACACATATAAACACATAAATACATATGTACCTGTATATACATAAAACATAATATATATATATATATATTTATATATATATGTGTGTGTGTGTGTGCATTGGAGCCCTTTGCAGTTAAAGGGACATGAAACTCAACATTTTCTTTCATGATGATGGATAGGACATACAGTTGTTAACAACTTTCCAATTGAAATGTGTGCAGGTATCAATCAGCAGCTAGCTTCTACTAGTGTAGGATATGTGCATATTATTTTTCAACAAGGGATAGCAAGAGAACAAAGCACATTTGAAAATAGAAGTGAATTTAAAAGTGTCTTCACATTAAATGCTCTATCTGAATAATGCATGTTTAATTTTAACTTTTCTATCCCTTTAAGTAGATAAAAACATGGAAAAAAACATATGTATGCAATATTGATTTCTAATAAAGGTTTTAACTATGTATTTGCTGTAAATATTTCAAATTCCAATGTTCTGCACATAGTATATATAAATAGATACAAAATATATAATCATGTATATATTGGTATAGATATACTGTATATATTGTACCAAAATACCATCAGATATATGTAGAAATATTTATGATTAAAAAGGATATTTTGCTATGTGAAGAATATTGGAATGTAAAATATTCATATTTTCATGTTGGGTTAGCGCACATGAGAATAGTGATCAGATTTTGTGCGCGAGTAGGGTGTTTTTTTTCACTTTTTTTTCTCTATTAACTTCTATGGGTGAATATAAGAACATGCACGCGATATTCTAACTTTGACTTTTTGCGCTCGTCGAGTTAGTGCACGTGGGAAAACAGTTTACTTTTAACTCATAATACGAGCGCAAAAAGCTTACTTCTAGCGCAGTTAATGCTCAAGCGGAAGCATTAAATATTGCTCCACTCGTAATCTGACCCAAAATGTTGTAATATTTAATGTATTAGATGAAATTTAAATTAGTATTCAGATACAAAAACAGATCTTCTGACTAAACTAGAGGTTGATTACTGAAATGTATTTGTTATTTCAAATTATATGTTTCAGCTTAGATGACATCCAGGGGTGAGGTGCCTGTATGGGCTTAATTAAACTATCTGCACTCTCTAGCTGATTCATAATATTTAAAAATGCATTATTATTTGTTAAATTTATACAGTAATATCCTTGTAATCTGTACGTTCTAAAAATATACAGCATTCTATAACACAGCTATATTTGTCCATTTTTATTGTGCTATGTACTACCCTCTAGTGGAGATATGCAGTCATAGAGAGAATCTGTTTAAAACAAACTGATACTACAGATCCAAAACACAGCAGTGTATGACCTTATGTATTGAGCTTTTTTTTGTTTTGTTTTTTGTTTTTTTACTAGCGCTATACATAGTTTCACAAGTAATAAAGTCATCAAACACACAAACATAAAACTTTAGTTATTCTCACATTACAAAGAACACGATCTCTTTGGAATAAATAAAATCATGTCTTCATCATACTTTGAACCAATTTTTCCATATTAAACCACAAAGTTAAATACCATAATTAAACAGCATATACACACAATAATGGAAAAACAGGTTCAATGAAAAGGAGTTAATGTGAACTGCTTCTGGTTACGGTTAATAAAAGCTGCATCTGTGTGGGGCCCAAGTGATGACAGGCTGTGTAACTCAGCATTATTATATGTGGGGATTATTTACTCTGAGACATAAAGACGGCAAAGAACGAAATCACTAAAGCATTAATACAAACGGAATGAGTGATTTTCTCAGGCATTTTTCACCATTGAGAATTTGAGCAAGATATTTCCAAAAACTTAACTATATGAGTCCTGAGTGATGTTGAGTGATGCAGCAACTGAGTCACCTGGGTTAGTTGTCAATAGATAGATAGATATTTATTTTAAAATTGATTGGATCTTGTTGTGCAGTTAAGAAGTCCCCATATAGGGCTAGATTATGAGTAGCTCTCTAACTTTTGCGCCCAAGCGATCAGGGGTTTATCGTGGCTCTTTGTGAACGTCAGAAGTAACATGCATATTACAAGTTGTATGTAAAGGAGTTCTTTTGAGCACAATTGAATTAAACACAAGTTGGGATAGCGCAACCACGCGAGTAGGGTGTTTTTTTTTCACTTTTCACACTCCATTAAAGTCTATGGTGGAATACCTTAGCACGGTCCAGATATTCAAAGTTTGGCTTTTTGTGTGCAACGGGTTAGCATTCATGCAAAAACTTTTTACTTTGAACTTGTAATACTCGACACTCGCAAAAAGCTTACTTCTAGCAAAGTTACCATACGAGCTGAAGTGCTAACTAGATCTCCACTCATAATCTAGCCAATAGTGTTTTGATTATTTTATATTTACTATACTACCAATATACTAGAAGCACATTTGTCCATGTATCAAAAAAATCATCCTTCTCAGAAAATGTATATGCATGTTATATCTGATATATAGTCTAGTGCACATAGATACAAAATGTGCACATTCTTTATCATGTATTGTCTGTTATGACAGCTGTCTTCATGTAAGGTGACATCTAAACTTACCAAAATAAACATTATTCTTCATTAATTATATATTTCTACCCTAACTCTGTGGTATGCACTCTTTTGAATATAATGCTATTTCCTGACCTCAGAATAAAGAGGAATTAAAAACCCATTCATCTTATATTCTATAGTCTTGGGAACTTCCTTTTTAAATTTACTCCCCATCGCCTTCTTTCATATTCAGTTTTTTTTTTCCACTGCAATGCTTCTCTCCCATGAGACAATAGGACTACTTTTGCCTCTAAGATGTGATCCGTCTTCTCCCAGACTGAGGGACAAACAAAAGATTTAGCAGATAGAAGAAAAAAAAAAGAATATAGGACAGGAGGGCTACACAAAAAAAAAAAAAACAACAAAAAACAAAGAAAGAAAGAGGACAAAAGGGTAAGTGGGGCTTTGAGATCAGAATAAGAGGTCATTTAGAAGACTTTGGGAACGTTAAGCCTATTTTGAAATGGAGATCTTTAACAACTAAGAAATTAGTTAGCTTTTCCCCCCAAACTTATTTTTATCCCATTTCTGATATTATTGACTGACAACTGAGAGAAGACATAACTTTATCTTTCAAATTATGTTATCATAAATAAGAACCCCCAGACTTTAGCAGGGAAGAATATTAAAGAAAATCATAAGTCAACATCATTAGTTGAGAAAGACAGACCATATTAGGTAAAATGGAAATCTGTATAATCTTTAAAAGACATTTATAGTAATCATTAGTTGAGAAAGACAGACCATATTAGGTAAAAGGGAAATCTGTATAATCTTTAAAAGACATTTATAGTAATACATTTTAAAGTAATAAATATTATTGCATGTGTGCAAATATAAAGCACATATTGGCATAAATAGTAAATAACATTGTTACATAAAAAAACAAAAGAATACAATTATTACTGGATAACATGGATCACATAGAAATATGAGAAATATTTGTCAAATCTTAATAGGTTTTAATCCACACAACAAAAAATGTTGACCACCCAAAAATTGTGTGGTCATCATAGATAAAAATAAAGTTTGAGGTCACATTGTAAATTTGACAAAAATGAGAGCAATATTTTGATCTCCCTTTGGAAACATATTGGACTAGATTACAAGTGGAACGCTAAATTATTGTGTGCTCGCAAACAGGCAAATTAGCTGCCATTGGAGACTATGGAAGCACGCTCTCAAGAGCACAATGCTTCCATGCAATGCAAACGCGAGGTTGCATTCACATTACACCTAACTTGCAATATATTGCGCTCCACTTATAATCTGGCCCATTATGTTAGTTCAATATTATTATTGTACTTTTTATTTCAATTTTCATTACTAATAATGCAGAGACAAATTCTTTCCAAACAATATGCTTGCAATATTTTATATATGTGTTTCCCCTACCTCTCAATTTAAATAGCTTTTTTTAGTAATGAGCACTATGCAGCAAGTTGAAAAACATTAAATTGCTTGCTCTAGTCTTTTTCTCATATATCTAAAAAATTTGACAAAATGTTACAAGAATTAAGTTTTTTCTTGCAAAACACAAAAAATTAAAGCAAACAATTTTGTTTATAACCAGATTCTACCCTAATGTACGTATGTCGCAACTTTCAAGGTTTCTTGGTGTTAAATATTTTATACAGTATATGCCATCTAAATCCACTGTAGGTCTTAAATATTAGTAGTTCATGTTAGTATTACAATGTCTCTTCAAATGCCCAACATAGTCACAATAATGTTGATAGAATTACTTTCATTGTAGTCTGCACAAAATAGCTTGGTGCTGATTAAACATTATTATGGAGCAATTTCTCTCTTACACACTTGAAATGTTTATACCGAGTCTAGGACTAAATCAACACTCTCCTTATTTTGATCATGTTTTATGGTGCAGATTAAAATATATAAAAACTAAAAATAAAAAATATAGTTCTTGTTCTTTTTTAGTTACAAAAATAAATATTTATCATATATAACAATACATATGCATAATATATAGCTAGTAGGTTTTCAATAACCATATTTCCATATCATATGGCAACCACACCTCCCTAATTAATGATGTTAATGCTGTATTTTGTAATATGCTCTGCAACATGCCTTTTTTTCAATTTCCCACATACAAGTACGTCAAGGGTAAATCTGCTATGTGTCGTCCATTTTTTTTCTTTTGTGAACAATTTCAATTTTTGCTAATAGTTGTTTTCTGGCTTCAAACCAAGTTCTGAATAACCTCCAAATTCTCCATGCGCTTTCTCACTTTACATGCAATTTTTCCACTCTGTATATTAGATTTGATACAGACTAACCCAATTTTATTTACGCTTTCATTTTACCTATTAAACTATGAAGAGCTTGCATGCTCCGAAATGTATTAATTTATTTTATTAAAAGCGATCCATAGGTTTATGGAGAAGAGTAAAATACCATTTTCTTTATGGAATAACACTGAATAAAGAAAAGAAAAAACAAAAGCAAAAAAAAACCCCTTCCAATTATTTTTACAAAGGTCTTAACCAAGACACCTGTCCAGTATATATTTTTTTCTTTTGAGTTCTTTAAAATATACACATCACTCATAGCATCTGAGGATACTTTTTTCTTCAAAGGTATGAAATGTCTAGAGAACATACAAAACAGTTGGTTGTGTTGACAATGAGATTTAGCTCTGTAGTGTTTTGCTTGATAAGAATTCTGTCATAAAGTGGACCATATCCCATTAGTACCTCAAATATATTCTTAACATATCCCTAAGTTAACAACAGAACATATTCTAGAGGGACCAACTCTTCATTTTGCTTTGATTTTGAAATCTGTATTACTATATAGAAAGAAAAAAAAAACATGTACTGCAAGTCTTTTTTTCTACAGGGTAAAGAGAAGAAGTGGTTCTATCTAAGCCTTAAATAATAAAATATATATTTTCTGAATTATATGTTTATCAAAATCATTGGAAAAAAAAAATTACATAGAGATTCTCAGAGAAACACATCTTGCTGTCCATCTGACATATTTCTTGTAAAAAGTTAATTTTATTAACTAAAAATATCTAACTAAAATGTTAGCAATTATTTAACGGTTATCATAAAAAAAAAACAATATTATTTTAATATATACATTTTAATTATTGAAAAAGTGTTATCGTTTAAGAGCTAACTGCGGTATATCTGTTCATTGGCATTTCAGTATTAAAGTGGACCACATTAGGCATTGATTAATGCCATGCTCAACAGTCACAGTAGAAAATGCAATTGGTCTTTGGAACTGCCATACAGAGATTTATTGGTTGATAAACAGTACATTTTCCCATATTTTAAGCTAAAGAAAAAAAAAATCTAAGTTTTTAAAAATGAGATATACACCTACTTTTCTTAAGTGGTATAAAATAATAATGTGTGAAATACAGTTGTAAATCAGTTTTGACCATCCCCGAGAATAATTAGTGCACCTTGTCAGAAATGACTATCCTTTTTTCACTAATTGGCACAAGCTGACACAGAGAGAAAAGCTTATAAATTTTAGTAATTATTTAGCTTAAATAGTACCAAGAAAACCTGAACTGACAACTGTATATTAAAAATGTTTTATTGTTTCTTAACCCTATGAAACTCAAGTGTAAAGAAGCATTTATGACCGTTGTCCACTTTTTTTTTTTCAGCATAACAATAATTTGGCAGTGAATATGTCACAACCACAATGTCTTGCTACTCAGATATACGAAAATGGTGGAAAGTTGTGCCACTTCTTAAATGCCTAAGTAGGTAGGCACCCAAAAGGTTAATCATATACCAAATATTAATTGAAATGATGTTTTCCTTAACTTTAACCTCAACCCCTAACCAATCCTTAGCCACATACCAAACTCAAACCATAACGCCAATCGCTCCCCTAACTCTAACTGTAAGTATAAACATCACTGAAATGTTAACCATAAGGTTAACGCTAACCCCATTCCCAACAACACTGTTGCAGGATTTTGTACAGCACCATATCTTTTCCTCAGCAATAATGCCATCAGTAAAAATATGGCCTTCTTTATCACCATGACAGCAATATTTAGCTTGAATACCCTGTTAGACAGTTGTACCTTGCTGCTTTTATGTATACCTCTAGCCACTTCACATCAAGTTCTCCATTTTGCAGCACTGGCCTTTGGTACATATACTTCTGGCAAAATCATCCCACCATTTTAAAAAATCAAATTAGTAGCATGTCATCCTATGCAGACTGAACCATTTTTGGTGATCAGTATTCTTTCCTTTTAAACACATATCAGTGTAGACTCACACACATAAGTAAAGAGTGACAACTCTTTTACATCCCCTGATATTATAGACCAAAAAGAAAAAAAAAGATGTACATGCTTTGCTCTTTGCAGAAGTTTGATACCTAGCATCCAGTGTGTGTCTTAAATCCCAGGGGCATAAAGTAAAGGTATAAAGAAAGATGTCCTGAAGGGCAGAGCTTTTTAACAAGTGTTGCTGACAAGTAGGTTTAACTCATGGAATCTCAGATATTCACTTGAAAGTAATAAATGTCAATAGACTTTAGTATGAACACAGATCATTTCCCATTCAAGACATTAGCTAGTTGTATGATATGACAAAATGGCTGTCACTAACAATCCTGAAAAGGAATGAATGAATGTAATTGGGACATTATGTTTTTTTCAGGGTTATAACAAAAATTTCTAATTACATTTGCATAAAAAAAACAGGTCTTCCGTTCTATTTAGATGGCATTCTTCTGAGCCCTGAACAATTTATTTTCTGACAAATTATCCCAAAGTGAAAACGAAAAATAATTCTGTATTTGTTTAGTTTTTTGAAAAATGAACAAATATTCTGCTAACATAAACCACAAACATGATCATTAATTATTTTTAAATATGAGAATTGGTTCTTCAGTTATAAATCTTAATTCTTAATGAGTGCACACATACTGCTTTTTAAATATTTTAATTTATTGGAAGAAACATCATTATTCAAAAAATAAATATCTTCTAGAAGTAATAAAGATCAAAAGTGAATAAGTATTTATATAATTGTTACATTTTTCTACAAACACTTTACATTCTTCAGATTAAGTAACCAAATCTACTGCTTCTTTGAAAAAATATGCAACTTTCCATTTCATCCGGCCATATGCTATTGTAATATCTGCACAATAGAAATCAGCTAAAATCTTGTTAATGATTTCTGATGCTTTTAGCGTAGCCCAGGGTGTCAGATACTGCCTCTTTAATATCTACTTAGATACATATATTATAATAATATTATACTATTATCTCATATATGAAACACATTTCTGCCTTTTTACAACTAAGCAGTATATTTACAAATTAATAGCATCTGAGATAAATAATACAGCTAATAACCAGCAATATTTTAGATCTGGAAAAATGATCACCAATCATTAGAGACTAAGGGGCCTATCTATCAAGCTCCGAATGGAGCTTGACGCTCCGTGTTTCTGGAGAGCCTGCAGGCTCGCCAGAAACACCAGTTATGAAGCAGCTCAGAGCAGGCGGAGACAGGAATTGCCACAATTCAACCCGATCGAGTATGATTAGCCGCAAGTCTGCAGGGGGCGGCGTTGCACCAGCAGCTCACAAGAGCTGCTGGTGCAATGCTGAATACGGAGAGCGTATTGCTCTCCGCATTCAGCGATGTCTGTCGGACCTGACCCGCATTGTCGGATCAGGTCCGACAGACATATAATAAATAGGCCTCTAAAAGTAAACCGAGTTTTAAATGATATTACTATTATTATTATTAATATGATTAATTGTGATAATTAATAATACTTTAAAACATACTGATATCACTAGTTGTATGTTATTAATAGACTGTGTAGAGTTACACAGAAAATGTGTACATTAGTTAAATATTTTGGATTTTGGGTTCCTCTGACTGAGCTGTCTAAGTGGCACAACAGATAGTCTTATGTTTCACAATTACTGAGTAAAAACAAATATTACCTATCTAAATGAAATCACTAATTAAAAATGTAGAGGAATATTTTAATGCAAAAACTGATTGCTCTAAATCATTAGAGCATGTCATTTTAGCATTGGTAACACTTGCATACTAGGGGCCAAAGTACAAGTGGAGCTTTCACTAGAGTACTAATTGAGCTAGAAGTAAACTTTTTGCACATGTTGGGTTGTGTTCATATTACGAGTTGAAAGTAAAAAGTTATTGCTCTCACACTAACCCGATGCGTGCAGTCAAACTTACAATATTGCATGCGCGATAACCTATTCCCCCAAAGAATTCAATGGAGAAAAAAAGTGGAAAAAAACACCTGATCGCATATTTTTATGTGCGCTAACCCTACATGAAAATATGAATATTTAACATTATAAATACATAAATACATATGTATAAATATATAGACATTTATATCTACATACATATACATATTTAGATATGTATATGTAGGTATCTCAATGTTAAAGCCCTTTGCCTGCCTTTATTTTTTTAAAACCTGAGACCTTATAACTTTTTTATGATTTTTTTTTTAAATAATTTTTATTAGATGGTGTTATTATGAATGTAACTGTAATTTGTAAATTTTTTTTACTTGGTTTGTAACACTTTTTTGTTTTGCAAAACAGTCTACTACAGCTCTGAGTACACACTAACCTAACGAGCTTTAACTTGAATTGAGCTCAAGCGATCGCGTTTACTTTAAACAAATGATCGCAAAAACACAATATCGCTTGCGTGCAAATGTTTGCGCTCCACTCGTAATCTAGACCTAGGTGGCAAAGGGGTTAAATGCACTATAAATTACTGTTTGGGAGATCAAGCATTACAGTTCTCGAGCAAGACACAGTCTTGGTGGGTCAGGCAGCTGCCACTCCTGATGCTTTGTAGAATAAATATATATAGGATGGCTCTAGGAAAGTGAAAAACACAAGAAGGAGAGCAAGGGAGATCTAAGTGTAATAAAAACAATCAAATGGTATTTAATAATGTAAACATATAAAATGTGCACTCACACTATCCTTTTAATTTTTCACCTTGTGTGTAACTCTGTTATAAACCTTTAATTGATCTCTATTGATTTTATTTTTTTGGTCAAATCTTGTCCTAATTCTGCATGACAATCTTCTTCAGGTACTCTGCCACATTATTATGCTCTAACACCTTTGGGTGAGAATAGCTTTTCTATGAAATTTACAATTTTAAAACATAACATTACTTCCTAGTACCAATAACCTATAATAATAATAATAATAATAATAATAATAATAGTACAGATTAATGTAGAGTGGCAGCACAGTATTGTTTTTCTGTTTCCTAAATAAACTTGTATATTAGTGTCGAAAACAGAAACATCAAAGCACTTCTGTGTCACTCTCAGAAAGTTAAAGGACAGTTTACTCCTAAAAAACAGAATAGTGTGTGCTGGAATATATATTTAAGAACAATTAAAGGGACAGTGTACCCTAAAATATTCTCCCCTTTAATTTGTTCCCTATGATCCATTTTATCAGCTGTTGGTTACAAATAGCTCCTTTACCTTTATATTGGCATTTAAAATGGCTGATTTTGTATGTGATATCCCTATCTATACTGACATTTTCTATAAAGTATAGGCTAGAGAATAGTTGTGCAAACATAGACAGCAGAAGAAACTACATTTTCTGTGAGAGTATAGGAGGTAGGAGTGATATATAAAACAATTGTAGTTCAGACTTCACAAAGGCTGAACTCACTAAATTTTCAAAAGAAAAAGTGCAGAACTCTCCAGCATGGTGTGATCTCTCTCATTTATGTATGTGAAGTAGAGACAACCCCAAAGCAATATAGAACTGCATGATATGATATTTGTGCATTGCATTTTATATTACTATACATTTCAGATTGGGTACTTTTAGTATTATTGCATTTAAGCTAGCCTAGCCATGACTTTACACAGTCTGATTGTGTTTTGAAATGTCATGTGTTACTTAAATAATCATACTTTGCATATTTCTATGTATCTTTTACAAATTACATTGCACTTTGTATTTTCTCCATTGTATATTGACAGTTTCAGAAAGTGGCTGAACAGGTGAGTTATCATTGTATATCTGAAGCTCTCTCACAAGTCTTGTGAAATTTATTAAGCCTTTTAAACAAGCTGGTCTAACTGATTTGTCTCACTAGCTGTATGCAGGTGAAGTTTGCTCAAAATTCAGAATACACTTATTTTAACTAAGATAAAAGTAATAGATACAAAATATAGAGAAAAGTAAGTTAAATTGTAGTGAAAAATGTTCAGTTTAATTTGGAATAAATGCAAACGGAGCCTTTATATCAGCCCCAGGGGTTCTCCAGTTATCTTTTCTCTTGCATGTTAAATTTTGCATCCCAGAGAGCTTCATTACTTTCAGTGGAAGGCATCGCTCATCTTTCTGGGATTTCCAGGTTCTTATTTTTTTTTTTTTAGAAAATTCAGTGAGTTCAGCCCCTGTGAAGTCAGCAATATAATCTCTCTTCAAACTAGAGAATGTTTGATTATCTGGCCCATAGAAAGTAATGATGCTGTCTGGGAAACTAAAGCTGACAGTTTTTCAGTTTTAATTTAAATAAAATACATGCAAAGTGCAATTTGAATTTGTAAAAGATACACAGAAATATACATATGAGTATAAGCCTATTTTTTAAATTTACACAGAAACTGTAAAGTCATAATTAGAATTTGTAAAATCACAATCCTAAATACACTGCTGTATACAAAATAAAATACAAAATAGAAAGCGCAAAGTTAAAATTTAATAAAATGTAATCGGAAATGTAAAGTGATATAAAATATTAATCACAAAGTGAAAAGGCGGCAGAACTGTAATCTCATGCAGTGTTATATTGCACTGGGCTTGTCTCTTCTTCACATACAGATATTCAGGGAACTTTCCTTGGAGAAGTAAAGCAAAATCTGCCTTTTGAAAATATCAATAGGGATCTTGCATTGCTGGAGGATCATTTTAGAATATCTCACCTGAGCAGAGAGGTTTTGAATATCAGGGCCTATGTATTGGGCTTTAGTATACAGAAAGAGATAATATAAAGACAAGCATTATTTTATAAATATGGTTGAGTCATTTCATAGAAGCATTCTAACAGAATTAAGTAACATTTAACTTTGGCAAAAATGAGTCATAATGCCGTTAACCAAGAAGTGTTACATTTTTTGTTGATGGCCATCTTTGAAAGGCTGCCACCATATTCTTAGTGAGAAAAAAACCTTCATGGTCCTCTGTAAATGTAGTTGCCACTCGAGATTAATAATTTCAAATGCCCCAGTGACCTAACTGTTCATAAGTGGTTCTATTAAAGCTGCAACAAAATTATTTTAGGCATGTAAAAAACATTTCAAATAATTAATAATTATTAATTTTATTTTGTTTTATTTATTTATTTGTTTGTTTGTAAGTTGTTAATTTTAGTTTTAATGACCAAAACATCTCCAGCATTCACTCAACCACTCACTCAATTAGCATATTTACATATGACAAACAATAACTTGTTTCTTTTCTCTACACATTGTTAACTGACCTGAATAGCTCAGTCTAATAATAGAGCCCATCATTTAGGAGTTTGTTGTGTACAATGTAGCATGGCAAATACAATAATGATAATGCAGTATTGGGAGGGAGGTTCGCTGCATGCATTTCAAGTACTGGAACATCTCAAATGTAAAGCTGTATTGACACTAGATTAGGAGTGCTGCCAACTTTAACATTCTAATGCAATGCTAGCTATGTATAAATTTATAAATATTGCATTATTTCAGATTAATGTGATTTTCAAATCTATTCCCTTAAGAAAACACAATTAGGGATATTTATAATATAAAGGAAGATGTTGGTGAGGTTTGATAACTGATATACATAAAAATAGCTAGCATACAAAATTATATCAATTCATATATCGAACCATTGACCTATACATAACATCAACAATAGAAACAGACATGGATACATATATAGGACAGATGAAACACACAGTGATAGAAAACATATCAACTAAGTTGTCTCGAAGATTACTTATAACCCAAAAATATTGAGCATTAAACATTAGTCATAAAGTAATAACATCAATATTACTCAATATAATTCCATGTATATGTTTATATTTATGTCTACTTTGAAACACTGTCCACTATAGATGACCCAGGGATACAAAACAAATAAAATTAAGGTCAATACCTAGTAAAAAAAAAAAACTGGCCCATTATAGTAGCCAAAATATTGCACGTAAAAGTTGTTTCCGGCTATAAACATAGCTGTTTTCCATAAGGGAACTACTTTACTGTTTGTTCTTCAACAGCACAGATTCATGGAATTTTAGTACGGCCTGTAACACTTAAAGTCCCACTTTTCTAATTTCTATGCTAATAATAATTCTTATCACATTGGTTCAGAATCTCTAGCTTCAAAAAAAAATAAAAAAAAAAAATACTTGTCACTAAATAGGTTCACATATATGGGTCAAGTTAAAGCACACAAAAAATAAAATTCCCTACTATGCTTTTTTGAGTATGTAAATAATCCTTTGCCATAAATATCTCTCAATCACCTCTACAGTTTGTTACTGGATTCACATGATGTAAATTACTGATTATCAATAGCAATTACAAAACACTCAATACTTTAATCCTGTGACCCAGTTTTGATGTTTAGGGGGCTATTTATCAAGCTTGCCTTTACTCATTTAGAACTGTTATTATGGATAACATTTACTTTAGGATGTTTTATTTTATGACGTACAATGATTGCTTAAATTATCCAACTATTATGAAATAACACAACACTGAAGTCTAATGGGGAAATAAGTAAAATGTATTAAGGACTGCAAAATTATATTTACATATGTTTTTATTTCAAAGAGATTCTTTTATAAAAAAAAAATTATTATTATTTTATTGAGCAATATATAAATACATAAATTTCAAGTCCCCACAGCGACATTAAACATCCAAAAGCAACAGCACAAGTAAAGGAAAAACAATATTAAAAACCATTATCTTCAAGGGCACAGTAGCACATTTCTTGGAAATAGTGTTGGATGGATTAATTTTTTAAGTCAAAGTGATGATAACTTAAAACCACTATCTACTCTTTTGTGGGAGAAATGTTTCATCTGGTCGAAAGCTTGTGAAAAGATA
Organism: Bombina bombina; assembly: GCF_027579735.1. Lineage (NCBI taxonomy): Eukaryota > Metazoa > Chordata > Amphibia > Anura > Bombinatoridae > Bombina > Bombina bombina. Next base: position 632,353,267 of record NC_069504.1, read on the forward strand.
GCAGTGCTATCCTTAAACAAATAATGGGAGGCCAATTGGCTTTGCCAACAGGCACAGTAACTCTGGTGGAAGGCGGTCTCTGGGTAGATCTCTACATGGACTTATCGAAGCCCCCCTGCAGGAAGAGACATTGATTTTAGTACATAACCAGTATTTTTTTTATACTGCCACTGAATAAGGCTTCAATATGGTAAATGACACAGATGAGCCAGATTTTGTTGCCAATAAAATTATTGGGTAGGTTCTACTGAAGCTTAAAAGACAACACAAAAGCTCATCATTCCCAAATTAATATAAATATATTGCAGTATTAATGTTGGGATCTCAGTTAAACTCTTTTGAAGAGTAAAACTAGACCACTGGCCAGATTTTTAGGTTATGGAGGTTTTGTGTCAATTTAATTATCTACCATTACAAAGTTTTTTTGTATACAGAAAAGCGTTCTTCATGCATAGATGCTAGAAAGGCACCAGATGTTTTAACTATACAATTTTTATGTAATCTATAAAACAATTAAGGCATATAAAACTATCTAATAGCATACATATACAAAATCACTAAAAACACTAGAAAATCACTAGAGTTTATAGACATTAGCAAGTCAGAATATATGTGTGTATTATTGCCTTCAAAGAAATAGCATTTGTATTATTGCTTTTTCAAATAATTAGAGATATACAAAGTTCTTACTCTAATTTAATCACATAGGTATCACTGAATCTGCTTCCATGACCATGACCCTGAGTCCGGTATATGAAACTGACGTCTCTGACTTCACACATCTAGTAAAAGTGATCTGTTGCTTTTCCATCATTTGTAGAGGAAGGGAAGAGAATAAACCAGACACTAGAGCACTAATTAACTGAGGAGTTTGTTAAATTGAATTCGTACACACACACATCTTAAGCCTTAGATTGCTTGCATGTGCTATGATTATACCAAATTAATATTTCCCATTGCACAGCTAGAGAAAAACACTACAGAGTTGTGGGGCAGACTAGTGGATTAAATACAGACATTTTAGTGGAAAATGTGGATTATATGGATACATTGTTGTTTGCTGATTTAAGCAAACCCCATCCCACTGTACACCATATGTATGAGGACCAGCACCTTCCTGTTTAATGTAGCAATTAAACAATTAAATTCTCCTCTAGAATAAGTCATCTAATATCAAAGCAATAAAATGGCACTTGAATGTCCACTTTAATTAATAATGAGTATGCTAGTTCCCCAAAGACTCTCCAGTAAGCTAGCTAGCTATTTTTTTAAACTGCTTTAAAAAAAATTTGGTATTGCTGTTGTGCTTGTATTATGAAGAATACCACTTGAGATAAATTATAATATAATGGGGCTAAACCATTAAACCAAAATCCCCTTGTTATCTCATTTTTTCAAGCAAAAGCTAAAAGTGAGATCAAAACAAAACTCTTATGTTTTTATCTTGAAATTTTGTGAATACAGCAGAAGTCTATTTAGAGTCATGGTTCCGATTCAAGCATATTAAAGATACATTTTCACATCAAAAATAAAATTGCTGGGTAGAAGGCACATTAATCCCTTATTTAGTCACTTCATTAAAGACATTTTGGCATCTGTAGTTTACAGGCCACAGTTCAAACACTAAATCACAAAACTGTATTTTGTTACAGTAGATATTTTGATAGAATTCAACAAACATATTTTTATTTAATACAGTGAAAAAGTGAGGATTATACCAAAACATTTGTTTTACTGTTGTTTACTTTTTGTCTTACATTGTGCAATACAAATTGTGTACCTTTTGGTAAACTCTAACAAGTTTTATTTATTTATTTATTTGTTTTTGTATTTTATTAAAGTGTGACCAAATTTAATTAAAAAAAGGGTTATACCATAATATCTATTGTCAGGTTCATGCTTGATCTGCCCTTTTAAGGTATTAGCAGCCAATGTCTAATTACCCTTTATTAATTAATAAGCTTCAGAAACACCAGGTAAAGTTGAACCAATGATCTACTTAAATTGAACTTTAAATTAAAACTAACTTTCTAATGTTCAAAATAAAAAAATAAAAAAAAAACAATTGCAAGAAAACACCAACATTACAATCTAAAGATGTATTCATTTTTAGTCTACTGAATGCAATGGCATCATGAAATAATCTCAGAAGATGAAGCCTGACTCCATATTAGATTCAGAAAGTCTGAATCATGATTCCTATCTATAATGTATCTAATGAATTAGTGTTTTGGGAAATCGGATTTCAATATGAAAATCAGAGGGATCATCAATTGTTTTTTTTTTGTTTTGTTTTTTTGCTTGTTTGTTTACAGTCCTCTAAATTCAAAGGGCAATGCAACATTTTTTTTTGTATATTTTTTTTTGCATGTGTTAAATCAATCTGTGAAAAATATAAATCAAGCACAACTCAGAGCTTTTATTTTTTTTTTTTCCTCAGGCAGATGAAGCAACAGTTACAGCTGCCAGATAAACTTGGATTGCACAGAAAAGCCAATGCAGGCAAGAAAAAGAAAATTAAATTAAAAGAATTTAAGAATTTCTTGCAATTTATATGTAAAAAATCCTAGCTTTCTATATCAAGTGCTACTGATAATAGAATCAGTCATGTGGAATATAACTATAGCCTGTTTCAAGATAATACCAAAATGAAGTTGTATTTATATGATTCCTTGTGCATTCTGTGCCAGTACACAACCATGACACAATCCCTTCCTAGGGACATAAAGGATTATCTGTAGTGTGTAATCTAGCTGGTGAGCTGAATATTTAAACACAGTGCTGTGTTTAAATGAGAGGGTGGGGAAGCAAATCTCCAAAGGTTTTTCACAAATGCAGTGTTAAAAAAAAAAGAAACCTGACAACAAGATTATCAACAGCATTTTCATGGAACACTATGTTAGTTTCTTTAATATTATTTTTGATGCAAAAACCTTCTTTACACATAGGGAAATGTTAATGAGAATATGGTTTGTTATATTTGGAAAAGCTCTAAAAACTGTTACCCAAAACACACACTGACACTGTCTTTCTATGCATCATGCAATTCCAATGCAACACATTTTTATCTTCATTTTTTTTAAACACTATAATAAATAGTAGAAGGAATAGCTTACATTTTTTAATGGGGAAAACCTCTAAAAACAAATTGAGAGCAATTAAATATCAAGCATTTGTAATGCATAGAGTATGGTAAATAGTTAAAAGATACCAAAACATTTTTAACCCATAAATTACTGCAAGGGCCTGCAGCACAAAAGTTGATGTTACAAAGCAACAGCAATTAATTAACAAGTGACGTTTGTATTATGATGCTGAGTATACAATGGAGAATGGAGAATCTGCAACATTATCAACATACATTTACATTATTATTACTGATTGCAGGTGTCAAAAGAAAAACTTTATATTTCATTACTACAGTGCTATAAAAAAATTGTTCATCAAATCATAATTCTCAATTGATGGTATCTAGGGTGCTTCAAAAAGGTTGGTTCATAATCAGTGGAAAGCATTTAAAACTGGACTGCAGTTTTTCAAGAGGGCATTTCAACCATTTTTGCCTGTGACAAAATTACATGCCCATGGAAAGGGTGGATCTAAAGCAAAAACACGTTTTGTCTGTCTTGTGTGCCCATCTCATCATATGGATGAAGAAATAAGCCAAACACAATGCATTATGCGAGGGCAGCACTCTACACAGATGAACAAATTGTATATTTGTATGCAAGTCTACAGCTTGCCATTGAGCAGGGAAGGCAGCTAAGAAACCAAGCATTTGTGACTAAATGCAGGGAGGTCTAGAATATCCTCCTATATTGTTTAATTTAGCTTAAGTTTTATGCTCTAATTAAAATGATTCATTTGTTTTTCAAAAAATGTCCTCTCAAATATAAATCTAAAAAAAAAAAAAACATTTTTATTCAGTGCCCACTTATCAGCAAGTCCCCATGAGGGATAAAATATATATTTAAAAAACTGTTTTCCCCAAACAAATCACATTAAGTTTAATACAGTAAAACAATGCTTAAACCTATTCATTTAAGGGGATAGGGGATGCGATGCATAGATTAAATAAAAGCATAGCCTAGAAAATGATGGAAAATAACATTAGAATGACACAGCCAAGGCAGACTGGTGCACCAGGTGCTGTATAAATTACAAGAGAATCAATGGCATCTTCATTAGCAGCGCATAGGCTGCTTGTATAGGGAAATAGAAGTGCAGTATTATGAACTTACATTGAAATTATATTCCTGGAGACATCGGTGATGTTGATGCTTGTGTTACCATTACTGGACCCTGAATCTTGTCCTTCCAAAAGGGGAAAGTTGTTGCCATCATCCTGTTTAGTACAGTTGATCTTGATTTTGCTGCAAACACAATTACCAGGGCAAGCCAACACTGATCCCAAATGGTCCAGCCAAAAGCTCCACAGTATGAAAATCCTCCAGAAACTGCACTTGGTAGGGAAAAGAGACACATCCATCTCGACAGCTGCTCTTCAAACCCCAAAAAAGGGGGGATGAGGGGAAAGGAAAACCAAGATAAAAAAAACAACAAAAAAACAACACAGATCTCAGCCTTGATGAACGATCAGATGTAAAATCCTCTAGCAGCTAAACTCATCCTGAAAGGGCTTAGAAATGTAATGCCCTTTGTCCAGAAATATACATAGTGTTGATTCCAGGTTGTTGTTTTTTTATTATTTTCCAGGAGGGTCTACAAGACTTCTGAGGAATGCAACAGAAGATGGGGAGACAGAAAAAACACGGGTGCTAAAGTCACTAAGTCCCACCTACTGGGCAGATTTCAAACTGACACACCTGCAAAAAATAGAGGGGGAAAGCACAAGAATCAGGGAAAAGGGAGTAACACACTTACAAGATCAGAGATCAAACAGCACGATTTGCAACCTGATGTAAGCTAACTGAGCAAGTGCACCTACAGTATAGAACATCAGCTGGGGTTCGTTCAGGATGAGCCTTTATGTTCAAGCAGTGACTGCACTGGATCTGCAGAACCCATCCAGCAAGGAAAAAAAAAGTTCAAGATTCTATCCCAATCCAGGGATTCATTTATCTCCCTCGTATTTTCTGATTATGGATGGATTGCAATGATACAAAATCAAGAAACAGACACATGTGGAATGAAGCTGGTTCTGCCAATGAAAAGCAAGTGCACAGTAGATACAAAATAGAGATAAGGATTTTTTTTTATATACCATGGATCTCAGCATGGATGGATGATACTGACTGTAGTAATAGATAATCACACCTGCTTTGGAAATAAAAAATGAAAAAAAAAAAAAAAATCGGAATGCATCAAAAGGCAGATTAGAAAATAGAGCTGAATTTATATGAACAGCAAAGGAGACAGGGATTGCGAAAGCCTATAGCACGTTGCACTGAACTGGAGGGAGCAAATTAAGATGCATGATGCATTTTTGGCAAGCGCAACACCCCAACTAGATCCTAGCAATGCTTAATTCTCTCTGCCCTTCATCAACGCTTCCTTGGATGCCCCTGTTTTAGTGTGCTGTTTCTAAATGCAGATGCAGTCACATTAACATATTCACACATACACTCACACTCAGACGCAAAGACAAACAATGATAACACAAGATGGACCTTCAGAAGGAGGGATACAGGTGCATGTCATTCTCAGAGCCGCAGATTGTGTATCCAAAGGCGAACTGCTGTCTCTTGTCCAAGGAAAGGGAAAAAAAAAAAAAGGTGGGAGTCTCAGCTGTTTACTGAGAGCCAGAGAATCAAAGCAGTGTGATCAGGATGAGGAGAGAGGGAGAGGGAGGAGAGTGGCAGGCAAGCACACACCAGCGCACACACACACACTCACACATAAACCAAAACTAATTCTCTATGCAGTATGATGAAAAGGGAGGGTAGGGGCAATGCAAGAAAGAAAAAAATACTAGAGTCTAATACTCGTATACTTGTGGAATTCCCATTTCGGTAATATGGAATATTGCTTTTTCTGTGATATATATATATATATCATCCTATATTATTTGTTTCAACATACAGCATTATTTAACTTCGAAAAATAGTATGTTAGTTCAGACCAGGGCTAATATGGCTGTGTTTGTGTCTCCAGGAACAAAAAGGGGGCTATATTTAGGGGCGTAAAATCCCTGATTTCCTCATAGACTTTCCTCAGTCAGCACTTACCCTTGATACAATGTATGCAATCCTTAGCCTACATATTTGTATACATTTCAGCATGTTTTTGTACATTTGTTACTGTACTTGACAAAAGGGACATCCAATACTAAATGTATGCTTGCTAAAGGCATGTGTTTAAAGAATAATATGCAGATGACTTTTATAACATTATGTTAGTTGTTTAAATATTTAATGAAAATAAGTAATCATTTTGTATGTCTGTAAAGCAATGGGCACCGGTTCCCTGCTCTTGTGAGGCCAATCAGGGACAGTAATACATGGTTCACTAGAGTGTGAAAACAATTGCTTTGTGAGCCATAGCAGTTTTAAGTCTGGAGTCTTCACTTCCACTTTTATCAGCAATTGGATAACCCACAATTTCAGAATTAAATTTGCAGGAAAAGGGGGACAACATTAATAATGAGTATATTTTTACTACATATAATTTAACATATTTTACAATTTCAAGCTTTGTAATATCCCTTTAGAAACCATGCAATTTTGTGTGAAATCATTTTTACACAGCATAGCCTTAAATGACAGCTTACTGCTCACTCACACAGTCTTAAAGGGACAGTGTGCAAAGTAATTGTGCATGCTTCTACCTTTAAAATTGTATGCATGTGCTGTGAGTTGTCATTTTAAAGACTGTGTGTTTGTGTGTGTGCTTGTCCCTATAAGACTTGTCAGGTTAGTGTCCCTTTAAGGCCAGGTGTGTGTTTGTCTGTACCATTAAAACTGTTGAAAGGTGGTGCAAGTTGTCCCTTTAAAAGCTGTGTTTGTAACATTGTGCCTGTCCATTTAATGCTGTCTGTGTGTGGGATGTGTTGTCTTGCACTGCTGCTATAGAGTTTTGAAGGCACATCCACATGTCTGAGCTCCTATGAGCTTACCTAGATTTACTCTTCAGCAACACATACCAAGAAAACAAAGCACAGTCGATAACAGAAGTAAATTGCCAAGTTGTTTAAAATTGCATGTTCTTTCTAAAACACTGAGGTTTCATTTTGACTTTACTGTCCCTTTAAGTTAATGTGCAATGCCTGTGTGGTGTATGTGCTCCTGGCCCTTTATAGGGGACATTATACACTGAATTTTTCTTTGCATAAATGTTTTGTAGATAATCCATTTATATAGCCCATCTGGGTGTGTTTTTGTAAAAACGTATAGTTTTACTTATTTTTAAATATAATTGTATTGATTTTCAGACCCCTAGCCCCAACCCGCAACGTTTAAGATGTATAATAAAGTATACAGACTTCAGATTGCTTCTGTTTGTATAAATGTTCTTTTCATATGCAGGGGAGGGGGGGGGGTCTGCTATCAGCCCCTTATAGTAGACGTCCCAGGCTTATCTCATTAACAATGTTAAATTGTGAGCTTCTAAGTAAGTTTTTAAAAGGTATTACACTAGATTTTTATAACATTATCTGTGCATATTTTTCTTTATAGTAGTGTCTATTACATGCAGTTAAATGGAAATTGGTGTATACTGCCCCTTTAAGGCTGAGTGAGCATGGAGTGATCTGTCCCTTTAAGGCTGTATATGTTGTTTGTGTGGCTTTTTGAGCCATCAATACTGTGTGCATGTTTAGTGAATTGTCTCTTTAAAGACACTGTGCATGTTGTGTGGGTGCATGTCCTATCCCTTTATGACTCAACATGAGCTGAGCTGTCCATTAAGGTCTGTATGTGTTGTGTATAATGTAATCTGCCCCACACAGATTATCAAACTTACTATGTTCCCATAGTATTCTTTGTTGAAAATATACCTAGGTAGGTAGTGTGCACATTTCTATAGCACTACATGTCAGGAAACACTTCTGCCACCTAATGCACTTGCAAAAATATATTGCTTCAGTCATATGCCATATATTGCTTCAGTCACATGACATATATTGCTTCAGCCACATGCCATATATTGCTTCAGCCACATGCCATATATTGCTTCAGTCACATGCCATATATTGCTTCAGCCACATGCCATGCATTGCTTCAGTCACATGCCATATATTGCTTCAGTCATATGCCATATATTGCTTCAGTCATATGCCATGTATTACTTCAGTGACATGGCATATATTGCTCCATTCACATGCCAAATATTGCTTCAGCCACATGCCATATATTGCTCCAGTCACATGCCATATACAGGGAGTGCAGAATTATTAGGCAAGTTGTATTTTTGAGGATTCATTTTATTATTGAACAACAACCATGTTCTCAATGAACCCAAAAAACTCATTAATATCAAAGCTGAATAATTTTGGAAGTAGTTTTTAGTTTGTTTTTAGTTATAGCTATTTTAGGGGGATATCTGTGTGTGCAGGTGACTATTACTGTGCATAATTATTAGGCAACTTAACAAAAAACAAATATATACCCATTTCAATTATTTATTTTTACCAGTGAAACCAATATAACATCTCAACATTCACAAATATACATTTCTGACATTCAAAAACAAAACAAAAACAAATCAGTGACCAATATAGCCACCTTTCTTTGCAAGGACACTCAAAAGCCTGCCATCCATGGATTCTGTCAGTGGTTTGAACTGTTCACCATCAACATTACGTGCAGCAGCAACCACAGCCTCCCAGACACTGTTCAGAGAGGTGTACTGTTTTCCCTCCTTGTAAATCTCACATTTGATGATGGACCACAGGTTCTCAATGGGGTTCAGATCAGGTGAACAAGGAGGCCATGTCATTAGATTTTCTTCTTTTATACCCTTTCTTGCCAGCCACGCTGTGGAGTACTTGGACGCGTGTGATGGAGCATTGTCCTGCATGAAAATCATGTTTTTCTTGAAGGATGCAGACTTCTTCCTGTACCACTGCTTGAAGAAGGTGTCTTCCAGAAACTGGCAGTAGGACTGGGAGTTAAGCTTGACTCCATCCTCAACCCGAAAAGGCCCCACAAGCTCACCTTTGATGATACCAGCCCAAACCAGTACTCCACTTCCACCTTGCTGGCGTCTGAGTCGGACTGGAGCTCTCTGCCCTTTACCAATCCAGCCATGGGCCCATCCATCTGGCCCATCAAGACTCACTCTCATTTCATCAGTCCATAAAACCTTAGAAAAATCAGTCTTGAGATATTTCTTGGCCCAGTCTTGACGTTTCAGCTTGTGAGTCTTGTTCAGTGGTGGTCGTCTTTCAGCCTTTCTTACCTTGGCCATGTCTCTGAGTATTGCACACCTTGTGCTTTTGGGCACTCCAGTGATGTTGCAGCTCTGAAATATGGCCAAACTGGTGGCAAGTGGCATCTTGGCAGCTGCACGCTTGACTTTTCTCAGTTCATGGGCAGTTATTTTGCGCCTTGGTTTTTCCACACGCTTCTTGCGACCCTGTTGACTATTTTGAATGAAACGCTTGATTGTTTGATGATCACGCTTCAGAAGCTTTGCAATTTTAAGAGTGCTGCATCCCTCTGCAAGATATCTCACTATTTTTGACTTTTCTGAGCCTGTCAAGTGCTTCTTTTGACAAATTTTGCCAAAGGAAAGGAAGTTGCCTAATAATTATGCACACCTGATATAGGGTGTTGATGTCATTAGACCACACCCTTTCTCATTACAGAGATGCACATCAACTAATATGCTTAATTGGTAGTAGGCTTTCAAGCCTATACAGCTTGGAGTAAGACAACATGCATAAAGAGGATGATGTGGTCAAAATACTCATTTGCCTAATAATTCTGCACTCCCTGTATTGCTTTAGTCACATGCCATATATTGCTTCAGTCACATTCCATATATTGCTTCAGTCACATGCCAAATATTGCTTCAGCCACATGCCATATATTGCTTCAGTCACATGCCATATATTGCTCCAGTCACATGCCATATATTGCTTCAGTCACATGCCATATATTGCTTCAGTCACATGCCAAATATTGCTTCAGCCACATGCCATATATTGCTTCAGTCACATGCCATATATTGCTTCAGCCACATGCCATATATTGCTCCATTCACATGCCATATATTGCTCCAGCTCATGACGTATATTGGTTCAGTCACATGACATATATTGCTTCAGTCACATGCCATATATTGCTCCAGTCACATGCCATATATTGCTTCAGTCACATGCCATATATTGCTCCAGTCACATGCCATATATTGCTTCAGCCACATGCCATATATTGCTCCATTCACATGCCATATATTGCTTCAGTCACATGACATATATTGCTTAAGTCACATGACATATATTGCTTCAGTCACATGACATATATTGCTTCAGTCACATGACATATATTGCTTCAGTCACATATTGCTTCAGTCACATGACATATATTGCTTCAGTCACATATTGCTTCAGTCACATGACATATATTGCTCCATTCACATGCCATATATTGCTTCAGTCACATGACATATATTGCTTCAGTCACATGTCATATATTGCTTCAGTAACATGACATATATTGCTTCAGTCACATATTGCTTCAGTCACATGCCATATATTGCTTCAGTCACATGTCATATATTGCTTCAGTAACATGACATATATTGCTTCAGTCACATATTGCTTCAGTCACATGACATATATTGCTTCAGCCACATGCCATATATTGCTTCAGTCACATGCCATATGATGCTTCAGTCACATGCCAAATATTGCTTCAGTTACATTCTATATATTGCTTCAGTCACATCCTATATATTGCTTCAGTCACATGCCATATATTGCTCCAGTCAGATGCTATATATTGCTTCAGTCACATGACATATATTGCTTCAGTCACATGACATATATTGCTTCAGTCACATGACATATATTGCTTCAGTCACATGACATATATTGCTCCATTCACATGACATATATTGCTTCAGTCACATGACATATATTGCTCCAGTCAGATGCTATATATTGCTTCAGTCACATGACATATATTGCTTCAGTCACATGCCATATATTGCTTCAGTCACATGCCATATATTGCTTCAATCACATGCCATATGATGCTTCAGTCAAATGCCATATATTGCTTCAGTTACATTCTATATATTGCTTCAGTCACATCCTATATATTGCTTCAGTCACTTGCCATATATTGCTTCAGTCACATGACATATATTGCTTCAGTCACATATTGCTTCAGTCACATGACATATATTGCTTCAGTCACATGCCATATATTGCTTCAGTCACATGCCATATATTGCTTCAGTCACATGCTATATATTGCTTCAGTCACATGACATATATTGCTTCAGTCACATGCCATATATTGCTGCAGTCAGATGCCATATATTGTTTCAGTCACATGCTATATATTGCTTCAGTCACATGACATATATTGCTTCAGTGTAGTGTGATAGGAGCGCCTAAAGGTGGATTCCTGCTGCTAAAAAAAGTTCTTCCCTCAAAGAGAACTAAATGGTGGATAAGAAGAAAAAATGGGGTTTATTTAGCAGCGCTAAAAAAAGCTAGGGAATGATGATACCAATCTAATTTATGTTTTATACAATCTATTTTATTTAAAAATTCTTATAACACATAAAAACAACAGCAAATGCTTTTCCTAATTAATAAAGGGACGTCTCCCTTATACAACACTTATAAAAACAGACTAGAACCATATAATCCTAGAATTTCAGGTATAAAGGAATTAATTCTATAGATAACATATGGCAAGCAACAAATTTCTAAGATAAATGGTGAATTAAATATTTAAAAGGCACAAATGTATCAATCCTAATAGCTTTACAGTTCTTCAGTAACAAATTCAGTTATAAAGTTACACAGTTACTTTCCTTGGACATATAATTGGCTCAGGTGTGCTGGATAGTTAAAAAGGCAAAAAACAGCCAATATTCTGATTTAGGTGCCAAAGCAATCGTGGTTAATGGAAATGGTTAATTTAACAGATGAATACCTTGATGTCTTTAAAGTTCAGTTTGCGTGTTTTAAAAAACGTAGTGCAAATTAGTGTAGAGGTACCTTAATCTGTCCTGGTTGCAACCGCTGATTATCTTCACTGTGAGGGATTCACAGACTGTTTGTTCCTGGTGCTTCTGATAAGTCACCTGACCTTCTCTTTGATTCAGAGGTCAGGGGTGATGATCCGTTCTGGTGATGTAGTTATTCTTTTTTTTTTTTTGTTTTCCTTTCTTCTTATAGCCCAAATATTGTTTTCATCTGGGTTCCCTCAGACTTCTTAAGGTTTGAAGAAATCTTTGGTCAGTGTTTAGCAGTAACACCGTATTCCCTGAAGTTACCAAAGGTAGATTTTAACTTGCAGGGTCAGGAGAAAAGTTTAAAGTTGCAGGGTCACACAGCTTTGTGACAGTAGTAAATGAAGTTTAGTAGAGTGTAGCAGGTCCCATTCAACGCGTTTCACCCTTCTGGGCTTTATCAAGAATGCTTATCCTGCTAGCTTCTGGCTTTTTAAAGGTATGAATGTGTTTTGATTGGTTCCTTCATTTCCTTTTGATTTCTATCAACACCTGTGTGGCTTCCAATGTAAAGGTGGACTTTATTTAAGTTGGTAATGATTGTTTCTGTGTTGTTATTTAGTTACATGATACACAAGGAAGAGAACTTATCATTTCTGCTTTATTAGCATTCACACAATTCAACTTATATATTTCAATTCTAAAGTGCCTTTATTAGATAATATACATTTAGATCGTGCAAACTTAAAATTACCTAAACTGAAACGAAAATATAAGAATCAGAATTACCATTCCCATATCTAGAATTATTGTAAGTGGGTAAAAATTAATGATATATATATATTCCTTTTCAACAAAGGATAGTAAGTTCAACAATTTATAAATTTGTAACAATTTAAAAATGGACGTAACGAAAATATAAGAATCAGAATCATCATTCCCATATCTAGAATTATTGTTAGTGGGTAAAAATGAACGATATATACATATTCCTTTTCAACAAAGGATAGTAAGTTCAACAATTTATACATTTGTAACAATTTAAAAATGGACGAAACGAAAATATAAGAATCAGAATCATCATTCCCATATCTAGAATTATTGTTAGTGGGTAAAAATTAACGATATATACATATTCCTTTTCAACAAAGGATAGTAAGTTCAACAATTTATAAATTTGTAACAATTTAAAAATGGACGAAACGAAAATATAAGAATCAGAATCATCATTCCCATATCTAGAATTATTGTTAGTGGGTAAAAATGAACAATATATACATATTCCTTTTCAACAAAGGATAGTAAGTTCAACAATTTATAAATTAACAATTTAAAAATGGATGTACAATTAAATCAGAAATTATCAATCCCATAACTAGAGTTATTGCTAGTGGGTAAAAATATGGCTTATTCAATTAATTTATTTATTTTAGGGGGATAAAAATTCCTTTTTAATTACTAGAAAAATGAATTTATATAGGGCTTGTACTATCTTTGCCCAAGATAAATTGAAATGTTATTGCTTATTTAATGTATGTGAGTATTTTCTATATAAGTGGCTGATTTAACCTGGAAAATGTTCGCATATTGTAAGAGACTTTTATAAGAAGGGGGAAATGTCTATCTCAGAGTTCAAGCCTCCAGGTTGGAGGGTATTCATTAGGTATATAATTTCAGCTTCTGCCTTTAGGAGTTTATTTTCCCAGTTTCCCCCTCTCCAGTCGGGGTGAACTTTTTTAATTCCCCAATATTTAAAATCTTTAAGGTTGTTGTTGTGTACTTCCCTAAAGTGGCGATAGATATAAGGGTCAAGGTTACCCCTATCTATGCAAGAGAGGTGCTCCCTTATCCTTTCACGGAGCATTCTGGTTGTTTCTCCTATGTAAATTTTTTTACATGAACATTGAATGGCGTAAATAACGCCTTTATCTTGACATCTAATTGTGTCTCTTATTTTGAAAGTAAAGTTTCCACTTTTTGATTTTAAAATCTTTTGTTTACTACTAAATTTACAGGCCCGGCATCTAAAACAGGGGAAAAAACCATTTAAAGGATTTCCGTCTAGGCACCTTTGAGTGTCTTTCTTCTTTATGCTTTTCAATTGACTGGGAGCTAGTAGGCTCTTCAAATTCTGTGCTTTCCTATATATTATTTTTGGGTTTTCCCCCACTTTTCCCCCTATGATGGGATCAGTTTGTACTAAGTGCCAATGTTTTTTTAAAACTCTTTGGATGTTTAGGTTGTCATGACTGAACTCAGTTATAAAGGGCACATTAATTTCATCTCGATTTTCTTTGATATCTTTTGTTTTATATTCTAAGAGGTCCCTCCTTACTTTCTTATCTACCTCTTGTTTAGCTTCATTGATTACTTCTGGACTATATTCTCTTTCTAAGAATTTCCTTTCTAAGATCTTTATTTGATCCTGATAATCTGTCATTCTTGAGCAATTCCGTTTAATTCTTAAATATTGCCCTTTAGGGACATTGTCTTTCCACTTTTTCATGTGGCAGCTGTTATAATGGATTAGATTATTGGCATCCACCTTTTTAAAATGTGTTTTGGTTATTAATTGGTTTACTACAATTTCGATATCTAAGTCCAAGAAGGTGATTTGGCTTTTGCTATAGTTACTGGTAAAGGATAGTCCCATTTCATTTTTATTCATATCTGTCAGAATAGTGTTTAGATCAGTTTCACTACCCCCCCATATAAAGAACAGGTCATCTATGTATCTGCTATAGAGCACAAGATCCGCGCCCAGACTATGCCTAGGGAAGAAACCTTCCTCCCAATATCCCATAAAGAGATTGGCATAGCTGGGTGCGAATCTTGTGCCCATAGCTGTTCCCTTCTTTTGAATGTAAAATTTGTCCTCAAATGAGAAATAATTATGGCCTAGGATGAATTTTATTCCATCCTCTATGAATTTCTTTTGTTCCATACATAGTTTGTTGTCCCTATCTAGGGTATTTGAGATTGCCATCAGTCCCAAATCATGACTTATATTGGTGTAAAGCGACGAAACATCGCATGTCACTAATGTGTAGTGTGATTCCCACTTAATTACCTCTAATTTTTTCAAGATGTCAGTGGTATCCTTTAGGTAAGAGGGTAATTTTTTAACATAGCCCTGTAGGTATCCATCTATGTATTTCGAGAGGTTGGAGGTGAGGGAGTTAATACCCGATATTATGGGTCTACCGGGGGGATTATTTAGATTTTTATGAATCTTTGGTAAGAAATATAGAATTGGTATTTTTGGAAATTTTGTAAATAGAAAATCAAATTCTTTTTTATTTATAATTTGTTTTTCTCTTGCATCCTCTAATAATTTGGTTAGTTCACCCAGAAATTTCTTGGTTGGATTTAGTTTTAGTTCCTGATATGTATCCCCTTCATTAAGTAATCTTTGTGCTTCTTCTATATATTTATCTCTGTCCATGATTACAACCCCACCCCCTTTATCTGCCGGTTTAATTACTATGCTGGTATCATTTTGCAATTCTTTAAGAACTGTTCTTTCTTTGTAAGTTAAATTTTTTGGTATCTTATTGTTAGTTTTTATTTTCTTAATATCTTCCTGAACCAATTTTTCGAATAATTCAATATTCCTTCCTTTTTCATTTGTCGGATAAAAAGTGGATTTCGGTTTCATTTTTGAATGAATTACTTGTGGTATTACTATGTTACTATTTGAGGCCATAGGTGATATGGTGGGTGTCTCTTTTGGTTGTTGCCAATTTCTCTCTATTGGATCCCGTAGGAAATATTTTTTCAAGGTTAACTTCCTTACAAACTGGCTCACATGTATGTGTGTGTTGAATTTGTTTAATCTCGTAGAGGGAGCATAGCTAAGGCCTAAGTTTAACACTCTTTCTTCCTCTGTGGTTAAAGTTTTTTTACTAATATTGAAATGCCACTTTTTTGTTGTATTTTTATTTCACTCTTTTTATTTCCCTGTCTTTTTCTTTTTCCTCCTCTACATCCTCTCTTATTCTTTTTCTCATTCCCACTGGTGGGTCTTTTGAATGTTCTGTTTGTTTTGAAGTGCTGGGTTTTTGTGGGCTCATCTCTAAAAAATAATTCATGTTTTTTTGTTGTTCTTTCTCTTCTAATAGTGTAAATCTATTCGTGGTGTCTATTCTCCATTCTTTTTCAGGTTCTGTTTGTATTCGTGTGTTGTAATTATGTTCTCTATTATTTCTATATTCCCAATCTCTATTACGGTTGTTGTACCCCTGGTATCTTGGTTTATTGTCATTTGGCCAATAACTATATGCTATGTGGCCCCTTGGTTGGTTATGCTCTTCATAATAATCATCCTGTCTTCTATAGTGGTTATAGTTATGGTTCTCAAAAAAGTTACGATTTGTATGGGGTCTTCTATAGTCATTATAGCTTGGGTGTTCAGGTGGGTTTCTATTTGTATTTGTCATGTATTGTGGTCCCCTAGGTCTATAATAGTTTGTTCTGTAGTTTGATTTATATTGTTGAGGTCTGAATTCAGTAGTTTCCCTATAGTTTATCCTTTTTGGAGTTCTGTCATATGGTGTCCTATTTTCTTGATTTTGATCATTGTATTGATATGACTTGGATTGGTGATAAGGGGAATTGGAATAATTTTCCCTTATGGCATGTGCATTGTGTTTGTAATTACCTGTGTTACCCTCAAAATGTTGATTTTTCTGTCTCTCTTCCCTATTATTTATTTTCTCCTCTTCTCTGTTTGCAACTTCATTATAATCTTCCTTATCCCTCTTTAATTTTCTTATTTTAACCTCCTGTAATTCCATACTTAAATTGTCCAATTTTTTCATAATGTCTATCTGTGAATTTTTAAAGTCAACATTTTCTTTTTCATTACTTAATTTATTTTTTATGGTGATTATGTTCTTCTCAACTATGTCAAGTGAATCTTCTCGTGATCTCTTTAAAATTTGTAATAGTGTTGTGGATGCATTTTTTAATGTCTCATCCCATTCCTTTTGGAATTTATCTTTTAATTCAAAAGTGCAATTTTTTCTCAACCTTAATCCTCTTGGTGCAATCCCTAAACTAATATATTTATCAAGAAACTTTAGTTCCATTTTTTGCTTTAATTCAGTCGTCATAAGTTTTTCTAATTCAAACATTATTTCAGTGATATTCAGATAGGGGCTTACTTTTATTCTTTCCTCATTCTCTACTATATCTTTGAGAGTTTTTTCTCTCCATGTGAAAATGTCATCTTCCATCTTAAGACAGCTCACTAGTCTGGAGTGTTAAAAACACCCCAAGAGGGAACAATAGGTATTTATGTGTAGTGTGATAGGAGCGCCTAAAGGTGGATTCCTGCTGCTAAAAAAGTTCTTCCCTCAAAGAGAACTAAATGGTGGATAAGAAGAAAAAATGGGGTTTATTTAGCAGCGCTAAAAAAAGCTAGGGAATGATGATACCAATCTAATTTATGTTTTATACAATCTATTTTATTTAAAAATTCTTATAACACATAAAAACAACAGCAAATGCTTTTCCTAATTAATAAAGGGACGTCTCCCTTATACAACACTTATAAAAACAGACTAGAACCATATAATCCTAGAATTTCAGGTATAAAGGAATTAATTCTATAGATAACATATGGCAAGCAACAAATTTCTAAGATAAATGGTGAATTAAATATTTAAAAGGCACAAATGTATCAATCCTAATAGCTTTACAGTTCTTCAGTAACAAATTCAGTTATAAAGTTACACAGTTACTTTCCTTGGACATATAATTGGCTCAGGTGTGCTGGATAGTTAAAAAGGCAAAAAACAGCCAATATTCTGATTTAGGTGCCAAAGCAATCGTGGTTAATGGAAATGGTTAATTTAACAGATGAATACCTTGATGTCTTTAAAGTTCAGTTTGCGTGTTTTAAAAAACGTAGTGCAAATTAGTGTAGAGGTACCTTAATCTGTCCTGGTTGCAACCGCTGATTATCTTCACTGTGAGGGATTCACAGACTGTTTGTTCCTGGTGCTTCTGATAAGTCACCTGACCTTCTCTTTGATTCAGAGGTCAGGGGTGATGATCCGTTCTGGTGATGTAGTTATTCTTTTTTTTTTTGTTTTCCTTTCTTCTTATAGCCCAAATATTGTTTTCATCTGGGTTCCCTCAGACTTCTTAAGGTTTGAAGAAATCTTTGGTCAGTGTTTAGCAGTAACACCGTATTCCCTGAAGTTACCAAAGGTAGATTTTAACTTGCAGGGTCAGGAGAAAAGTTTAAAGTTGCAGGGTCACACAGCTTTGTGACAGTAGTAAATGAAGTTTAGTAGAGTGTAGCAGGTCCCATTCAACGCGTTTCACCCTTCTGGGCTTTATCAAGAATGCTTATCCTGCTAGCTTCTGGCTTTTTAAAGGTATGAATGTGTTTTGATTGGTTCCTTCATTTCCTTTTGATTTCTATCAACACCTGTGTGGCTTCCAATGTAAAGGTGGACTTTATTTAAGTTGGTAATGATTGTTTCTGTGTTGTTATTTAGTTACATGATACACAAGGAAGAGAACTTATCATTTCTGCTTTATTAGCATTCACACAATTCAACTTATATATTTCAATTCTAAAGTGCCTTTATTAGATAATATACATTTAGATCGTGCAAACTTAAAATTACCTAAACTGAAACGAAAATATAAGAATCAGAATTACCATTCCCATATCTAGAATTATTGTAAGTGGGTAAAAATTAATGATATATATATATTCCTTTTCAACAAAGGATAGTAAGTTCAACAATTTATAAATTTGTAACAATTTAAAAATGGACGTAACGAAAATATAAGAATCAGAATCATCATTCCCATATCTAGAATTATTGTTAGTGGGTAAATGTTAACGATATATACATATTCCTTTTCAACAAAGGATAGTAAGTTCAACAATTTATACATTTGTAACAATTTAAAAATGGACGAAACGAAAATATAAGAATCAGAATCATCATTCCCATATCTAGAATTATTGTTAGTGGGTAAAAATTAACGATATATACATATTCCTTTTCAACAAAGGATAGTAAGTTCAACAATTTATAAATTTGTAACAATTTAAAAATGTAACAATTGTAACAATTTAAAAATGTAACAATTGTAACAATTTAAAAATGGACGAAACGAAAATATAAGAATCAGAATCATCATTCCCATATCTAGAATTATTGTTAGTTCTCTTCCTTGTGTATCATGTAACTAAATAACAACACAGAAACAATCATTACCAACTTAAATAAAGTCCACCTTTACATTGGAAGCCACACAGGTGTTGATAGAAATCAAAAGGAAATGAAGGAACCAATCAAAACACATTCATACCTTTAAAAAGCCAGAAGCTAGCAGGATAAGCATTCTTGATAAAGCCCAGAAGGGTGAAACGCGTTGAATGGGACCTGCTACACTCTACTAAACTTCATTTACTACTGTCACAAAGCTGTGTGACCCTGCAACTTTAAACTTTTCTCCTGACCCTGCAAGTTAAAATCTACCTTTGGTAACTTCAGGGAATACGGTGTTACTGCTAAACACTGACCAAAGATTTCTTCAAACCTTAAGAAGTCTGAGGGAACCCAGATGAAAACAATATTTGGGCTATAAGAAGAAAGGAAAACAAAAAAAAAAGAATAACTACATCACCAGAACGGATCATCACCCCTGACCTCTGAATCAAAGAGAAGGTCAGGTGACTTATCAGAAGCACCAGGAACAAACAGTCTGTGAATCCCTCACAGTGAAGATAATCAGCGGTTGCAACCAGGACAGATTAAGGTACCTCTACACTAATTTGCACTACGTTTTTTAAAACACGCAAACTGAACTTTAAAGACATCAAGGTATTCATCTGTTAAATTAACCATTTCCATTAACCACGATTGCTTTGGCACCTAAATCAGAATATTGGCTGTTTTTTGCCTTTTTAACTATCCAGCACACCTGAGCCAATTATATGTCCAAGGAAAGTAACTGTGTAACTTTATAACTGAATTTGTTACTGAAGAACTGTAAAGCTATTAGGATTGATACATTTGTGCCTTTTAAATATTTAATTCACCATTTATCTTAGGAATTTGTTGCTTGCCATATGTTATCTATAGAATTAATTCCTTTATACCTGAAATTCTAGGATTATATGGTTCTAGTCTGTTTTTATAAGTGTTGTATAAGGGAGACGTCCCTTTATTAATTAGGAAAAGCATTTGCTGTTGTTTTTATGTGTTATAAGAATTTTTAAATAAAATAGATTGTATAAAACATAAATTAGATTGGTATCATCATTCCCTAGCTTTTTTTAGCGCTGCTAAATAAACCCCATTTTTTCTTCTTATCCACCATTTAGTTCTCTTTGAGGGAAGAACTTTTTTAGCAGCAGGAATCCACCTTTAGGCGCTCCTATCACACTACACATAAATACCTATTGTTCCCTCTTGGGGTGTTTTTAACACTCCAGACTAGTGAGCTGTCTTAAGATGGAAGATGACATTTTCACATGGAGAGAAAAAACTCTCAAAGATATAGTAGAGAATGAGGAAAGAATAAAAGTAAGCCCCTATCTGAATATCACTGAAATAATGTTTGAATTAGAAAAACTTATGACGACTGAATTAAAGCAAAAAATGGAACTAAAGTTTCTTGATAAATATATTAGTTTAGGGATTGCACCAAGAGGATTAAGGTTGAGAAAAAATTGCACTTTTGAATTAAAAGATAAATTCCAAAAGGAATGGGATGAGACATTAAAAAATGCATCCACAACACTATTACAAATTTTAAAGAGATCACGAGAAGATTCACTTGACATAGTTGAGAAGAACATAATCACCATAAAAAATAAATTAAGTAATGAAAAAGAAAATGTTGACTTTAAAAATTCACAGATAGACATTATGAAAAAATTGGACAATTTAAGTATGGAATTACAGGAGGTTAAAATAAGAAAATTAAAGAGGGATAAGGAAGATTATAATGAAGTTGCAAACAGAGAAGAGGAGAAAATAAATAATAGGGAAGAGAGACAGAAAAATCAACATTTTGAGGGTAACACAGGTAATTACAAACACAATGCACATGCCATAAGGGAAAATTATTCCAATTCCCCTTATCACCAATCCAAGTCATATCAATACAATGATCAAAATCAAGAAAATAGGACACCATATGACAGAACTCCAAAAAGGATAAACTATAGGGAAACTACTGAATTCAGACCTCAACAATATAAATCAAACTACAGAACAAACTATTATAGACCTAGGGGACCACAATACATGACAAATACAAATAGAAACCCACCTGAACACCCAAGCTATAATGACTATAGAAGACCCCATACAAATCGTAACTTTTTTGAGAACCATAACTATAACCACTATAGAAGACAGGATGATTATTATGAAGAGCATAACCAACCAAGGGGCCACATAGCATATAGTTATTGGCCAAATGACAATAAACCAAGATACCAGGGGTACAACAACCGTAATAGAGATTGGGAATATAGAAATAATAGAGAACATAATTACAACACACGAATACAAACAGAACCTGAAAAAGAATGGAGAATAGACACCACGAATAGATTTACACTATTAGAAGAGAAAGAACAACAAAAAAACATGAATTATTTTTTAGAGATGAGCCCACAAAAACCCAGCACTTCAAAACAAACAGAACATTCAAAAGACCCACCAGTGGGAATGAGAAAAAGAATAAGAGAGGATGTAGAGGAGGAAAAAGAAAAAGACAGGGAAATAAAAAGAGTGAAATAAAAATACAACAAAAAAGTGTCATTTTCAATATTAGTAAAAAAACTTTAACCACAGAGGAAGAAAGAGTGTTAAACTTAGGCCTTAGCTATGCTCCCTCTACGAGATTAAACAAATTCAACACACACATACATGTGAGCCAGTTTGTAAGGAAGTTAACCTTGAAAAAATATTTCCTACGGGATCCAATAGAGAGAAATTGGCAACAACCAAAAGAGACACCCACCATATCGCCTATGGCCTCAAATAGTAACATAGTAATACCACAAGTAATTCATTCAAAAATGAAACCGAAATCCACTTTTTATCCGACAAATGAAAAAGGAAGGAATATTGAATTATTCGAAAAATTGGTTCAGGAAGATATTAAGAAAATAAAAACTAACAATAAGATACCAAAAAATTTAACTTACAAAGAAAGAACAGTTCTTAAAGAATTGCAAAATGATACCAGCATAGTAATTAAACCGGCAGATAAAGGGGGTGGGGTTGTAATCATGGACAGAGATAAATATATAGAAGAAGCACAAAGATTACTTAATGAAGGGGATACATATCAGGAACTAAAACTAAATCCAACCAAGAAATTTCTGGGTGAACTAACCAAATTATTAGAGGATGCAAGAGAAAAACAAATTATAAATAAAAAAGAATTTGATTTTCTATTTACAAAATTTCCAAAAATACCAATTCTATATTTCTTACCAAAGATTCATAAAAATCTAAATAATCCCCCCGGTAGACCCATAATATCGGGTATTAACTCCCTCACCTCCAACCTCTCGAAATACATAGATGGATACCTACAGGGCTATGTTAAAAAATTACCCTCTTACCTAAAGGATACCACTGACATCTTGAAAAAATTAGAGGTAATTAAGTGGGAATCACACTACACATTAGTGACATGCGATGTTTCGTCGCTTTACACCAATATAAGTCATGATTTGGGACTGATGGCAATCTCAAATACCCTAGATAGGGACAACAAACTATGTATGGAACAAAAGAAATTCATAGAGGATGGAATAAAATTCATCCTAGGCCATAATTATTTCTCATTTGAGGACAAATTTTACATTCAAAAGAAGGGAACAGCTATGGGCACAAGATTCGCACCCAGCTATGCCAATCTCTTTATGGGATATTGGGAGGAAGGTTTCTTCCCTAGGCATAGTCTGGGCGCGGATCTTGTGCTCTATAGCAGATACATAGATGACCTGTTCTTTATATGGGGGGGTAGTGAAACTGATCTAAACACTATTCTGACAGATATGAATAAAAATGAAATGGGACTATCCTTTACCAGTAACTATAGCAAAAGCCAAATCACCTTCTTGGACTTAGATATCGAAATTGTAGAAAACCAATTAATAACCAAAACACATTTTAAAAAGGTGGATGCCAATAATCTAATGCATTATAACAGCTGCCACATGAAAAAGTGGAAAGACAATGTCCCTAAAGGGCAATATTTAAGAATTAAACGGAATTGCTCAAGAATGACAGATTATCAGGATCAAATAAAGATCTTAGAAAGGAAATTCTTAGAAAGAGAATATAGTCCAGAAGTAATCAATGAAGCTAAACAAGAGGTAGATAAGAAAGTAAGGAGGGACCTCTTAGAATATAAAACAAAAGATATCAAAGAAAATTGAGATGAAATTAATGTGCCCTTTATAACTGAGTTCAGTCATGACAACCTAAACATCCAAAGAGTTTTAAAAAAACATTGGCACTTAGTACAAACTGATCCCATCATAGGGGGAAAAGTGGGGGAAAACCCAAAAATAATATATAGGAAAGCACAGAATTTGAAGAGCCTACTAGCTCCCAGTCAATTGAAAAGCATAAAGAAGAAAGACACTCAAAGGTGCCTAGACGGAAATCCTTTAAATGGTTTTTTCCCCTGTTTTAGATGCCGGGCCTGTAAATTTAGTAGTAAACAAAAGATTTTAAAATCAAAAAGTGGAAACTTTACTTTCAAAATAAGAGACACAATTAGATGTCAAGATAAAGGCGTTATTTACGCCATTCAATGTTCATGTAAAAAAATTTACATAGGAGAAACAACCAGAATGCTCCGTGAAAGGATAAGGGAGCACCTCTCTTGCATAGATAGGGGTAACCTTGACCCTTATATCTATCGCCACTTTAGGGAAGTACACAACAACAACCTTAAAGATTTTAAATATTGGGGAATTAAAAAAGTTCACCCCGACTGGAGAGGGGGAAACTGGGAAAATAAACTCCTAAAGGCAGAAGCTGAAATTATATACCTAATGAATACCCTCCAACCTGGAGGCTTGAACTCTGAGATAGACATTTCCCCCTTCTTATAAAAGTCTCTTACAATATGCGAACATTTTCCAGGTTAAATCAGCCACTTATATAGAAAATACTCACATACATTAAATAAGCAATAACATTTCAATTTATCTTGGGCAAAGATAGTACAAGCCCTATATAAATTCATTTTTCTAGTAATTAAAAAGGAATTTTTATCCCCCTAAAATAAATAAATTAATTGAATAAGCCATATTTTTACCCACTAGCAATAACTCTAGTTATGGGATTGATAATTTCTGATTTAATTGTACATCCATTTTTAAATTGTTAATTTATAAATTGTTGAACTTACTATCCTTTGTTGAAAAGGAATATGTATATATCGTTCATTTTTACCCACTAACAATAATTCTAGATATGGGAATGATGATTCTGATTCTTATATTTTCGTTTCGTCCATTTTTAAATTGTTACAAATGTATAAATTGTTGAACTTACTATCCTTTGTTGAAAAGGAATATGTATATATCGTTAACATTTACCCACTAACAATAATTCTAGATATGGGAATGATGATTCTGATTCTTATATTTTCGTCACGTCCATTTTTAAATTGTTACAAATTTATAAATTGTTGAACTTACTATCCTTTGTTGAAAAGGAATATATATATATCATTAATTTTTACCCACTTACAATAATTCTAGATATGGGAATGGTAATTCTGATTCTTATATTTTCGTTTCAGTTTAGGTAATTTTAAGTTTGCACGATCTAAATGTATATTATCTAATAAAGGCACTTTAGAATTGAAATATATAAGTTGAATTGTGTGAATGCTAATAAAGCAGAAATGATAAGTTCTCTTCCTTGTGTATCATGTAACTAAATAACAACACAGAAACAATCATTACCAACTTAAATAAAGTCCACCTTTACATTGGAAGCCACACAGGTGTTGATAGAAATCAAAAGGAAATGAAGGAACCAATCAAAACACATTCATACCTTTAAAAAGCCAGAAGCTAGCAGGATAAGCATTCTTGATAAAGCCCAGAAGGGTGAAACGCGTTGAATGGGACCTGCTACACTCTACTAAACTTCATTTACTACTGTCACAAAGCTGTGTGACCCTGCAACTTTAAACTTTTCTCCTGACCCTGCAAGTTAAAATCTACCTTTGGTAACTTCAGGGAATACGGTGTTACTGCTAAACACTGACCAAAGATTTCTTCAAACCTTAAGAAGTCTGAGGGAACCCAGATGAAAACAATATTTGGGCTATAAGAAGAAAGGAAAACAAAAAAAAAAGAATAACTACATCACCAGAACGGATCATCACCCCTGACCTCTGAATCAAAGAGAAGGTCAGGTGACTTATCAGAAGCACCAGGAACAAACAGTCTGTGAATCCCTCACAGTGAAGATAATCAGCGGTTGCAACCAGGACAGATTAAGGTACCTCTACACTAATTTGCACTACGTTTTTTAAAACACGCAAACTGAACTTTAAAGACATCAAGGTATTCATCTGTTAAATTAACCATTTCCATTAACCACGATTGCTTTGGCACCTAAATCAGAATATTGGCTGTTTTTTGCCTTTTTAACTATCCAGCACACCTGAGCCAATTATATGTCCAAGGAAAGTAACTGTGTAACTTTATAACTGAATTTGTTACTGAAGAACTGTAAAGCTATTAGGATTGATACATTTGTGCCTTTTAAATATTTAATTCACCATTTATCTTAGAAATTTGTTGCTTGCCATATGTTATCTATAGAATTAATTCCTTTATACCTGAAATTCTAGGATTATATGGTTCTAGTCTGTTTTTATAAGTGTTGTATAAGGGAGACGTCCCTTTATTAATTAGGAAAAGCATTTGCTGTTGTTTTTATGTGTTATAAGAATTTTTAAATAAAATAGATTGTATAAAACATAAATTAGATTGGTATCATCATTCCCTAGCTTTTTTTAGCGCTGCTAAATAAACCCCATTTTTTCTTCATATATTGCTTCAGTCACATGCCATATATTGCTCCAGTCACATGACATATATTGCTTCAGTCACATGACATGTATTGCTTCAGTCACATATTGCTTCAGTCACATGACATATATTGCTTCAGTCACATGCCATATATTGCTTCAGTCACATGACATATATTGCTTCAGTCACATATTGCTTCAGTCACATGACATATATTGCTTCAGTCACATGACATATATTGCTCCATTCACATGACATATATTGCTTCAGTCACATGCCATATATTGCTTCAGTCACATGACATATATTGCTTCAGTCACATATTGCTTCAGTCACATGACATATATTGCTTCAGTCACATGACATATATTGCTTCAGCCACATGCCATATATTGCTTCAGTCACATATTGCTTCAGTCACATGACATATATTGCTTCAGTCACATGACATATATTGCTTCAGTCACATGACATATATTGCTTCAGTCACATATTGCTTCAGTCACATGACATATATTGCTTCAGTCACATGACATATATTGCTTCAGTCACATGCCATATATTGCTTCAGTCACATGCTATATGATGCTTCAGTCACATGCCATATATTGCTTCAGTCACATGACATATATTGCTTCAGTCACATGACATATATTGCTTCAGTCACATGACATATATTGCTTCAGTCACATATTGCTTCAGTCACATGCCATATATTGCTTCAGTTACATTCTATATATTGCTTCAGTCACATCCTATATATTGCTTCAGTCACATGCCATATATTGCTCCAGTCAGATGCCATATATTGCTTCAGTCACATGACATATATTGCTTCAGTCACATGCCATATATTGCTTCAGTCACATGCCATATATTGCTTCAGTTACATTCTATATATTGCTTCAGTCACATCCTATATATTGCTTCAGTCACATGCCATATATTGCTCCAGTCAGATGCTATATATTGCTTCAGTCACATGACATATATTGCTTCAGTCACATGCCATATATTGCTTCAGTCACATGACATATATTGCTTCAGTCACATATTGCTTCAGTCACATGACATATATTGCTTCAGTCACATGCCATATATTGCTTCAGTCACATGACATATATTGCTTCAGTCACATATTGCTTCAGTCACATGACATATATTGCTTCAGTCACATGACATATATTGCTTCAGTCACATGCTATATATTGCTTCAGTCACATGACATATATTGCTTCAGTCACATGCCATATATTGCTGCAGTCAGATGCCATATATTGCTTCAGTCACATGCTATATATTGCTTCAGTCACATGACATATATTGCTTCAGTCACATGCCATATATTGCTCCAGTCACATGACATATATTGCTTCAGTCACATGACATATATTGCTTCAGTCACATATTGCTTCAGTCACTTGACATATATTGCTTCAGTCACATGAAATATATATTGCTTCAGTCACATGACATTTATTGCTTCAGTCACATGACATATATTGCTCCATTGACATGACATATATTGCTTCAGTCACATGCCATATATTGCTTCAGTCACATGACATATATTGCTTCAGTCACATATTGATTCAGTCACATGACATATATTGCTTCAGTCACATGACATATATTGCTTCAGCCACATGCCATATATTGCTTCAGTCACATGTCATATGATGCTTCAGTCACATGCCATATATTGCTTCAGTCACATGACATATATTGCTTCAGTCACATGACATATATTGCTTCAGTCACATATTGCTTCAGTCACATGCCATATATTGCTTCAGTCACATTCTATATATTGCTTCAGTCACATCCTATATATTGCTTCAGTCACATGCCATATATTGCTCCAGTCAGATGCTATATATTGCTTCAGTCACATGATATATATTGCTTCAGTCACATGACATATATTGCTTCAGTCACATATTGCTTCAGTCACATGACATATATTGCTTCAGTCACATGACATATATTGCTTCAGTCACATGCCATATGATGCTTCAGTCACATGCCATATATTGCTTCAGTCACATGACATATATTGCTTCAGTCACATGACATATATTGCTTCAGTCACATATTGCTTCAGTCACATGCCATATATTGCTTCAGTTACATTCTATATATTGCTTCAGTCACATGCTATATATTGCTTCAGTCACATGCCATATATTGCTCCAGTCAGATGCTATATATTGCTTCAGTCACATACCATATATTGCTTCAGTCACATGCCATATATTGCTTCAGTCACATGCCATATATTGCTTCAGTCACATGCTATATATTGCTTCAGTCACATGACATATATTGCTCCAGTCAGATGCCATATATTGCTTCAGTCACATGCTATATATTGCTTCAGTCACATGCTATATATTGCTTCAGTCACATGCCATATATTGCTTCAGTTACATTCTATATATTGCTTCAGTCACATCCTATATATTGCTTCAGTCACATGCCATATATTGCTCCAGTCAGATGCCATATATTGCTTCAGTCACATGACATATATTGCTTCAGTCACATGCCATATATTGCTTCAGTCACATGCCATATGATGCTTCAGTCACATGCCATATATTGCTTCAGTTACATTCTATATATTGCTTCAGTCACATCCTATATATTGCTTCAGTCACATGCCATATATTGCTCCAGTCAGATGCTATATATTGCTTCAGTCACATGACATATATTGCTTCAGTCACATGCCATATATTGCTTCAGTCACATGACATATATTGCTTCAGTCACATATTGCTTCAGTCACATGACATATATTGCTTCAGTCACATGCCATATATTGCTTCAGTCACATGACATATATTGCTTCAGTCACATATTGCTTCAGTCACATGACATATATTGCTTCAGTCACATGACATATATTGCTTCAGTCACATGCTATATATTGCTTCAGTCACATGACATATATTGCTTCAGTCACATGCCATATATTGCTGCAGTCAGATGCCATATATTGCTTCAGTCACATGCTATATATTGCTTCAGTCACATGACATATATTGCTTCAGTCACATGCCATATATTGCTCCAGTCACATGACATATATTGCTTCAGTCACATGACATATATTGCTTCAGTCACATATTGCTTCAGTCACTTGACATATATTGCTTCAGTCACATGCCATATATTGCTTCAGTCACATGACATATATTGCTTCAGTCACATGACATATATTGCTTCAGTCACATGACATATATTGCTCCATTGACATGACATATATTGCTTCAGTCACATGCCATATATTGCTTCAGTCACATGACATATATTGCTTCAGTCACATATTGATTCAGTCACATGACATATATTGCTTCAGTCACATGACATATATTGCTTCAGCCACATGCCATATATTGCTTCAGTCACATGTCATATGATGCTTCAGTCACATGCCATATATTGCTTCAGTCACATGACATATATTGCTTCAGTCACATGACATATATTGCTTCAGTCACATATTGCTTCAGTCACATGCCATATATTGCTTCAGTCACATTCTATATATTGCTTCAGTCACATCCTATATATTGCTTCAGTCACATGCCATATATTGCTCCAGTCAGATGCTATATATTGCTTCAGTCACATGATATATATTGCTTCAGTCACATGACATATATTGCTTCAGTCACATATTGCTTCAGTCACATGCCATATATTGCTTCAGTCACATGCCATATATTGCTTCAGTCACATGACATATATTGCTTCAGTCACATGACATATATTGCTTCAGCCACCTATTG
This sequence comes from Bombina bombina, assembly GCF_027579735.1. NCBI lineage: Eukaryota > Metazoa > Chordata > Amphibia > Anura > Bombinatoridae > Bombina > Bombina bombina. The sequence goes on from NC_069504.1 coordinate 632,383,222, forward strand.
CTTCAGTCACATGCCATATATTGCTTCAGTTACATTCTATATATTGCTTCAGTCACATGCTATATATTGCTTCAGTCACATGCCATATATTGCTCCAGTCAGATGCTATATATTGCTTCAGTCACATACCATATATTGCTTCAGTCACATGCCATATATTGCTTCAGTCACATGCCATATATTGCTTCAGTCACATGCTATATATTGCTTCAGTCACATCCTATATATTGCTTCAGTCACATGACATATATTGCTCCAGTCAGATGCCATATATTGCTTCAGTCACATGCTATATATTGCTTCAGTCACATGCTATATATTGCTTCAGTCACATGCCATATATTGCTCCAGTCAGATGCCATATATTGCTTCAGTCACATGCTATATATTGCTTCAGTCACATGCCATATATTGCTCCAGTCAAATGCCATATATTGCTTCAGTCACATGCTATATATTGCTTCAGTCACATGACATATATTGCTTCAGTTACATGCCATATATTGCTTCAGTCACATGACATATATTGCTTCAGTCACATGCCATATATTGCTTTAGTCACATTCTATATATTGCTTCAGTCACATGCTATATATTGCTTCAGTCACATGCCGTATATTGCTTCAGTCACATGACATATATTGCTTCAGTCACATGCTATATATTGCTTCAGTCACATGCCATATATTGCTCCAGTCACATGACATATATTGCTTCAGTCACATGCCATATATTGCTTCAGTCACATGACATATATTGCTTCAGTCACATGACATATATTGCTCCAGTCACATGCCATATATTGCTTCATTCACATGCCATATATTGCTTCAGTTACATGCCATATATTTCTTTAGTCACATGCCATATATTGCTTCAGTCACATGCCATATATTGCTTCAGTCACATGCATGCTCCAAAACCTTCCTACCTGCTTTTCAAGAAAGTATAGCAGGAGAACAAATTACATTACAATTTCTTTTATTTTTATTTTACACTGAATCATGAAATTACATTTTAAGATTTATGCATCTTTAAGACATTTTGTGGGAGTTGTCCCTTTGGGGGTTACACGTGCCTTTCTCTTTAAGACTGTGTAAGTGTGTGTTGGCGTTGCTGCATGAACATTATTATCAGCAGTTTATAATGTACCTATACAGTTGGCATTGGTAAAGCATACAGGCATACAGATACACATGTACAATAACATGCTGATGGTTTCACACAACGCATGTATGTAGGTGAGAGGAGCTCATGTGTAAGTGCTGGCTTACCAATTTAAATAATTATATATATGATCTTTTCAGTCAGAAGATGGAAGTGAATATCTGTTAAAAAAAGTATACACATTTATTCTAGAATTTTTAATTTAGTGCTAAAGAGATTATTTGTCCCTTTTTGCAATCCAATAGTAGTTTTTTTATTGAAAGCTACTGAATATATAGGGGTCAATTTATCAAGCTCCGTATGGTGCTTGATGCCTCGTGTTTCTGGCAAGCCTTCTAAACACCGCTGCTCCATAACATGTCCACCTGCTCTGAGGCAGCGGACAGAAATCGACCCGATCAAATACGATTGGGTTGATTGACACCCCCTGCTAAAAATCCGATTGGCCGCAAGTCTGCAGGGGGGCACATTTTTGTTGTGCTGCTTTAGAATAACATATCAGACAGGTAAAATTAGTATAAAGTGAATTGTTTTGCAATTGTTATTAGTTAAAACCAATTAGGGACAGATATGTAGCAGGGTTATAATATTGAGAAGTAAGGAGGGTGCATTTCAACGTTTACACTTTATATGAAAATCCCAAAGTGTTTACTATCCTTTTATGTAGCTCTGGTCATAATACTGTAGCTACTTAGCCTCTGTGCCACCTAAAATGTTGAGGAATGAAATAATACTGATAAGATCCAATCTGAATGATTAAAAGACCCTGCTCGCCTGCTATTGGCTGCATGTGGTCAGGGGGTGGCATTGTACAAGCAGTGGCTTGTGCAATGTTAAATGCATGCAGCATATGCTGCCAGCTTGCCGTGAACCCAGGTAGACAGGTTCACAAGAGTAAACGTTGTCCTCCCAGCCATTAAGAAATGGAGCCAATTGGCTTTAAAGGGATACTAAACCTAATTTTTTTCTTTCATGATTCAGATAGAGCATGAGATTTTAAGCACATTTCTAATTTACTCCTATAATCAATTTTTCTTTGTTCTCATGCTATCTTGATTTGAAAAAGCAGTACTGTCAGCACCTGGGTAGCACTTGCTGATTTGTGGCTAAATGTAGCAAACCAATCAGCAAGCTCTACCAAGGTGCTGAACTAAAAAAGGGGCCGGCTCCTAACCTTTTATTACTGCTTTTTCAAATCAAGATAACATGAGAACAAAAAAAATTTGATAATAGGAGTAAATTACAAAGTTGCTTAAAATTGCATGCTCTATCTGAATCATGAAAGAAAAATGTGGGGTTAGTATCCCTTTAAGTGTTTATATTCTCTATTTACAACTAGTAGTCAGATGTAGTTCTAGACTTCCATAGAATTTACTCAAGAAATGTAGTCCTAAATCACAAGTTAATACACTGTTGTGTATTAACATCCCTGGAGCACAATCAATAGGGTGTGCTAACATCTGTATGTCAGATAAAGTGGTTCGCTAAATCTCTCACATAATAGACTTCTATGGGAGCGCATAATAAAATTCATGTTGGATGTCTCTCGAGCACTAAGCCAATGGTGCACTAAGCTGACAGTGCACAAGCAGTGGACTTCTTCATGTAGTTCTGTGGTATGCTATGAATAGTAATGGTTTACTTCAGGTCTCAAAAGCAAATCATTTTGCATCACTATTTTGGATTGAACTTGGGTGCAACACTTTACTCACCACTTGTAATTTGAGTGCAATAATTATTATTATTATTATTATTATTATTATTCTTTATTTATGAAGCGCCCACAGATTCCGCAGCGCTGTTCATAGGTAGCAAAGATAAAAGGACAGTACAATATGAGACACCAGACAAAATTTAACAAACAAATACAGGAGGAATTGGGAGCCCTGTTCCCGTGGGAACTTACAATCTAAATGGGTAGGAGGGTGGGAAACAGGAGGTGGGGACTGCAAAGGTGGGAATGATGTTAGTGTGAAGTTAGATGAGGGCAACTATTAGGCAAGTGGAATTCATTAGTTACTGATTTGGGTATAGGCTTCCCTGAACAAGAAGGTCTTTAGGGAGCGTTTAAAGGAGGAGAGGTTGGGGGAAAGTCTGACAGCACGAGGAAGTGCGTTCCAGGGGGTTGGTGCCGCACGAGAGAAGTCCTGTAGTCTAGCATGAGAGGAGGTGATGGTAGAAGAGGCAAGGAGTAGATCATTGTTGGATCTTAGGGGACGGGCTGGAGTATATTTGTTGATGAGTGAGGACAGGTATGGGAGGGCTGCATTGGTAAGGGCTTTGTTGGTCAAAGTGAGAATTTTGAATTTAATTCTGCTGTGAATGGGGAGCCAGTGAAGGGACTCACAGAGGGGTGCGGCAGACACAGAGCGTCGGGAGAGGTGGATTAGCCTAGCAGAGGCATTTAGGATGGATTGAAGGGGGGAGAGGTGGGAGAGAGGAAGGCCAGTTAGTAGGTTGTTACAGTAGTCAAGCCGGGAAATTACTAGGGAATGGATTAGCTGTTTAGTAGTTTCAGCACTCAGAAAAGGACGAATTTTGGAGATATTGCGTAGGTGGTTGCGACAGGATGAAGAGAGCGATTGGATGTGGGGTATGAAGGACAGATTGGAGTGGAGTGTAACTCCAAGGCAGCGGACTTGGGGTGATAGGGAGATAGTGGTGTCACTGACAGTGATAGTAAATTTAGAAACTGGAGTAGAATTAGTTGGGGGGATTAGAAGAAGCTCAGTCTTGGACATGTTGATTTTTAGGTGGTGAGAGGCCATCCAGGAAGAAATGCCAGATAAGCAGCCGCTGATGTGGGAAAGGACAGACGGAGAGAGTGCAGCGGAGTATAGGTAGATCTGAGTATCATCAGCATAGAGATGATAGTTGAAGCCATAGCTACTAATAAGTTTACCCAGTGAGGAAGTATAAATAGACAAGAGTAGAGGGCCTAGAACAGAGCCTTGAGGTACTCCAACAGACAGAGGCAGTGGAGAGGATGAGTCACCAGCAAATGAGACAGAAAAGGACCTATTAGAGAGATAAGAGTGGATCCAGGAGAGGTCAATGTCACAGAGCCCAAGGGAGCTGTGAGTCCATAAGAGGAGGGGATGGTCAACAGTGTCAAAGGCAGCAGACAATAATCACACTATTCACACTGTACTAGTCATTAAATGTATAGCACGTGCCATTAAAGGTTTGCATGTGCTATTAAAGGTATAGCATGTGCTATTAAAGGTTTAGCACGTGTCATTAAAGGTATAGCACGTGCCATTAAAGGTTTAGCATGTGCTATTAAAGGTTTAGCATGTGCCAATAAAGCTTTAGCATGTGCCATTAAAGGTATAGCATGTGCCATTAAAGGTATAGAACGTGCCAATAAATGTTTAGCATGTGCCATTTAAGGTATAGAACGTGCCTTTAAAGGTTTAGCATGTGCTATTAAAGATTTAGCATGTGCCATTAAAGGTATAGAAAGTGCCTTTAAAGGTTTAGCATGTGCCATTAAAGGTTTAGCATGTGCTATTAAAGGTTTAGCATGTGCCATTAAAGGTATAGCACATGCCATTAAAGGTTTAGCATGTGCCATTAAAGGTTTAGCATGTGCTATTAAAGGTTTAGCATGTGCCATTAAAGGTATAGCACGTGCCATTGAAGGTTTAGCATGTGCTATTAAAGGTTTAGCATGTGCCAATAAAGCTTTAGCATGTGCCATTAAAGGTATAGCATGTGCCATTAAAGGTATAGAACGTGCCAATAAATGTTTAGCATGTGCCATATAAGGTATAAAATGTGCCAATAAATGTTTTGCATGTGCCATTAAAGGTATAGAACGTGCCAATAAAGGATTAGCATGTGCCATTGTAGGTATAGCATGGACCATTAAATGTTTAGCATGTGCCATTAAAGGTATAGCACGTGCCATTAAAGGTATATCACGGGCCATTAAAGGTTTAGCATGTGCTATTAAAGGTATAGCATGTGCCATTAAAGGTATAGTACATGACATTAAAGGTATATTACGTTCCATTAAAGGTATGGGGCATGCTAAAAAAAGATATGGCCACTTCAATAAGTTGTTTTGATTAAAATATTTAAAGTAACAGTCAACTAAAAAATTGTTATTGTTTAAAAAGATAGATAATCCCTTTATTACCCATTCCCAGTTTTGCACAGTCATCATGGTTATACTAATATACTTTTTACCTCTATGATTACCTTTTATCTAAGGCTCTTCTGACAGCCCCCTTATCACATGTCTATTTATTTATTATCTATTGAATAGTGTTTTAGCCAATTAGTGCTGTGTCATACACAACTCCATGGGAGAGAGCACAATGTTTTATATATATATATATATATATATATATATATATATATATATATATATATATATATATATATGGCACACATGAATTAGCAGTTTCTTGTTGTGAAAAGCTAATACAAAAAGCATGTGTCTGTCTGTAGTGGCTTAGAAACAGAAGGAATTTAGAGGTTTAAAGGTTATAAAGTGTATTAATATAACAATGTTTGTTGTGCAAAGCTGGGGAATAGGTACTAAAGGCATTATCTATCCTTTTAACCAATAACATTTTGGTGTTGACTGTCCCTTTACCATTCACTTGTAATATCAAATCGTGCAGTATTCTTTGCCGAAGGTTGTGCAAATGATAACACACCTTGAACTATCCATCGTGCACCACTTGTAATATTGCTACTAAATGGTTGCTTATATCCACTACTTTTTAAGTCCCATTTTCTTACTGCACCTCTGTTCAATATACCTAAGGCTTCATTGTTTCTTACTTGTCAACCTCTTGCTGTTTCTTTACTATTTTTGTGTTTCTAATAAAATTCTAAGCAAGAAGACTTTTAAAATAACTAATTAACAAATATACACACTGCCAAAATATGTGATAGCTGCACAATGTTTTTAGGTTTAGAATTGTGTATTTAGAAAAACATGCAAATGAGAAATGTCAGGTGTATGCATAATGAGAATGTATGTGATAAAGAGGAGGAACAATTTGGACTGTAGCAGATACAAAAGCACTTGGGCCGCAAGAGCAGGTTGTTCACACTTTACTACAATCCAACTGCTGATAGTTCCCTGTCTTCTACTGGCCTAAGATCCACTTCTTCATTCCATTTTATTGCCTGGCTGACTTGCAGGTGCAGCAGCCATACCCAGCCCCCATCATCGTCTTCTTCATAGTCCCTACATACAGAGCAGCAGCTTCCACAATAAAAGACATTAAGGGACTGTAAGCAATGACATCATGTATCTGACCTGCAATCACACTTTGAATGAAGCTGGCATTATGGGGCTATGGAAGCCAGTTGTGTGATCTATGGTTTCATTTAAACATATATCATTATGACCGATGAAGGAACTACACACCTGATTTGAAGTCTTACATATCGCTGACCTAATGGAGGTTGAAGAGGGCATGAATCTGATATGAATCTTCACGTGGGTAGAAAGATGGTATAAAGTAATCTTCAGGTGCATGCATTTGATTTCGGGTCTCATTTGGGCATATTGCTAGCAAAATGCTCTCTATTTTTGCTAATATTCTTCTCACTATTTTATATATAAATCAGTGTTGACCCTTTAATTATTGTTATTGATTATTATTATTATTACCATTATTATTTTTCTTGCAATGTGATTTGTATTATTGCACTGCAGTAAAAAATAGGTACACTGTAAAAACATTAAATTCCTAGTACATAAACTGTAATTGTTGTGTTCTTGCATTAACAAATCTAAATCGTCTGGGATTGTCATGTTCCTTGTTCAGAAGAGAATTGCCTGGTATTTCGGGGCTGGACTGACCTTACTTGGCAGGATCAGACTGATATACTTCAGGAAAGTTTTCTTCTGTGAAAAGCACACTGGTCTAAAAGAAGCTGCCTCCGGGTGGTAAATTGCCATAGAACAAGCCACTGAGCTGTTGTTCGTTCCTGGTAGAGCACTTCTCTCTTTGTATGCAAATTATTATAACCCTGGGGAAGTCTCCCTATGGGTGATGGGGGAAACCAGACGTGGACTCCTTGCCCAGTGTGCTTAGAGGAATGTGGCTGCACCTCACTGACGAGGCCCATAGGAGGCCGAAACGATCGTCTGGGGTTGTCATGTTCCTTGTTCAGAAGAGAATTGCCTGGTATTTCGGGGCTGGGCTGACCTTACTTGGCAGGATCAGACTGATATACTTCAGGAAAGTTTTCTTCTGTGAAAAGCACACTGGTCTAAAAGAAGCTGCCTCCGGGTGGTAAATCGCCATAGAACAAGCCACTGAGCTGTTGTTCGTTCCTGGTAGAGCGCTTCTCTCTTTGTATGCAAATTATTATAACCCTGGGGAAGTCTCCCTATGGGTGATGGGGGAAACCAGACGTGGACTCCTTGCCCAGTGTGCTTAGAGGAATGTGGCTGCACCTCACTGACGAGGCCCATAGGAGGCCGAAACGATCGTCTGGGGTTATCATGTTCCTTGTTCAGAAGAGAATTGCCTGGTATTTCGGGGCTGGACTGACCTTACTTGGCAGGATCAGACTGATATACTTCAGGAAAGTTTTCTTCTGTGAAAAGCACACTGGTCTAAAAGAAGCTGCCTCCGGGTGGTAAATCGCCATAGAACAAGCCACTGAGCTGTTGTTCGTTACTGGTAGAGCGCTTCTCTCTTTGTATGCAAAGTATTATAACCCTGGGGAAGTCTCCCTATGGGTGATGGGGGAAACCAGACGTGGACTCCTTGCCCAGTGTGCTTAGAGGAATGTGGCTGCACCTCACTGACGAGGCCCATAGGAGGCCGAAACGATCGTCTGGGGTTGTCATGTTCCTTGTTCAGAAGAGAATTGCCTGGTATTTTGGGGCTGGACTGACCTTACTTGGCAGGATCAGACTGATATACTTCAGGAAAGTTGTCTTCTGTGAAAAGCACACTGGTCTAAAAGAAGCTGCCTCCGGGTGGTAAATCGCCATAGAACAAGCCACTGAGCTGTTGTTCGTTCCTGGTAGAGCGCTTCTCTCTTTGTATGCAAATTATTATAACCCTGGGGAAGTCTCCCTATGGGTGATGGGGGAAACCAGATGTGGACTCCTTGCCCAGTGTGCTTAGAGGAATGTGGCTGCATCTCACTGACGAGGCCCATAGGAGGCCGAAACGATCGTCTGGGGTTGTCATGTTCCTTGTTCAGAAGAGAATTGCCTGGTATTTCGGGGCTGGACTGACCTTACTTGGCAGGATCAGACTGATATACTTCAGGAAAGTTTTCTTCTGTGAAAAGCACACTGGTCTAAAAGAAGCTGCCTCCGGGTGGTAAATCGCCATAGAACAAGCCACTGAGCTGTTGTTCGTTCCTGGTAGAGTGCTTCTATCTTTGTATGCAAATTATTATAACCCTGGGGAAGTCTCCCTACAGGTGATGGGGGAAACCAGACGTGAACTCCTTGCCCAGTGTGCTTAGAGGAATGTGGCTGCACCTCACTGACGAGGCCCATAGGAGGCCGAAACGATCGTCTGGGGTTGTCATGTTCCTTGTTCAGAAGAGAATTGCCTGGTATTTCGGGGCTGGACTGACCTTACTTGGCAGGATCAGACTGATATACTTCAGGAAAGTTTTCTTCTGTGAAAAGCACACTGGTCTAAAAGAAGCTGCCTCCGGGTGGTAAATCGCCATAGAACAAGCCACTGAGCTGTTGTTCATTCCTGGTAGAGCGCTTCTCTCTTTGTATGCAAATTATTATAACCCTGGGGAAACCGCCATAGAACAAGCCACTGAGCTGTTGTTCGTTCCTGGTAGAGCGCTTCTCTCTTTGTATGCAAATTATTATAACCCTGGGGAAGTCTCCCTATGGGTGATGGGGGAAACCAGACGTGAACTCCTTGCCCAGTGTGCTTAGAGGAATGTGGCTGCACCTCACTGACGAGGCCCATAGGAGGCCGAAACGATCGTCTGGGGTTGTCATGTTCCTTTTTCACAAGAGAATTGCCTGGTATTTCGGGGCTGGACTGACCTTACTTGGCAGGATCAGACTGATATACTTCAGGAAAGTTTTCTTCTGTGAAAAGCACACTGGTCTAAAAGAAGCTGCCTCCGGGTGGTAAATCGCCATAGAACAAGCCACTGAGCTGTTGTTCGTTCCTGGTAGAGCGCTTCTCTCTTTGTATCTAAATCCAAATACACATTGTTGACCTTTAAGCACCCCATTAAAAGGTATCCTGGCAAAAAAAAAACCTTAGAAGTATCAGTTGCCATATATAATAGTCCAATAAATAATGAAACAATAATATTGTTAAAATGTGTAGTTCACAATGAAATGTGAAAACAGAAATTAGGTGCATAGCATCAAACATTCATTTACAAAATTATGTTGAAAGTCTTTTATTTGATTCCATAAAGCAGCTATACATCATTCTTTACATCATGAGAACAATAGATACAGTGTCCCAGACGATGTCTCGTCTTTCAGTGTTACAGAAACATTTTATATATATATTAATTGTCAAACAAAAACATGTAATAAACTTTATGAATAAACAAAATCATACTACCCAAAATAAAATAAATAAAATCAATGTTTGTGTTGTAAATTATTTTCGTCTACAACCTCGTCTGAAATCCTCATTTAGCTTAATCATATCCAGTTTTACAGAGTGAGTTATCTATCTAGGTCCACTATTTGCGATGTCAACTACCGGTCATCTGATGAATTGTGCATTATCCAATTGAACCATATTTTGTTAAATTGTTCCGTGTCCCCTTGTATCCATGCTACCCTTTCAGAGATAGTATAAATATCCTGTATCTTATCTAGGACTTCTCTCCAAGATGAAGGTCCTTCCTTAAAATGCCTCGCTATGCAAACTCTGGTAGCTGTGCAAATTATTTTAATGAACTTATTAATGGCAGAGTTCAGATTGGGAATCTGTCTATTCAGAAGTGCTTGAGCGATTGTTAGAAATATCCTTTCATCTAAAACCCTACTAAGGAGATCATTAATTTGTTGCCATATATTTTTAATGGGTCCCACCACATATGTCTGTAGGACCCCTGTTCCCCACACCCTCTGTAACATAGTTTAGATTTATTGAGAGAATAGTGTGATGTTCTCAGGGGCATAATGTACCACCTAAATGTTGTTTTTATAGAGTTTTCTCTAAGGTCTGCACTAATGAGGCCTCTGCAAGAGTCAAAGCACATTTGGTCCCATGCATTTTTGTAAACTGGTCAACCCCATCCTCTTCCCATTTTAATGATATAGGTGATTTATGGGTATGATGTATGTCCTGAATTGCTATATATAATTTAGAAATGATTTGCTTTTCTCTGTTTGGGTTCAAGCACATTCTTTCTAAAACTGTAGGTGGATGTTTCCCTCGGGATATTTCATATTTGTTAAGGGTTGAGGAGATTTGAAGGTATAGGAACCAGCGTAATTTGTGTGGGTGTATTTTTTCCTGTAGGTGACTAAATGAGACTATCTGAGACTGAGTGATAAAGTCCGCAACCCTATATAACCCTTTGTTAGCCCACTTACTCACCAATCTGTGTGTTTCCTTTGGTAGCAAGAGTCTAATTGGTTTGATCCATGTCCCCAGAGGGAGTAGTTCTGAGTATTTGGTTAACTGTTTCCAATGTGATATTGTATCTAATGTTGAGGACAGTCTAAAGCCAGTGTGAACTGAAGTTTCCCAAAGTTCCATAAGGGGTCGTCTGTGTTATCTAATCCCATAATATCCGTCTCAATTTTTGTCCAGATAACCTCCTGTATTGGTTAATGAAGAAGTGAAGCTTGAGCTATTCTAGCTGCTAAATAATAATCCTGTAAATTCGGTACACCCACTCCTCCCAACGTCGATGTCTAGTTAATGTTTGTGATGCTATTCTTGCTTTTCCCTCACCTCTCAAAAAAGAGACGAGGTCTGATTGTAATTTTTTGAGTTCTAAGGGAGGAATTTTATTCTAAAGAGGTATAATATCCTCGTGAGTACATTCATTTTTATGGATGATAGGCGACCATACCATGAAAAGGTTCCCTTTTTCCAGGATTTTAAGTCTTGCCTAATGGAACTATAAAGTGGGATGTAATTCAGTTTATATAAACTATCTTAAGTGTCTGAGACTTTGACCCCTAAATAAGTGAGAGAGTCCTTAACCCATTTATATCAAAGTTGACTTTAATTAATTTTTTAGCATGGGGGGGTAGTGTCAATGGTAAGGCCTCACATTTGTCGATATTCACCTTATACCCGATACCTTCGCAAAGTCTTAGAATCCAGTAAAAGTTAGTCAAGGAATATAATGGGTTTGTCAGAGTCAGTAGAATATCATCCGCAAAAAGCGAGAGTTTACCATCACCCCTTTGATGTCATCAGCGTTTCTAATGGATGCCGCCAGTGGTTCGATGCAAAAGGCAAATAGGAGTGGCGATAGTGGGCATCCCTGTCTTGTTCCATTTTTTATGTCTATGGTCCTGGATAAATATCCCGCTGCGCTAACAGTGGCTTTTGGGGTTGAATATATCCCCTTTAGTGCTTTTATGAATGGTCCACTGAATCCCATTGTAGAGAGTGTCTGAAACATGTAGTTCCAGTCTATACGGTCAAATGCCTTCTCCGCATCCAAAGAGAGGAGCAGAGAAGGCGTCCCCCGCCTTTTCAGGTATTCTGTTAAGTATATGGTTCTGCGGACATTTTCCGGGGCTTCCCTACCCCTGATGAAACCCACCTGATCAGGATGGATCAGGCGGGGAAGTATTGTCTGAAGTCTGTTTGCCAATATTTTTGTTAGAATCTTGAGATCCTGGTTTATCAAGGAAATAGGTCTGTAACTCTGACACCTGGCAGGACCCTTTCCAGGCTTGGGGATAACTATGATTTTGGCTCTAAGTATATCAGTGGGGATATCAATTCCTAGCATTATATCATTGCAGAATTTCTGCAGGTGAGGCACCAAGGGTATTTTAAATAATTTGTAATATTCGCTAGGCAAGCCGTCGGGACCTGCCGCTTTGCCTGATTTTAAATCTTTAATTACTGTGAGGATTTCTTGCGCAGTGACCTCTGCATTCAGGATATCATTTTCCTCAGGGGTAATTGTGGGGAGGTTAGCGTGTTGTAATAATTGGGAAAAAAGTTCCTGTGTTTGGTCGGTGTAGTGAACTTTTAGTCTGTCATATAACGTCTCGTAATAGGCAGCAAAGATGTTAGCTATTTCTTGGGGATTTGACGTCTGGGTTCCCACCTGTGTGTATAGTTTGGTTATTGAATATAATTTTGTTCTGTTTCGTAATTTGTTGGCTAGATATCTATCTGGCTTGTTAGAGTATAGAAAATAACTAGCTTTTAGTTTTTGAAGGGCTCTCATCACTGAGTCATTTAGGATTAGTAGTTTTCTCTTAGTTTGAAGGGCTATGAATGTTATATTGGAGTGTGTACATTTGTGTTGAGCCTCCAGGGCCGTGATGTCTGAATGGAGTTGATTAATGTTCATGTTCGCTAATTTGATGATCCTAGCTTATTCTTTTATCATTATCCCTCGAATAAAAGGTTTATGTGCCGCCCAAGAGTTAAGTGGATTGATTGTGGTATTTGTATTTGAGGACCAGTAATCCTTCATCAGTCTCCCTATCTCAGTGTGGAATTGTGTATTATGAAGAATAGAGGGATCAAATGTCCAGGATTTTTGTCGTTGGAAGTTAATTAGTACTGTCATAGTTAGTTGGACTATCGAGTGATCTGACCAAACACATGGGTGGATATTGGAGGTGATGATATTGGGTATCAGAATCTGACTAGTCCAGATGTAGTCCAGTTTTGTATAAGTATTATGGGCATGTGAATAAAATGTATGGTCTGTTGTGTTGCCATATAATGCTTCCCATGTATCCAGTAAATTATGATTAGACACTGATTCTGTTATGGATTTCACTATTGATAACTGCCTGAGGTGTTTGTTTGAAAGTTTGGTATCCTTCTTGGCATAGTGGGTGGTGACATTAATATTGAAGTCTCCTCCAAGTATTATCCTGGAGTGAGACCACTGTGTTAACATATGGGAGAGGTGTTGGAAGAAAGAGTGTTGGCTGTCGTTCGGGGCATAAACGTTACAAAGGGTGACTGTCATGCCTTGTATACGGCCCCTAACAATAAGGAACCTCCCTTCAGGGTCCTTTATAATCTCATCTGTCTCAAATTGCAAAGAAGAGTGTATGAGTATTGGAACTCCTTTTTTTTCTGATCTAATACAGAGTGAAAGTGAATAGGAAATTGTCTATGCCAAAATTTAGGGATCAAGGTCTGCATGAAATGTGTCTCCTGAAGGAACACAATTTTAGCTTTTAACTTTGTGTATTGGGTAAGAGCAATCTTTCATTTAACATCAGTATTAAGACCTCTCACATTATGTGAGAGTATGATTAAATCATGGGACATGGGATCTACAGGTGTTGTTACCTCTCATGTCGTCAGTCCTAGGGGTAAACAATAGGGGCTGCAGTATTTGGTAGCTGTATTCTGTCTGGATAGTATATGGAGGCCACACAAACATTAGAACATAAACAAAAAAGAATATTATAAACATTTCAATCTTAAAACAGTAAAAATATAGGTTTAAATCCCACAAATTAGACATATGTCTAAGAAATAAGGAGAAAAAAAAAGGTGTTAGCATAACTAGTTGTGTAGTAAAACAGCATAAAGTAGTTAATATGGGAACAAAAGTGAAACAGCATAACCTCATAACATATATTAGAAACATTTCAAGTAACCTAGAACATTATGAATTTATTTTTCTGTCTATCTCCCTTGCTCATGTCTCCCACCCAGATCTAAAGGAACAATTTATATCTGAGGGATCCAGGATCTCTAAGACGATAAAGGTAGTCTCTTTATAGTGAGAGTCAGCCTTAAACACATAGATGCAGTGCCTGATTGTAATAAATGTATCCCCACACCTTGGGGTATGATCTTATCACCAGAGACCTGGCGAATGTCTGAACTTGTCATCTTCTGTAACTGGTGGGAGTATCTCATTTAAAAACATAACTTTAGGGGAAAAAAGAAGGGGGAGAAGAGGAAATTAAGTTCACACAGTTATTCTCATCTGACCAGCGGGTGATTTCCAAGTTGGACCATGTAACATCTGCATCCTCATAATATGGAGCCGTTGATTACTTTGGTCTCTTCCTCTGTACCGTAGCCCATTTGGTTCTCTTGTGGGTTTTTTCTCTTTGTGAGTTGGTGTCTTCTTCTGCATCCCGGTCAGGAGATGCGAGGTCTGGGGGTTCTAAATTCAGGTAAGAACATATCTCAGGGATATCTTGATGGTTTCTGATTGACAGCGTTATCCCTTCATGTTGTATAAGTAAGGCAATGGAAAACCCCATCTATAGGATATTTGATTTTTGCGAAGTAGCAGAGTCAAAGGTCTGATGGAGTATCGCCTCTGGAGTGTTCGCACACATAAGTCCTGGAAGAATTGGATTATTGTGCCCTGGAACTTGAATGTTTGATTCTGCCTTGCCGCCGAGAGAATTGCCTCTTTGTCTGGGAAACGTAATAATTTAACTATAATGTCTCTCGGTGGGTAATCTCCCTTGGGTCTGGCTTTGAGGGTGCGATGTGCTCTTTCAATTTGGAAGTGATCCTCCTCATTGTGTCCTGTGATGGCCTTGAATAATTGTTTCAGGTAATTCTGTAGATCAGTAGGCGCTATGGATTCCAGGACCCCCTTGAGTCTAATATTTCATCTTCTTGTGCAGTTTTCTAAATCCTCCATTTTGTCTTGAAGGTCTTCTAGCTCTTGTTTGTGGTACTGGACTTGCTGTGATAGTTTATCAGTGGTTTTCTCTCTGAGGTTGTCATTATCTTCCAGCGTAGCAACTCTCGTGCTTAATTCTTGCATATCCTGTTTTAGCTCCGTTAGGCTATTAGTCACCGTTGTTTGTATGAAATCTAGTTTTGCCCATATTTTTTCAAAGTTCATATTAATATATTGCTTGGATACCAGATCCTTCAAATCTGCCTTTGTAACTGGTGTTAGATCGGTTTCAATGGATCCGTCATGAAACAAATGATCTGGAGTTCCTGCCATTTCTGATTCTGGAAGTTCTAAAGTCTTGTCTCCCTTAGATGGTTTAAAAAATAGGTTGGTTGCTGCTTGTTTGCCGGCTGAGGTAGTTTTCTTAACCTGTCTGGAAGACATCTAGAGTGTTTGGGTCTGCAGCCTTATTCGGTCAGCTCAGAAGTGTAGTGGGGGTTAAATCCACCCTGCAGAAAACTGTGTTTAATTGCTTGGATGTGGATATGCTTATGTAACATATATGCTACTACAATCAAATGTAAATTTGATAGCCTGGGTGTTGTTCACTGACTTATGATAGTAACAAGCACCAAGTTTTTATTGGGTTTCTGATAGTCTGTATATGACGATATGTATTTTAAGTTATGCAACTTCAGGATAAATTTACTCTAACTAAATATGCCACTTTACCGTTACATCTCCTGTTAATATGTATAGGCTGAGTGCCGCTGTGCTATCTAATGGAGATAAATCCTCTCCCTCCTCAATCCTTATTTTGTATAATTTATGTTGATAGGAGAGCCGTATTGTAGCTCTTAATACATATGCGCTATAATGTCAGCAGTATTACCTGCTATGTTGAGAATATAAGGATGTGAGTGAAGCATATTACAACTTCAGTGAGCCTTATCTGTTGAGTCTTACTGCTGCTAGTTGTTAAGTATTCATTTTTTTATTGTTGCAGAATCACTTCATCTCCCCGCATTTAGCCGAAGGTCTGCACAATAATAAGTAATTCGATAGCGTAGCGGTCTTTGTCACTCCTGCCTTACCCCTCAATATGTAGAGTATATGGCTACAGCAAGATTCCAAGTAGCTCAGTGTGAGGATCCATCACCATGTGGGAGATAAGATGGCATCGACATTGCTTCCTTAATAAAGAAAAACTCTCCTTCAAAGTTTCTCAGTTTTCCGACCTCTTAGAGCATTTTCGGCTTCAGTTTGAGGAGCCACTTTTAACCCAAGAGTTTCCTTTAGTGGGATAATATTGTTTCTGATGGTTTACAATATGCTGGCTAGCCTCCGCTCATTCATCTGAATGGAGCTCTGAAATTAAGCATCCATCTCCATCTCCTGTTAGGCTCTGCCCCTCCATTTACAAAATTATAGGGCAGAAATATAAGTGGAGCACAAAATATTGCTTTCGTGAGTGTGATATTCATGCTCCACTTAGTAATACCAGCACACGCAAATGTGCGCTGGTATTACAAGTTAGGTGCAATGCGAATTTGACCTTGCGTTCACATTGCACAGAAGCATTGCACTCATAAAAGGCTCAAATGGGAATCTTGTTCTCAAGATGTTAGACATGGCATGAGAACCTAGGGCAGCAAAGGTGGTAAGTTGGCAAGCAGATCTTAAATATATGTATATGAATATATACATATATATTTATGTGTTTATATGTGTAAATACATATATTAACACATAAATATATATGTATAAAAACATATACATATATATTTACAGGGAAAACATAGTTCCCCATAGACCGCAATGTAAAGGCACTTTTTAGTGCTGTTTTTTTTCTAACACCCCACACACACCAACTTTAACCCCTAAAAACGGCTTTGTGCAGTTATATTTAAAAAATAAACACCACTGTATTTTGGGGGCAATTGGGGTACATTTAGAAAATTAACCAGATATCTGATCTCTGGTTAATTTTTGGAGCACTAACTGCTACAGTGAGTTTGTGGTAGCAATAACCAGCCACTTGTAATGGATGGTTATTTATCACGTGAGTGCATCAACGGGCAATTTTCCCCATATAAGGGCATGTGATAAATTAGCACTCCACTTGTATTCTAGCCCTATATGTCAACATTTTGCCAAATATAATTTGTGAATAGAAAACTGAAGGAAGACCTCTAACACAGTAATTTGTGGAAATGTATTAGAATGTGTTCCCTTTTGAATAAATTCTGTCTGCAAGTGCAAGTCAAGCAATATCATCATATGATATTGGATACTTTCTTAGAATCAACAATTAACTTTCCAATAAGCTTATCTTTTATAGTTGTTATACATCCAATACTAACTACATATCTTAATAAAATTATTTATTTTACATACTTCTAAATCTATACAAAAATGACCAATGAACTTAGATTTTACACAATTAAGAGACCAAATGTAGGCAAGTTAAAAAAATGTTTCCATGAAGAGGAAATCCTATAATTATGTACATTATAGCTGTTTTTCCTTATGTTTAACTTAGCTGTTAACTGATAATAAGCAGCTCATAAATAACAGGCATTATTTCTCAACTTAATGGTACTAATCTATTAACCTCAAAGTGATAAAAGACTGAATTAGCAGTGTTTAGATTCAAACCTGCAACCCATAGGTTTAAACAGGAAATAGGTTTGCTACTTTACTAACTGAGCTTTCACCAGCTGCTAAAGCAAGTCAATTCAATTATACTAGTAGGAATAATTCATCACAGGAAACACCATTCAGAATAATAAACACTATGGTATGTTTTTCTTCAATTTCCTTTCATATGGTGAAAAAGTCCAAAACTCTTCATCAATAGGGTATTTGTTAAAAGGTTAGGTCCAACACAAACAAATCTATTAAAACTTTTTGTGTATCTTTTATAATTAAATAAAAGTACCCAACCCCTTTGTTGTGTGTCATACATACTTTCTAACCTTCAATAACTGCCTTGTATTCCTCAGATATTAATGTTTACTACAAAAGGGTCCTCTTTTTGTCCTAGATTTCAAGAAAAGCACAAAAATATTAGTGCTATTGAGCACTAACACTGCACAAGTTAAATCAATAGTGCTCCTATTCTTGCACTTATATTACATGTTGAAAGTAAAAATAAAATTTGCTCGAGCAAAAGACTCAGACACACTAACTGAAGGTTAATTACCTGAAAATTGCACTAACTCCCCCCCATAGGCTTTTCGGGGGCTCGCTACAAAACCCTGTTCTGGCTTTTGCTTGCACGCCTTGGTCATTTCAAATAAGTAGCACTACTGGAAAACCTTCTATATTTTTATTAAACTGATCCATTTTATGTCAATCTGATTCAAAGAAGTTTCTCTACTTAAAGGGACACTGAACCCACATTTTTTCTTTCATGATTCAGATAGAGCATGTAATTTCAAGCAACTTTATAATTTACTCCTATTAACAATTTTTTCTTCGTTCTCTTGCTATCTTTATTTGAAAAAGAAGGCATCTAAGCTTTTTTCTTGGTTCAGACCCTGGACAGCACTTTTTTATTGGTGGATGAATTTATCCACCATTCAGCAAGGACAACCCAGGTTGTTCACTAAAAATGGGCCGGCATCTAAACTTACATTCTTGCATTTCAAATAAAGATACCAAGAGAATAAAGAAAATTTGATAATAGGAGTAAATTAGAAAGTTGCTTAAAATGTCATGCTCTATCTGAATCACAAAAGAATAAAATTGGGTTCAGTGTCCCTTTGAAGGGATACTAAACACATTTTTTTCTTTAATGATTCAGATAGAACATGCAATTTTAAGCAACTTTCTAATTTACTCCTATTATCAATTTTTCTTCATTCTCTTGCTATCTTTATTTAAAAAGCAGGAATGTAACACCTTAGGAGCAGGCCTATTTTAGGTTAAGCACCCTGGATATTGCTTGCTTATTGGTGACTACATTTAGCCACGAATAAGCAAGCATAACCCAGGTTCTGAAACATAAAAGGTCTGGCTCCTAAGCTTTACATTCCTGATTTTTAAAAAATAAAGATAGCAAGAGAATGAAGAAGAAATTATAATAGGAGTAAATTAGAAAGTTGCTTAAATTTGCATGCTCTATCTGAATAGTGAAATAAATATAATGGGTTTAGTATCCCTTTAAGAGTACAGACTACTGGCATGTCACTTTCTCTTTTTATCTCTGGACCATTGTTAAAGGGACACTGAACCTAAATTTTTTCTTTCATGATTCAGATAGAGCATGTGATTTTAAGCAACTTTCTAATTTACTCCTATTATAAATTTTTCTTAGTTCTCTTGCTATCTTTATTTGAAAAAGAAGGCATCTAAACAGCAGACAAGTTTTGGTTCGGAACGCTGGACAGCACTTGTTTATTGGTGGGTGAATTTATCCACTAATCAGCAAGAACAACCCAGGTTGTTCACCAGAAATGGGCCGGCATCTAAACTTACATTCTTGCTTTTCAAATAAAATACCAAGAGAATAAAGAAAATTTGATAATAGGAGTAAATTAGAAAGTTGCTTACAATTGCATGCTCTATCTGAATCACAAAAGAAAAAAAAAATTGGGTTCAGTGTCTCTTTAAGGTTCATGCAATCCAAGCTATTCCAGGTGGTTATTTTTTCCATGAGTTTATGGAAAGAATGTTATGCTGTTGATATTTTCATTTGGTTTCTGTTTTTGTTGTTGAATTTTAAAATACCAAGATAATTCTAGTTTGTGAGTAACGTGCTAGAGATCTATTTAGAAGAAAGGAAAACTAAGATTTTGGATTTATTATTCAAGGAGAAAATTTCTACCAGTTTTACTTCTTCATAGATTTTTATCTGATTTATTCACCAAACGGAACAGTTAGAACCTTTATTTTATCCTTAAATTAACTTACACAAGAGTCCAAGACAATTTAAAGTTACTGCTGTAAAGGGAAATGGAATACAAAATTGAATTCTACATAGAATGTTTAATTATGAATAGTACATCAAGTTTCAAATGTACATTTATTATTTTATTGTGTTTGATTTTCCTGTTTTTTAAATGCAGAAACTGTAGTTTTACTACTTAAAGAAGCATTATAATTATTATAGCATCGCCAAATTCCTGTCATTTAACTAAATTATTGGCATTACAATTTTCCTGATACTTTTTTGTAATGGAAGCTGCCATGTTGAAACCTAGGTTGCCTTAGAAACCTAATTTCTTCTACTGATGACAATAAGGGGCAGATAAAGCATGCAAATGATGTCTGTGTGGAATAAAGCATTGTTAAAGAAATGTTATACCATGTTAAATAGTTACTTTAAAGTGACGGTAAACAAAGAGTATGTTTAACGGACCACTCAATGCAGTAGAATTGCATCATTAGCAAGTGCATAATAAAAAAAATATGATTTAACACCTACTCTGAATTTCAAATATGCAGTAGATTTTTTTCCGAAAAATTATTTTTTTCTCACATTTTCTGCCCCTGTATCATGTGACAGACATCAGCCAATCACACACTACTGTAGTATACATATACCTTGTGAGCTTGTGCATATGGTCAGTAGGATCTTGTTCCCCAGAAATTGTGAATATATAAAGACAGTGCAAAATTTGATAATGGAAGTAAATTGGATGTCTTAAAACTGCATGTTCTTTCTGAATTATAAATGTTTATTTTGAATTCAGTGTCCCTTTAAGTGAAACTTTTTTTTTCTCCAAAGTATACTGGTACCTTTACTTCATAGCAGCAGTGTGCCTGAACATGTTACAAATCGTCCATAGTTTATGACACTTGTCCCCACCAATGCCATCCCAATTAGATAAACAATTATTTTTCAAGCAGTAATGTATTCACCGCTCATCCAATGTATGTATAAGAGGGGGTACATTTTATGCAGAGGTCATCAATTATATGCTTGGGTTGGGAATGTTTGCAGTGGGGATGTGTACATATAGAGAACAAAGCTTAGACAGAACAATTCACATCCCTTACCCTCCTTCATTCTGCACAGTGACTACTTACCCCTTCAGCCTAATAGACGTTTATATACGTTGTGCGATACTTTGGCTATCATACCGCACAACGTATATATACATCTGAGCTTCAGGAAGCTCCAGCAGTCTCGGCTGTTAAGTTACAGCAGAGAGCTAGAGTTCCTGAGCTCTAGGCATCTGTCCCTTTAAACTCCAAGATGGTGGTGCCCATTGTGAAGATGGAGAGTTTCGCTAATCAGCACTTGCAAACGGTTAAAATAAGGGAAGGGCTTTTGAAGAAAGCTGCAGACACAAGAGGAAAAACAACAGTGTCCTGAGTAGTAACCAAAGTAAAGTAGTTGTGTCCAGCAGTTTAATGTCCCTTTAAAGGGCCATTATATTGAAAAGGGCTTTTGAAGAGAACAAGAGGAAAAAAAAAATGCTCCGTGAGTAGTAACCAAAATAAATTAGTTGTGCCCACCAGTATAATGTCCCTTTAAAGGGCCATTCTATTTGAAAAAAAATACATGCTCTAATTCATTAAACTATGTAACTTCAACACTAATGACCCTGCACTGCTATATGTTTCACCCCTGTAAAGGGGTGAAGCACATAGTTTAAGTCCTGCTCAAGAGCCACAGAGCACTACTGGTTCTAAGCAGACATGATCGCTAACCAAAGCAGCAGTGGTAGTCGTACAACTGCTGACTGGTTGAGCGTCTGTTTCTGCTCAGCACCAGCAGAGCTATTTGGCTCCAGAGAGGTACTTTTACTGTGTGTTTAAAACCTTTGCAAGTGTGAAATACAGCGAGCACTATTTTATATCTGTCCCTAATTGCCCATAGCAAATGAGATAAGATTAACAACATCATGAGACTTTTCAAGGTGTGTGGGACTACAAAGATATGCAAATTACCTACAAAAGGGGATCTTAAAATTATTATAAAATATTTATTTTATATGCTAATCTAAATTTAATTTTCTTTGTAACCCCTTCATGCCAGGGGCAAGTGTTTAACATTGGAAAGTGATCAAAAAAGGCTGAAATCGAATCATGGGGGACTGGCATGGGGATCAGATTATGGGGGACTCCTTTTAAATAAAAGGAGGAGGGTACAGGATGCCAAAAAAGGTAGGGCATTCAATGTCATCCTAGCAGCATCAAAGCCCAGAGCTGCTGGGTTGGCATGGAATGGCCTAACAATGTTAAGGATTTAAACTATTTAAATTATTTGATTGACATGTATAATACACAATCTGTGAAATACTTTAGAAAATATTGCTTTATGACCTTTCTTAATTGTTTGATATGTTTTTAAGTCTATTAAATTGTTTAGAATATAATCCCTTATAAATGTTATAACGGACTTCCGGTGGGCGGGGCTTCGGACTAGCAGCAAGAAGACAGAGCTCCGTAACTAGTCTCCATTAAAAGTTACTAAAACTGCTTTATTTGTCCACCCCCATGCCTTACATCTTGCCAAGTGGAGGACCAAGTACTGGCCGCTGCATTTTGGTTGAAAGTGGGAGAAGGGCTCTCGCACGCAGGACTTTAACATCGGTCCTGGTCCACGGAAGGAAAAAAAAGCAAAGGAGAGGCGCAAATGGCGCCATATTAGGAGCAACACCACAGACCTATTGAAACCAGCCTATGAATAGACCCGGTAGTTTGCAAGAGGGTAAGACAGCCTTGTTGGTGACCACATCCATCTCTGTAGGCCTAACACACTCTGTCTTCGTTCCGGTGACTTGCTATAACACGTGGGGCTTAGATTCTGTGGGCGGCGTAAAGTGCATGGATGAGGGAAAGTAAAGGAGAGTACTCCAGCTAACCATTTACTGTGGCCTACTCCAAAAGAGACTATGTCTATCGCATGATGATTCGTTTTTTCATGGATTGGTATTTACCGTATACTTCAGATTGTTTTGTGATCTGCGCACTTTTTTTTCTCTACACGTAACCCTTCTGTGTGCGGTGCCTGCTATTTTTCTACCTCCTTGAACAGTTGCAGATACTAGATTACATATTAGAATTTGATCTAAGGCTCCAGAAATAATTATTCAACCGCTGTTCAACGCTTTCATGTACCTCAGTTTTGCCTGTGGTCTCACAGTATAATTTCTGGCAAGTCGACATACACGTGGGGCCTAAACTGTGTGGGTCACGCAAAGCACCCGGCTGAGAGAAGGTAATAAGGGACACTTCAGTTAGCTATTGCCTGTCGCCCACTCCTAAAAGAGACTATACATGGTTAATGTGTTTTCACATGGAGATCTGGCTTCTTTTTTCTACATGGATTGGTATTTACCGAATATGTTAAACTGTGCTGTGGCCTGCACACTATACCTCTATACACAACTCTTATATGTGATGCCTGCCTTTTTGAACAGTTGCAGATACTAGGCTGTTTATTGGAATATACATTGACTCATTGGTATTAACACCTCACTTACCATAAGATCTGCTTGATTCAGCTTACTTTTGTCTGAGATCCTATGAAAGTTAACGATTATTTGCCAAGGCTGTCTCCGCCTAAAACAGATGCTATGTGCCATAGGTCAAGGACACAAGATAGAAAACTTAAATCAGTTGCTGATGCCCAGGCTGTGGAACCATCTCAGATGGATGCTGGCAGAAGCTTCTCTAATGACCATGGATCTCTATTACAAGAACTTAAAACATTCTTTCTGCCAAAAAGGATTCATTGCAGGCTGGAGTGGACACAATCACAAGTGAGATGAGGGCATTCTCCACATGCCTCACTGCTGCTGAACACCGAATTTCAGAGGTCGAAGACAGGCAACAAGAATCAGATAGTTCTCTCAAAAAAATCCTGAAACAAAATCAATACTTGCAAGACAAGGTTGAAGACCTTGAGAATTGCAGCAGAAGAAACAACTTGAGGATAGTGGGAGTGCCAGAATTGATCAAGGAAAAAGACTTGCTGCAGTTTGTGACATCCACACTGCCCAAATTGCTAGAAATGCTGTCAGATTATCAACCCGTAGACAACGAAAGAGCCCATCGAATAGGCACAGACAGATTCCTAGAGAACTCTAAGGAAAGACCCCGTCAGGTCATCTTTAAGTGTTTGAATTATCAGGACAAATTAGCCATATTGAGAGCCTACAGAAATATTAAGGAACTCAAACACGAAGATCGACGCCTTCTGCTATTTCTAGATTTTTCAATGGAAGTAACAAAAAGACGCAAGGAATTTTCTCCTCTCTGTTCACAACTTCACGAGCAGGGACGCAAGGTTGCCCTGTTATATCCAGCTAAGCTGAAACTTCTTACGGCTTCAGGGCCCAAGATATTTCATTCACCAGCAGCAGTCCAAGCTTACTTAACCTCTGAAAAGAGGCAGGACAATGGTTGATAAGTATATGATGTAGCACTGTTTTACCTTATTAATACCACAAAATGTATAGTAACCTTCATATACAGGTGTTCTCATTGTTTTTATTGCTATATAATGTTTCAGTGAAATGTTAATTATGTACCATACTTGCAAGTTGCACCAGGGAGATGACATATGATCTACACTCACAAGATTTACCCCGAAAAGTGGGTGGGCCTGATTGGGCCTCGCTCGCCATCTCCCATGGTGGCAATGCAGCATGTACCTTGGAGCCCCTAGAGAATGGGCAGTACTTATCATGTTTATTCCCTGCTGATTGGTTACTAGAGAGAGTTGCACAGTTTAATGTTCAGTTTTGTTTACTGTTATTTCACGCAGTGTGCCTTCGGGCTCATCAGTCCCCATGTATAATTCAGCTATATCCTCCCCTCAGAGATCCAACATGTTTCCCTACATTTAGTCTTATATACCTTATCCAGATCCCATTAAAGAATATCCCTGGCAGAGGTTAAACCTAGAGATTAAACCTGTGATGTACATTGCTTACTTTGATATGACATACCACACATAGTTGTATTTATTTAAAGCTGTTATTCTCTTTCATTTATACCAAGGAAAATCCTGGTTACATGATGTCTTGACCTCCGCAGACTGGGACCCTCTGAGACTTCATTCAGCTCCACATATCAGGTTTGGAATAATGGCTTATACTCCCACCTCCCCCCATTGCACCAGCTTTAAGTCATGGCCTTTTCTTATATACAATTATATCTCACGCCCCTTTACTTTAATAGTATTCATATATGGGCTAGGTCTCTTAGGGTGACCTCATGGAACGTGGGGGGAATTACATCTACGGCAAAGAGGAGCATGATTTTGCAACAGTTAAAAAATGTACATACAGTCATAGCGTTCCTACAGGAAACTAAGTTAACCAAGTCGGTGGGTCAGGCAGATATTGTATTCCCCTACAGAGGGTAGAAAGAGGGGGGTGGCTGTCTTAGTGCGCAAAGGTCTCCCAGTATCTTTTACACGGGTAGTAGTAGATAAGAAGGGTAGGTATATCATAGCCTCACTACAAGTAAACTCCTTCACATACACAATTTGCAATGTTTATGGCCAGAACGAATATTGCCCTAGCTTTTGGACTAATTTGTTGGCAAAATTGGCATCCTATGATGCGCCTTACATTGTTGGGGGAGACTTTAACCTGGCTCAGGCCTTACCGTTATATAGATTCCAAGACCCGACCTTGTCTAAAAAGGCTAGGGTACGCTTGACTAGATACAAAAGAGAGGTCGCATTAATTCAGTCATTTAAGGATACACTGGACTTAACAGACGTGTGGAGAGCCCGTAATCCTGACAATAGAGATTTTACCTGTTTATCAAAGTCACATAACTCAATGTCTAGGATAGATTATTTTCTATCCTCTCAGATTCTCACCCCTCAGATCCCCCACACTTCTATAAGCCACGTGACAATCTCAGATCATGCCCCGATCTCTCTGATATTACAACCTGCCCCTGCCGTTGCTTCAAGTAAAACATAGAGGTTTCCCTTGTACCTTTATAGTAATGTAGAGTTTCGCAAACATCTTCAAACCTCCTGGATACATTATATGACAGATAACACACAACACATCGATGACCCAGACCTGTTTTGGCATGCTTCAAAGGCAGTGATGAGAGGATGTATTACCTCCTTTACTGCTCATCATAACAAAAGCCTCAAACGGATTGACAAAGAGTTTCTTGCTAACCTCACAAATGCGTATAATAATTATTTAGCTGACCCCACACCGTTAACTAGACGACATTATTATGACCTTAAACTATCTAGAGACCTTCTTAGCACAACATGATTTGGGATTTTCTATATCTAGACAAGGAAGATATTTTAGGCATGGGAACAAATCGGGTAAACTTTTGGCGAATATAGTTAGAGCTTATAAATCAAAATCTTATATTTCGGCCATTAATTCCCAGACGCAGTTAGTTTCAGACTCTAAAGAAATTATGGCTGAATTTGTGAATTATTACACTTCCCTGTACTCCAGTCAGGTAGTGGACTTAGACAAAAAGCAGAAATTCTGGAACTCTTTAAAACTCCCTAGCCTATCTGAAGAACAAAAGACATCTCTAAATGACAAGATTAGTGTGCAAGAGGTTATTAAAGCAATATGCAATATTAAACTAGGGAAAGTTGCAGGACCAGACGGCTTACCTTCAGAATACTATAAATTGTTAAGTGATGATGTAGCGCCCATTCTCTCTTCACTGTACACAGCCCACTTACAAGGAACTACGACGATAAACAGCAGATTCTCTGAAGCCAATATTTCTTTAATACTCAAACCTGACAGAGACCCTACTAATACCGCCTCTTACCGTCCAATTTCTCTACTTAATGGAGACTATAAGCTACTAACTAAAATATTAGCAGACAGATTATCTCAGATTATGCCTTCCATAGTGCATACGGATCAAACAGGCTTTATTAAAGGTCGTTCATCAGTGACTAATATACGTAAAACTTTGGCAATTACAGCCCATTATTGGTACAATACCCATTCCTCTAAGCCAGTTCGCCTCCCCGACGCCTGTTTCTTAGCACTTGATGCGGAGAAGGCTTTTTATAGGATTGAGTGGGATCACTTGCATACTACTTTAGAGAGATTTGGCTTTGCAGGTCATTTTCCAGAGTTTCTCCGCAGACTGTACATGACTCCTAGAGCGGCTTTGATAATTAACGGAGGTCTTTCATCTTCTTTTGTGTTGCAGAGGGGTACGAAACAGGGTTGCCCACTCTCCCCTCTGTTGTTTGACTTGGCTATAGAGCCCCTGGCTTGCCACATTAGGCAGAACTCTGAGGGTCTTCATATACAGGGTCACTGAGAACATTTGTCATTATATGTGGATGACTTGTTACTTTTCGTAGGAAATCCAGGCGCTAATTTAGGTAAAATCTTGGCATTGGTTGATGACTTTGGGTCCTTCTTGGGCTATAAGGTTAATATAGACAAGTCATAGATAACATGGCTGCAAAACTCACAAAATACTGCAATTTCATATAGAGGCCTTTAAGTCACAGATGGCTCCTTTAAGAATTTAGGTATCCGCATACATATTAATCCTAATAAGATATATAAATTGAATTACGGGGACACTGTTAAACGGGTTATCCAGATGCTTGTTGGATGGTCAAAGTTGCCGATCTCCCTCTCAGGCAGAGTTCATCTTTTTAAAACGATGGCGATCCCTAGGATTTTATACCAGTTCCAGATGCTTCCTCTTCTCCTCACACATCGAGATACCAATTCCCTACAAGCAGCTATGGGACGCTTCATCTGGAAGGGGAAAAAGCCTAGAATAGGAAAATCCTTTCTTTTCATGCCATTCAGCAGAGGAGGACTCAGGCTTCCAAATATTGTATGGTACAATTGGACAACTCTGGCTAAGCTAACAGTGGACTGGCTTGTAGGAAACAATCACTTTACGATCCCTGTTCTTGAGGCATGACTAATCAATCCAATAAATATTGCGTTTCTCCCACATGCGGATCTCTCCTCCCTGCCAATATATATGCAGACACATATCTTATATTGGGACCCCCTGAGAGCCTGGGACAAGATCTGTAAATTTTGGGGTACACAAAGGACTGTGAGTAAATACTTGCCAATTCAAGGTAACCTACAATTCCTCCCGGGGTACACTACAGAGGCATTTAGAATGTGGCAGCAGAGAGGACTTATCACACTTAGACAGTTAATTAACCTGCTGACTTTGGGTATTATACCCTTTCAGGAGTTACAACATATGTTTAATCTCCCTAGCACTCATAGCTTTGCTTACTTTCAATGTAGACATTACATACTTAAGCTGAAATCCGAGGGTACACTAACCAATGACGTGACCAACATAGATAAGTTATTTGTTTTGGCTAGGGTGGGATCTTATGCTATTGCTAATACTTATAATCTGTTACTCCAACGCTGTGAGGGCCACATAGAGCAAAGGATTGTATCCAAATGGTTGGGGTACGTAGATCTGGCGATAAATGAAGAATTGATAGAGGCCAGTTTGAATAAGATCCAGTCCATAACTATCTCAGCGACCCTGAGGGAAACACATCTAAAAATCATACAACAGGCATGCATAACTCCTAATTTGCGTTCTAAATGGATACCAGGGGCCAGAGATATTTGTATGAAATGCAGTCTTCCCTCTCCAGACTGGATTCATTTGTTTTGCAGTTGTCCCAAGCTGTCTAGTTTCTGGAACAAAATCTCCTTCTGGTTAACAAAACTGGTGAAAACACAGATACATTTCTCTCCTCAGCAAATCATATTCCTAATTTCAAGAGGACAAAAGCACAATTTTGACGACTTCATTTCTGCAGTTGTTATCCTAGCAAGGCAGTCATTTTTGTCTGGTTGGGCAGAGAATAAATCACCCCCCCCTTTCAACACTTAAAACAAAAAAATCACCTTCAAATGTTAATAGAACAAGCGGATGTTAGAGGGGACCCGGAGAGGAGAATTAAAAGGTTTCTGCATAAATGGGAACCATATTTATTAAGCTTACCAACAGCCGTCAGAGATAGAGTAATCTATCCTTTTAGAAATAGCCTTTATATCCTTAATGAAAATTTGAGAAGTAACTGGTGCCTTTCCAGCTGCTCTAACTAACCTCCCTCTCTAAATGAACCATATATTTTTGTCTTGGGTCCTGGTCTGCGGAGGAAGGTCTGGGGTTGTTGTGGGTAAGTTATAATTTTTGATTATGTTTTGTATTGTTTGTTTGTTTTCTTGTTAAAATTTGAAAAAAGGGATCCAGATCGCTCTTTGTTATTTACCTTTTGTATCATGATTCTTACAACAGAAAAAAAGGACGTTTGGACTGTGATGTATGTTATGAGTAGCCTCACAAGGTTAAACCGGGTATGATACCGATTGTATGTATGCTTCATCAGATCAAATTGTTCCAATTGTATCCATGCTATTTCTTTGTATAACTTGTTCTGAGTGTAATGGATCCTATTACTATAAATAAAGTTATAAAAATAAATAAATGTTATAACATTTTCTTAATGTTTAATATATTTTTTTCCAAAAAAAAATAGAGACAAAAACATTTTGAGACTGCAGCATAAAATCTGTTTTTATGTGTAGTAAAACAATTTTGAAATATATTTTCATGATTTATTTTACTGCTTTTTTTTCTTTAATTTAAAAAAATTAATAAACTTTAATCTTTATATTGTGGGTTTTCCAATTCTGAGCACTGGAAATGCAAAGTGCAGACTTCACACAGCTAATACTCCTGATGTTTCCCTAATTGGCCTTTGCAGAGATTATCATATAAGGAATTGCAAAACAAAGCAGGTTTCGCTAACAAATTTATAGTGGATATATGTGCACTGCACTCCAATATTTATAATAAGTCTAGATTGACAGAGCTGTGGAATCTCTTGGCGCTTTATAAATAAATAATAATTATTAATTATTATAATACTTATTATTATATTAATAAATAATAATAGATTGGTTCCTCAAAAGGCTCTAAAATACCTCAGAGTTCTTTACTATATATTAGTAGAATTATATATTCAAATCAAAATGAAAAAAAAATATTTTTTAAATTATATTATTATAAATATTGAAGAAATACGTGTAAAGTTTTTATTTAATTGAAGTGCTTTAGTTTCTAAAAAGTAATTGGTGCCCCAAGCCGAGAAACATGTTATATATATTTTTATGACATTTTATGCCCTTGTTATTTTTTTTCAAGTGGTTTATATAAAGATAAATTTACATACTTTTTATACGATTTTATTGCATTTATTTTTTTTCTTGAAAAATATATTTGATTTCTAACTAAGGACTAAATTGCTGAAAAAGCTGGGAGGCTAATTTTATTTGAGAGTCAGCTGGGAGGCTCATAAAAGATAATGTTTTGCAGTAATTAACACTTTGGAATTATAGCCACATGAAACCCCATATTTTTCTTTGAGGATTCAGATAGATCATGCCATTTTAAATGTTTCTAATTCACTTCTATTATTAAATTGTCTTAGTTCTCTTGGTATCTTTGCTGAAAAGCAGGGACATAAGTTGAGGCGTGTACACATGTCTGGAGCACTATATGGCAACAGATTTACAATAATGTTATCCATTTGCAAGAGCACTAGAAGGCAGCCCTATTTCATGCTATGTAGTGCTCCAGACATGAGAAATACTATGATAAGGAAGCAAATTTAATATTTAAAGTAAACTGGAAACTTTAAAAAAAAATTGTATTCTCCGCATGAATCACGATTCACAAACAAAGATTTTTGGATTTCATATCCCTTTAAGTGGTTTAAACTTGTGAGTGGGTTATTCTTATTTTTTGGTAGTGGGGAACACCTTATGAGGATTATCTGCACTATTGTGGCACTCTCCTTCTTGCCATGTTTATCTACAGAATAATCTAATCATAAGGCACGAGCTGGGGATGTCAATCTCCCCGGTCGGAAAAGTCAGGGTGGATTGATATTTGCCACAAAACAGTTGGCATAATGGGTTGAAAAGAAGGAGTCTGA
Organism: Bombina bombina; assembly: GCF_027579735.1. Taxonomy (NCBI): domain Eukaryota; kingdom Metazoa; phylum Chordata; class Amphibia; order Anura; family Bombinatoridae; genus Bombina; species Bombina bombina. The sequence goes on from NC_069504.1 coordinate 632,414,081, forward strand.
TGACTGCTGATTCTTAACTCTTGGCTGCCGGCTCGCTCTTGCAAGCCTGCAGCTGACAGGGCTCTGAAACTGCAATTGGAGCTTCGAAGTTCACAGAAAGTCACATGCATTATACTTGTGAGTGAGATTCTTCTCTGTTGATACCTTCTGATTTTCTGGGTTTTAACTACACTTTTTGTGGTGTTTTATGTTATTATTATTATTATTATTATTATTATTTTAAACTGTAGCAATTCAAGTGGAGCAGCTTACACCAAAGGAATTGAATATTTCCCAGGTGTTATGTAATAAGTGAAATGGTCTATAATTATGCCTCCTATTAGCTTTTCTTGTTCTTTGAGGTTAGACTGGGGAACATCAGGAGAGCATTTTGTTTGTTTGTTTGTTTTATTTTGTGTTGAGCTTGTTATGGGTTATTTAAATGCATCTGTGAGATCAAGTAAAAAGCAGCTAGGATTAAACTGTTGGGGTCATCAGGAATGCAGCAGTTCAGGTTTGCAGGCTATAAGATAACCTGGAATCTGGACCTTCCTGGTGGATGGTAATAGCAATAAGCTGTAAAATATCTATTGTTTAATGAGTGGCATAAAGTGATATATCGCAAATAGTAGTGTGAATATAATCAGGTTGCTAAAATGTAGTTGATATGAATAATCTGCTGTTGCCATCATTTTTAATAGCACTTCTATTACTGAGTTTTGTTAGAGATCAAGTGACAGCTGCTTACTTTTATTATATTACTATGTGCGTCAGCTTCTCAAAGTTTCTAAAAAATAAAATATAATTATCCAAATAATTAAAATAAATAAAAAATATTAGTATTGAAAGTATTAAAAGGATGCAAAAACAACAACCATTTTCTTCAATAACCTTGTTGGAAACAAGTCCCCTGGAATTTCACATTTGTTTCACAATGACAACAGTTATACATTGAATATCTAAATAATCTTAATTTTTAGCTCCATTAATTATCTGTGCAAAATGAAAAACTCTTACAAATGGCTTAAAAATGTTATTGTTGAGTTTAATTTCATTGTATTAACACAAAACATTTTTATCTTTTTAATTTCAAACAATTTTAAATCTGATATCAAATTATGTGCATTTTGCTACGTTTTTTATCATACTAAAATGAACATGAAATCCAAATATTTTCTTTTATTATTCAAACAGAGCATACAATTTTTTTTTTAAAATGTCTTACTTCTATCTGCTTTTCAGCAAAGGAAACTACGGGAATTAGGTAAATTTTAAAAAACAAAAGAAGTTAATTGGACACTTTTTCTAAAATTAGATCCTCTATAAGAATCATGTAAAAAAAATAAGGTTTTCTGTCTAACAGTTTTAGAATTATAGCACAGTTTGAGTGGTATAGATGCAGTTCTATTATTTCTTGGATTATTTGAATTTTGATTCTTCCTCTCATTCTCATTTCGGGGAAGAGCACAATTTAGGTGACTGCCTTACATCCAATTTTTAAAATGTGGTTTATTGATTTGCTGTATTATTCAGTACATTCCTCTCATAATAGACATTCAATAGACATAGACTTAAATCAGATACTTTGCAAGCTGTTTACTCAGCTTCAGCAGATTCATAACGTTAACCCTTTATTTGATCAATATTCTGTATTCCAGACCCAACAATAATATTTTTTAAGTGTAACTATGCAAAAATACATAATTACCATTACTATTACTATTGCTAGGCAGAATACTGCTTGAAAAAAATTAAACATGTTCCAGGAAACGTAAATAAAAAAAAAAATAGAACTATTATTGACAAAATGTTGGAATTTCTCTTACAGAAAAAAAAGAATTCCACAGAGTTTGTTAGCTATTTATTCAAATTTATTTTCGTTGGGACTGAACACAAGAAAGGTTAGCCAAACAACTAATATATTTATGTTTTCACAGCATATTGACACATTTACCATTTTTTCAGCTAATCTAGTAAAAAGAATAATGTCCTGAATACAATGCAAAGTCTAAGATAAATGCATAGTGCAGTCACAAGATGAAAAGCTAGAAAAATCAAGGTCTTGCTAACTTCCAGTCATCGGTCACAGACTTTTTGTTTTTTCATTGCACTGCAAATTACTGTAATAATTTTCTGTATTAAGATCAATAGGTTCTATTGAATGCAGTAAATTTGCAATATGTTTATGTCATTCTAGATTATCCCTCTTTCTCTATTATTGTTATCTTTACATCATGTTTTCAGCTCATAACATAGCCTGATTTAACTTCCATTTTTAATCAAGCAGATAAAATAAATGTGTTATTGAAGTACTCTTTTTATTACTTTAAATGCTATTTAAAATTGTACTTTTGCCTCCAACACATCTGCTGTTTGCTACAAAAAAAAAACAACAGATTTAGTCTTCTGTTTGGTTTGAAGACTGATTCTTTTATTAGGATGGAAACACATTATTGATTTTGTCATTTGAAATTGATGTTAAACTAAATATTTATATATCATATTTCACTTAGGCTCATAAAGTGTTATTTATCATGGTCTGGGGATTATTTTGAGTGCTAAGTGTACATTTTTGTCAGTAGTCCTTGTATCATTTTATGTTAGGACTTTAAAATTTAGATTAAAGAGAATTTAAACTCAGAAGTGAAATATATTGTATCCTTTTCAATGTTACAGTAATTGTATCCTACATCTAACCCACACACCTTTATAAATGAAAGCAATGCTAAATAACAATGTATTACTTTTTATATTTTGCATTGTTATAATTGGCAAACAGAAAAAAAAAGATTACAGTTGTCATAGGTTTAATTGTTTAAGTGCTAAACAAAATAATAGTAAAATATTCAGGAAATTTATGGCCCCATTATCTATAACACTGATAGTTTACCTATATTACATAGACCCAGCATTGTAGCCATTAATCTTAAATGAGGTATAATGCTTTCAAAACCACATAGATTTCCTCTTTTAAGTGTCTTGGATGAGCTTTTTGCAGAAAGTATTTTAGCAACAGATGTACCTGTCCTGTACCATATGACTGTCATCTTTCTATCTAACACTATGTTATTTACATGTATCTGTAATGGTATTAAAGAGGCATTAGACCCACAACATAGTTAGACTTTATTTCAAGTTCCTCCCTTATTATGCTTTCCTGTTAAAGGGACAGTCTACTCCAGATATTTTATTGTTTAAAAAGATAGATAACCCCTTAATTACCCATTCACCAGTTTTGCATAACCAACACGGTTATATTAATATACTTTAAACCTCTGTACCTTGTATCTAAGTATCTGAGTCTGCTGACTGCCCACTTATTTCAGTTTTTGACAGACTTGCATTTTAGCCAATCAGCGCCCTCTCATAAATAATTCTGTGGGCATGAGCACAGTGTTATCTATATGGCACACATAAACAAACACCCTCTAACTGGGAAAAACTGTTAAATGCAGACGGCCTTCAAGGGCTTAGACATTAGCATGCAAGCCTACATAGGTTTAGCTTTCAACTAACAATACCAAGAGAACAAAGCAAATTTGATGATAAATTTGAATTGGAAAGTTGCTTAAAATTGTGTGTCCTATCTGAATCATGAAAGTTTAATTTTGACTAGACTGTCCCTTTAACTATGGGATATAGATATGCTATGAATTAATACATTTTTTATATTGTCTTCTTCCACAAAATAATTCCCATTGCTCTATACAAAAATATGTTTAATCATGAGTTATAAAAGTAATTTATAATGAACTATTATTTATTTTAACCTACTTGTCCTCGATTTAGTTTATTTTTTTTCAAAGTTATTTATTAAGTATATTAATGGGACAAAACATCAGAAAGAAACAACAATAGATTTCAATAAATGAGCAAAAAGTTGACCAAAACATTGGTCAATCAAAATCATAGATTACTATTATACAGTGATTCATTTATATACCAATATCTTAAAACGTAAATAATTTTATCTTTAAGAATCATAAAAAAAGAACACAAAACAAAAACAAACAAAAACAAAAACAAAACAAAAAAAAAGACTCTGAGGACCTCCACATTTGAACGCCCTCTCCACCTATCCTCCAATGACCGAATCTTACGGTTCTCTGTTGGAAATTTACCAATGAGCAGGGAATACTTCCATTAAAGTCAACTCAGAAAAATTGATAGAGTTTAGAAAACGGGAGATGATGTGTTTTTGAATTATGGTCGAGTAGGTCTGTATTGTAAATGACCAGTCTACCAAAAAATGTTTCATTCTTTTTTTTATACAATTTTAACATAAAAGGATTCATTTGGGTTTGATTCTCCTTGAGAAAAAAGAGAAAAAGCAGGAGCAGAATGTGCTTTCCAATTTCTAAGAAATTGCCAATATGATGGTATTCAAAACATTTCTAAAAGAAGAGGGAATTTGTTCATGAAAAAAGAGAAAGAATATATTCTCTGGACAGAGGAAGACACTGTGAACTTTATTATACCAAAAAATAATTTTCTGCCAAAATTCAAATATTTTAGGGCAATACCAAAACATATGTAACACATCAGCACTAAGCAAAGAGGGAAAACATCTTGACATCCTATAAGGTGATAAATAATAATTATTCAAAAGTTTTATGTGTGATTCCTTCCAAGATATCGAGATCTCACACTAATCCAAATCTGCAAAACTATATCTAACAAAATTGAAGTTAAGAAAGGGAAAGAAGAATAGCCAAACATTAAATAATTTATTCAGAAATAATTGACTTTGATTATTGAGCATAATGTTATATATAAGTGATATCGAAGATTTACCAGCTGAAATTTTTTTGATACAAGATTTAATGTCAGACCAGCCATCGAAGGAACCCCTATCTAATTCTAAGCTATTAATATAATGCCTAACTTGGAAATATGCTAACCAATAAGCTCTTAAGAAATTAAATTGCTGTATAATGTCAGGAAATGATGTAACAAGTCCTTCTTTAGAGATAAATTGATTACAAAATGTGAGTTCTTTTCCTGCCCATGATAAAAAAAAAACCTCTGGGAAATTCCAGGAAAAAATAATGGATTACCCATTATGGGGAGATATTCAGAATATCTAAAATCAGTTTCAAGTAGATGGCAAAACTTCTGCCAGGCCTTGATTATATTTTTAAAAGATAATTGACATAATACTTTAGGCGGTAATTCATTGTAAGGACAGTGATAATAAACAAGGAAAAATAAGTGTTTTAATATTGACTCGAACAGAGATTGATAATGGGAAAACTGTCCATAGTTCTAAATCAGACTTAATTTTCTGAAAGAGAGGGATACAATTTAACCTGTACTAATTTTTAATTGTCCTAGATTAAGTAACAGGATTCTGAACTCTGACCCTAAAATGCTCTGCACAGGGATTGCTTGACCATTGTATGTGCTTTTTGTTCTTTCTCTTGCTATCTTTATTTGAAAAACCAGTAATGTAAGCTTAGAAGCCGGCCCATTTTTTGTTCGGGCCTGGGTAGCGCATTTGCTTATAGGTGGCTACATTTAGATTAAAATTGGGTTTCATATACCTTTAAATGTACATTTTCTATATAAAAGTCCATAGCCTTCAATTAAGGACACACACAATCTTCTTTAGGGATGTAGTGACTGAGGAATAAATCATTGATAAAATGTTCCTAGATCAAACAGGTTCAAGTGCATCCAAAGCAACACCCAACTTATCTTCAATAATCTTAATATGAGGAGGAGAAGCTTCCATTTTAATTGATCATTCTGATACATATGGATTGACTTCTTGACTGAGAGATTATCTCTGCATATAGTACAAGCCTTTACATTAGATTTATTTTAATATTGGCATCCTCCATAGGAGAAACAGTGTGATCAGAACTCACATACATCTGGCATGTATCAATAAGCAAGAACCATAATAATAAAAAAGGCATATCAGTGGGAAAAATGACCATTCAGTGAGCTTAAGGGAGAAAACAGTACTTAAAGGGACATGCCACCCACATTTTTTCTTTTATGATTTTGAAAGAGAATGCAATGTTAAAAATCTTTCTAATTTACTTCTATTATCTAATTTGTTTTATTCTCTTGATATTCTTTGATGAAAAGCATATCTAGATATGCTCACTAGCTACTGATTGGTTGCTGCACATAGAAGCCTCATGTGATTGGCTTACCATGTACATTGCTTTTTCTTCAAATAAGGATATTTAAAAAATGAAGCAAAATAAATTATGGAAGTAAATTGTAATGTTGCTTAAATTTCTATTCTCTATCTGAATCATGAAAGAAAAATTTGGGGTTTAGTGGCCCTTTAACTCTTTAATATGTCAAAGTTGAATGATTCAATATGACAGCTCAAAGGGTCAGTAAATGCTGTGTAACAAGAATTATGTAACACAAGGATAGCCCTATTGTTTTAATATCTTTTACATGTATACTTAAAGGGACAGTCAAGTCCAAAAAAAACTTTCATTTTTCAAATATGGCATGTAATTTTAAGCAGCTTTCCAATTTACTTTTATCAACAATTTTGCTTTGTTCTCTTGGTATTCTAGTTGAAAGCTAAATCTAGGGAGGCACGTGATAATTTCTAAGCCCTTGAAGGCCTCCTCTATTTTATTTACTTTTCACAGCAGGGGAGAGCAAGCTCATGTAGGCCATATAGATAGCATTGTGATCACGCCAGTGGCTAGTGGCAGACACTGCACTAATTGGCTAAAATGCAACTATATGCAAAATAACTAAAAGTCATGTGATTTGGGGCGGTCAGAAGATGCTTAGATACAAGTTATTCACAGAAGTAAAAAGTGTATTAATATAACAGTGTTGGTTTTGCAAAAAATGGGGAATGGGTAATAAAGGGATTATCTATCTTTTTAAACAACAAAAATTCTGGTGTTGACTGTCCCTTTCATTTGGCAAACAATACCATACTAATCTTGTTTTTTTTACTTAGCTAGCGTGGATGCACACTGCATGTAGCTGAATGGCATAATCGGGCTTGCTGTGATTAGTTTGTGTGTCTGTGATGCGTTTGTTAAAAAAAAACAAGGTAATAATAGTTGTAGCTTCCAAATTAGGTATTTATTAAAACATTTTAAAACAAAAGGGCTATACTTATGTTACATAATTCTGCATATAGTGCAGAATTATGTAACATGTTACACAACATTTACTGTCTCTTTAATATTGGTGCATGTGCTCAAGCTTGCTCCCTTACACACTTTAATAGGTGTCCCTGGGCTGGCAATTAAAATTTGCATGACAAAAAGTGTCACATCAAAATGCATTGCCTAAATGTTGTATGCAATACAGGGACAAAAATGTGTATGAAGTGTTTGTCAACAGTGACACAAAATGTTTTTCACAAAAATAAGTACAACATCATAAATATGAAAAATAGAAATACAGTAAACAAAGAATTAAATGTGGTACATGAAGGCCAGCAGGGGGCAATAACTGCTGATACCCAGTAACAAAACAGGGCTGGATCATTCAGAAACTGATAGGTCTCAAGAAAATATGCTCTTGCATGGTCGGGTTTCAGATTTTTGTTTTGTCCAGGCTTGACAGTATTGTGGTGTTTTATTAGTAGCATTTATTGTTATATATGATAGTGAGACTGATGCTAAATTGTTTCAATTATATTAAAAAAATACCAATTTTTAATTGGACCAAATTTTATTCTATGACCCCATTCATCAAACACCGAATGAGCAAGGTTCCAACCAGAGAACCTTTTCCACCTGGCATCAGTTATCAATCCATAAGAAATTGCTTGTGAAGCCATGCCCCCTGTTCTTTTGCAGCCAATTGCACAAGAACAGGGATAGCCAATAATCCCAGTCAATCCTGACCAGGTGATCTACTTCTGCCACACTTAAGGTGGTGAGGAGGTTAAGTAGCAGTGGTCTTACGGCTGCAGCTACTTAAAGAGACATAAAACAATATGGACTAACATAAGTTTCTAAATATATAATGCAGCCAAAGCGTAGCTACAAAACAGTTTCTGTTTTAACACCCATTAACCCCTTTAACCCTTTAATTCAGGCATAGTTTTGTTTGCTACAAGCTCCCCCTGGGCATTTCCTTATATGGAAGGTGCTATCCAGGCAATAGCTATGGCAGAATATATTTGTGCTCAGTAATAGTCACTTGACACCTGACTAAAGCAGTACACAGTATAATGCTAAAGCTTTCACAAATCATGTGACATTATCCCTATGGTAACAAGCAAGCCTCTTGGAAACAAACAATAGTAGTAATTGTAAGATAAGTGCAAAAATGGCTTAATAAAGGCTGCCTGATAATGTTTATATTGTATTTAGCCAGTCTGGTCAAGTGAAATCCTTCCAGGATTATCCACTTGCTGAGGGACGCTTCAGGCAACAGTCTTGACATCAGACGCCACTGGTTGTGAGGCTGGTGTTCCAATTAGACTCTGGATGTTGGGCTGTTAGCGGGACTCAATGAACAGATGCACATTTCAACCAAGACATTTGATCTGATATGGATGCCGAATGTTCTTTGTTGTAACGTAAGTGCTTATGTGTTATTGCAATTGTTTTATATAATAAATGTATTAAGCCGTTTTTGCGCTTGTCTTACAATTTCTTCTTAGCTCCTTGTGTCCTTTGGTTTTTGAAAATACCATTGAAAGAAAGCAGCATCGGCTTATACTTAGACATCACTATCTGGATATCGATAAACAGATGCTTTTCATCTTTATTTGTACCCTTTGTCTGGACTTTTTGTGGCACCACACTGGACTAGGTTTTATTCAATAGAAGGTACTTATCTATTGAAACCATTTACAATTAAGAAAAAGTATAATTTATATTTTGTTTATCTGTTAATCCTGGTTTTATATTGAGTTACTTATATTGAGTTATTCATACTTACTGCCTAATTTTAACTCACTGTACAAACTTTTTAACTCATTGTACAAACTGTTTTATTTGTTTGTTTTTATCTATATGTTGTTGGGGAGATCCATTAGTAAATTAGCCCTGATTTACGTTTGTCTTTTAACCCTTTAATGACCACAGCACTTTTCCATTTTCTGTCCATTTGGGACCAAAGCTATTTTTACATTTTTGTGGTCTTTGTGTTTAGCTGTAATTTTCCTCTTACTCATTTACTGTACCCACACATATTATATATCGTTTTTCTCGCCATTAAATGGACTTTCCAAATATACCATTATTTTTATCATATCTTATAATTTTCTATAAAAAATTATAAAATATGAGAAAAAAATGGAAAAAAACACACTTTTTCTAACTTTGACCCCCAAAATATGTTACACATCTACAACCACCAAAAAACACCAATGCTAAATAGTTTCTAAATTTTGTCCTGAGTTTAGAAATACCCAATGTTTACATGTTCTTTCCTTTTTTTGCAAGTTATAGGGCAATATATACAAGTAGCACTTTGCTATTTACAAACCATTTTTTTTCAAGATTAGCGCTAGTTACATTGGGACACTGATATCTTTCAGGAATCTCTGAATATCCCATGACATGTATATATTTTTTTTAGAAGACAACCCAAAGTTTTGATCTAGGCCAATTTTGGTATATTTCATGCCACCATTTCACCGCCAAATGCGATCAAATACAAAAAATCGTTCACTTTTTCACAAATTTTTTCACAAACTTTTGGTTTCTAACTGAAATTATTTACAAACAGCTTGTGCAATTATGGCATAAATGATTGTAAATTTTTATTTGGGATCCCCTTTGTTCAGAAATAGCAGACATATATGGCTTTGGCGTTGCTTTTTGGTAATTAGAAGGCTGCTAAATGCCACTGTGCACCACACGTGTATTATGCCCAGCAGTAAAGGGGTTAATTAGGGAGCATGTAGGGAGCTTTTTGGGGTAATTTTAGCTTTAGTGTAGTATAGTAGACAACCCCAAGTAATGATCTATGCCCATTTTGGTATATTTCATGCCACCATTTCACCGCCAATTGCGATCAAATTAAAAAAAAAGTTAAATTTTTCACAATTTTAGGTTTCTCACTGAAATCATTTACAAACAACTTGTGCAATTATGGCACAAATTGTTGTAAATGCTTCTCTGGGATCCCCTTTGTTCAGAAATAGCAGACATATATGGCTTTGGCATTGCTTTTTGGTACTTAGAAGGCTGCTAAATGCCGCTGTGCATCACACGTGTATTATGACTAGCAGTGAAGGGGTTAATTAGGTAGCTTGTAGGGAGTTTGCAGGGTTAATTTTAGCTTTAGTGTAGAGCTCAGCCTCCCACCTGAAATATCAGACCCCCTGATCCCTCCCAAACAGCTCTCTTCCCTCCCCCACCCCACAATTGTCCCCGCCATCTTAAGTACTGGCAGCAACTCTTTTTGAGGGGGGTTTAAGCATATTTACATATGTTGCTGTGTAGGAGCCCCCCTTAGCCCCCAACCTGACTGATCCCCCACCAAACAGCTCTCTAACCCTCCCCCTCTGCCTTAATGGCCGCCATTTTGGGTACTGGCAGCTGTCTGCCAGTACCCAGTTTAGAATAAAATAGTTGCTTTTTTATTTTTTCCCCATTTTCTGTAGTGTAGCTCCCCCCCCACCAAAGAACAAACCCCCACCCCCTCCTAGATACCTTTGATTGTTATTTTTTTTTTAAATATACACTTTTTTTCTGACACTTTTAGTGCTGTCTTTTCTGTAGTGTAGCGGTTCCCACCTGCTCCCGCCCCGTGCACGCGCCCGTCCGCCGCCCGCCGTGCATGCGCGCGCGCCCCCATCAACCCCGCCCCCGCCCCCCTCTACATTACCCGGCCCATCGATGGCCGCCCACCCGCCTCCCAAGTCGGCTCCCACCCACCAACGATACCGGCCATCGATGTCCGGTGCAGAGAGGGCCACAGAGTGGCTCTCTCTGCATCGGATGGCCATCTACAGTTATTGCAGGATGCCTCCATATCGAGGCATCACTGCAATAACCGGAAAGCAGCTGGAAGCGAGCAGGATCGCTTCCAGCTGCTTTCCACACCGAGGACGTGCAGGGTACGTCCTCAGGCGTTAACTGCCTTTTTTTTGAGGACGTACCCTGCACGTCCTCGGTCGTTAAGGGGTTAAACAATAGTAGTACCTGATGTCCCTCCTCAACCCCCCTTACTTGTGTAAGTAATTATCCTCACATGCACACTTTGTTACTTGATACCTCAGGGTTTGGAGTAAGACACTGATAAGGTAAGGGGGGGGGGTGGAGCTGGCTACACTTGGCAACTCTAAGGTGTAAGTCATTTTGCAGATGTTTGGAAATGTTATTAAAATATGTATAAGCTTTTTTTTCTTTTTACACTTTTTTCCACACAATTTTTTACCTTAGTTAACCCTTTTAGAATATGCACATAACTCAAAATGTTTTATGGCACTTTAACTAGTGTTTTTAGGCCCACAAGGGTGAGTCTGCAACACTTGGGTACCGAAGCTGAATGAAATGAAGCTTTTTTTACCTCTATTGAAAAACAGTGCAAACAAGATAATATTTTCTTATACTTTAATTATTTTGTGATTCTGTGCTGGAATGAAAAATCTCCTACTATGCTTTAATTTAAAGCACATTAATAATAAAAATAATAATAATTTGTAACAAAATTTTCACTGCCATATGTGTTTATAACTGAAAAAAGATTAAACACATAGAAGTCCGGAGAAGCATATGAAAGGATCTGCCAGTCAGTGGCTTCAGAGTGATCTCCTAAAACATATTGGGCTAGATTACAAATGAAGGGTGCTTTATATTTTAAAACACAAGTAAAGTCCTTCTTGGCTGGTGATTGGCTGAGACTTGCAACTGCTGCTCCTGATTGGATCACTGGCTATGTCCTGCTAGTAAGCTGCAAAATTTGTCATTCCTAAGCAGCAATTCATATTATTGTTAAAGCTCTATCATGGGTAAGTAATGTAAATTTATGTCGAGTCAGTAATGTATATATATTACATGTTTTATTTGATAAGACAGTAAGGAAAAATCCCCTTGTAGCAAAGAAGAGGTAATAGGTAACGGGTCCTCTATAGAAGGTACACGCTATGCACAGCCTTGTTTAAAACTTAAGTAATTTAATAAACATGCATTAAAAATATGGAGACACAAACTTACAGTGAAGCAGAAAGGTGCAACAAGTTAAGTTTTAAACAAATAAAAAGAGAGAAGCGCTCAACCTGGGAACGAACAATAGCATAATAGCTTGTTCTATGGCTAGTTACCACCCTAGAAGCAGCCTCTTTTTGCTCAATATGTGCCTTTCACAGAGAATAACTTTCCTGTAGCATATCAGTCTGATCCTGACTTCACAGTACAGTCCAGCCCCAAAATACCAGGCAATCTCTCTCTGAACAAGAGAAACGGCAAAACCCCAGATGTACGTTTTGGACTATTGTGGGCCTCGTCAGTGAGGTGCAGCCATATCCCTCTAGGCACACTGAGCAACGGGTCCACGTCTGGATTCCCACATCACACTTAGGGAGACTTCCCCAAGTGTCATAATTTGCATAAATAAAAAGAGAGAAGCACGTCTTTGTGGGAATCCAGACGTGGACCCATTGCTCAGTGTGCCTAGAGGGTTATAGCTGCACCTCACTGACAAGGCCCACACTAGGCCGAAACGTACATCTGGGGTTTTGCCGTTTCCCTCGTTCAGAGAGGGATTGCCTGGTATTTTGAGGCTGGACTTTACTGTTAAGTCAGAATCAGACTGATATGTTACAGGAAAGTTCTTCTTTGTGAAAGGCACATGTTGAGCAAAAAGAGTCTGCTTCTAGGGTGGTAACTAACCATAGAACAAGCTATTATGCTATTGTTCGTTCCCAGGTTGAGCGCTTCTCTCTTTTAATTTATATAAGTTTTAAACAAGGCTGTGCATAGTGTGAACCTTCTACAGAGGACCCGTTACGTTATCTAATACCTCTTCTGTGCTCCAAGGGGATATTTCCTTACTGTCTCTAATCCTGGAACACCTGCTGACCCGCTCGAGGTAGTGATGTCTCTCACTGGGGGTGTTTTCCTATAACGACGCTGATGACGACTGCGCCTTTTCTCGTCAGCACTATAAGGTACAAACATTGGTATTAACCCTAGCTCCCTGTCACCCTTACCTTTCCTCTTTTGCTACTATTGACTTTATTGAATAAGAGCATGCCATTTTTGCATTTTAATACCCCTTTAAGCTTTTTTCTTATTATAATGGAAAACCATTTAAATCATTGACTACTGGGGTGAAAAATAATTTTTATGACACAACCAAAGCACTTACTCCATGGACTGTCTTGATAACACTATATACATTTTGCTAATTATCTTGTACTTGTAGGACGAGGAGCTGATGTCTGGAGAAAAGCCACCATCTTATATTCTCTCACGCTTTTTTTCTTGAAAATGTTCACCTTGACCTGTTGCATATTATGTGGTTATCTTGTCTCACATTTCCTCACATCTAGCATGTATTTGGATAAAACAAAAGGTTATACACGCATAGTTAATAAGTGTATACACACTGATGCTGCACTGTTTGCTTTAATATCTAACAAATTAAAACACACACACATTGTGTATGTATGTATGTATGTATGAATATATATATATATATATATATATATATATATATATATATATATATATATATATACAACAAAGAATGAATGAAATAAGGAACCAGGTCCCTTAACTCACCCTATAGCGCTACTATGTAGTATTATTTAAAGTGCCCTGTACGTAGAGGGTACCTCTATATAAAAGTATAGCTGTAAAAGACAATGCAGCCAATTCCTGGAGGGTAGAGGGGTCCCTGACCACCTCAAAGATTAAGACACAAATACAAGAAATAGGAAGGCGCAGAAATCCACAGCTAGTTACCACCAGAATGGAAGGTGATATAATCAACAGAACATCAAAAATTAAAAATGAATAATAAAAAAAGGGACTAAAGATGTATAATCAAGGCAGATAAAAATCAAGGTGTATAGTACAAAACAATTCAGAGCATAAATTCAGGGCATAGATTAGGTAGTAGGTTGTAAGAAGCACAGTCCCAAAAGTAGATAAATAAAATACTGGAACACAATCTTCATCAATCTTGCCCCCTTTTGGATGTGCACTTACTTCCAGCAACCTCAATCCTATGAGGTAAGAGTGTAGCAATATCACTGTTAGATTAGGCACCTCCCGTAGTATGGATGGATCGTAGGTCTCTCAGTATGAAGCTTGCAGTTCCTTCTGCAGTCGTGAACCTGTGATCCACACCCTTGCTTCTCGTGCTCCTTTCGTGAGTAGAAACTCTCAATTCCCCGGTTATGCAAATAAAACCAGAAATATGCACATAGTGTAAAACCGTTTATTTAACACATATAAAAGCATATAATAAGTCAAACTCACATTTATAATCCTCAACAAATGAGGTATGGGTTAAGCACAAATCACAAGACACTGTGAGGAGTCCAGCAAAGAACATAGAAGAGTTCAGACGGGGTTTAAATATTGTATTCCCTTCTTCATCAGAGGTCCTCTGATGAAGAAGGGAATACAATATTTAAACCCCTTCGAAACGCGTAAGGATATATGTATAGGGAAGGTATACCCCTACCTGTAGTATTGGACTGTATATTGTCTTATTGATACCGTGTGTCTGGAGCTTCCTGTGGCTGTCTGAACTCTTCTATGTTCTTTGCTGGACTCCTCACAGTGTCTTGTGATTTGTGCTTAACCCATACCTCATTTGTTGAGGATTATAAATGTGAGTTTGACTTATTATATGCTTTTATATGTGTTAAATAAACGGTTTTACACTATGTGCATATTTCTGGTTTTATTTGCATAACCGGGGAATTGAGAGTTTCTACTCACAAAAGGAGCACGAGAAGCAAGGGTGTGGATCACAGGTTCACGACTGCAGAAGGAACTGCAAGCTTCATACTGAGAGACCTACGATCCATCCATACTACGGGAGGTGCCTAATCTAACAGTGATATCACTACACTCTTACCTCATAGGATTGAGGTTGCTGGAAGTAAGTGCACATCCAAAAGGGGGCAAGATTGATGAAGATTGTGTTCCAGTATTTTATTTATCTACTTTTGGGACTGTGCTTCTTACAACCTACTACCTAATCTATGCCCTGAATTTATGCTCTGAATTGTTTTGTACTATACACCTTTATTTTTATTTGACTTGATTATACATCTTTAGTCCCTTTTTTTATTATTCATTTTTAATTTTTGATGTTCTGTTGATTATATCACCTTCCATTCTGGTGGTAACTAGCTGTGGATTTCTGCGCCTTCCTATTTCTTGTATTTATATATAGTGATGTCCCGAACTGTTCGCCCGCGAACGGTTCACAGCGAACATAGGTTGTTTGCGTTCGCGTTTGTGGGCGAACACATGGCGATGTTCGATCCGCCCCTATGTGTCATCATTGTGGAAACTTTGACCCTTTATGTCACAGCCGCCTGACACATTAGAGCCAATCAACATCAGACACTCCCTCACAGACACTCCCAGCTACTCGGAATCCGCCATTTTAGACTCATAACGACCTTGCTTTTTTAATGAGAGGACGTGTTGTGTTTTTGCTCCTGACATTAATAGGAAAAACATAGCTAGGCTAGTGTATTTACAGTCCAGAAGGACTCCACTCATCTCTGCTGCAAGCACAGCACCCCAAAAAGCCCTTTTTAGGGCTATATTTCGTGCCGTTTTTTTTTTTTTTTTCTTTTTTATTAGCATTTGCCTGGCTTTCAGCTGTGTGTTTAAGGCTCACAGTATATGCTGTGACTACTGCCACCACTGATATCTCCCTAACAACATTAGTTTAAATTTAACTAACCCAAAAATATAATTATTTTTCTAGTGTAATTTTTTTTCATTTTCTATCAGGCCAGTGTCACACAGCATATACTCTGGTTCATTGCTCTGTGCCAGCCAGCAGCCAGCAGTGTTAATATCCGTTTATAACATTATTTTTAATTTAAAAAAAAAACCACAAAAAAATATTTTTCTAGTGTAATCTAATTACATTTACTATCATGCCTGTGTCTGTCAGGCTCACTCAGCATTAATATACCTCTTTTTTTTTTTCAGTCTTTTGGTTAATTGGTCTGTGCCAGGCAGCCACCCAGCACTCATATCTATTTTTCTTTCACCTTAATTTTAATATAAAAAAAAAAAAAGTTTAAATTTGTTTGCTAGTGTAATCTAATATAATTTTCTATCCGGCCTGTGTGTTTTGCTGACATAGAGAGCCTACTGTGTTTACTTGCTGCCCTCCCTAGTCTATGAGCCACGACTCATATGTGTTTAACCTTTTTTTAATCCCCCCCCCCCAAAAAATAATTTCAATCATTTTTCTAGTGTAATCTAATAGTATTTTCTATCAGGCGTGTGTGTATCCGACATACAGAGCCTACTGTTTTTAATAGCTGCCCTTCCAAGGCTATCAGCCACGACTCATATGTATGTGCTTAACCTTTTTCTTAAAATTTCCAAAAAAAAGTCTTTAAATCATTATGCTAGTGTAATCTAATTGTATTTTCTATCAGGCCTGTGTCTAACTGTCTATCTGACTTACACAGCAAACTGTTGTTATAATTGCTGTCCTACGTAGCAGCCAGCCAGTGCTACCACTCATAGAGTCATATGTGCATTGCACTTCTTAACATAATTTTAATATTAAAATCTAAAATTTAAAAATATTTTGCTAGTGTAATGTAACTTAATTTTCTATCAGTCCTGTGTTTTTGTCACTTACACAGCATACTGTGTTAAATTGCTGCCCTACCTACCATCCACGACTCATATCTGCCAGCCTGTCTGCCAGGCCCAAGTAGCCAATTAGTGGCACCAATCACAATTCTTGTAACAGTAATAAAAAAAAAAAAAAACATAATTTTTTGGACTGCAAATATTCAGTCTCCTAGGGCCATTGAATTTCATTTACCTCCTGCCTGCCACTGCCAGCCTTTTGTGCCAGGCCGTCTAGCCAACTATTTACACCAATCATAATTGTTGTCACAGTCAGACAGTATAGTTATTAATTTAAATAAAATTTTTTTTTAGTGTTGATCTTAACCCTCAGTTTGCTCGTGCCTTTGAATTGCACTTTTCTACAGCCTTCCAAGCCTGTGTGCCAGGCCTACTTAAAAAATATTTACACCAATCATATTTGTTGTGACAGTATTCTAATAATTAAAAATTAAAATTTTTGGTAATAGTTGCTGTGATTTGAATCGTCAGTTTGCTGGTGCCATTGAATAGCACTTTCCTCCTGCCTTGCAGCCTGCTGTGAGCCAGGCCCACCTAGCCAATTGTTGTCAGCAATCATATTTCTGTTAACAGTAGTTCAAAAATTGTCAATCATCACTGTTTAGACTGTCAGTAATCAGTCTCCTAGTTTCCTTGAATTGCATCTCCCTCCTGCCTGCCATCCTTTTGTGCCAGGCCGTCTTGCCAACTATTTACACCAATCCAAATTTTTTGTCACAGTATAGTTACTAATTAAAATTAAAAAAATCTTTATTGTTGATGATCTTAACCCTCAGTTTGCTCGTGCCTTTGAATTGCACTTTTCTACAGCCTTCCAAGCCTGTGTGCCAGGCCTACTTAAAAAAATATTTACACCAATCATATTTGTTGTGACAGTATTCTAATAATTAAAAATTAAAATTTTTGGTAATAGTTGCTGTGATTTGAATCCTCAGTTTGCTGGTGCCATTGAATAGCACTTTTTTCCTGCCTTGCAGAGTGCTGTGAGCCAGGCCCACCTAGCCAATTGTTGTCAGCAATCATATTTCTGTTAACAGTATTGCAAAAATTGTGAATCATCACTGTTTAGACTGTTAGTAATCAGTCTCCTAGTGTCCTTGAATTGCATCTCCCTCCTGCCTGCCATCCTTTTGTGCCAGGCCGTATAGACCTCACCAAATAGGGGGAGTTACAGAGATTAAAGTGCTAAGAATGGTAGTATTTAAAACACAACCTCGTTAAAATAGGTAGCAGACCACATGTCTTATTATTATAATTTTTCAGGGTAATCTGCAGGCCATATAGAACTCCCCCCGATAGGGGGGGGGGGACAGGGATTAAAGTGCTAAGAAAAGTACTAATTGACACAAGCTAGTTGGGTCCAAGAACGCATGTTTGATTATTAGAATTTATTAGGGTAATTATATATCTAACAAATCTATCTATTTCTCTTCTATCGATTCTATCTAACTATCAATCTATGTATATCTATCTATCCTATCTATCACTATCAATCTATCTTCTGTCCGGGATGTTTTGAGACAGCCACTTTGGGAATGTTAGTTGATTTAGACACATTATGGCTTAAAAGCAGACTCTGCATCAACTATGTAATTTTCCATGGGAGTTTTGCCAGGGATCCCCCTCCAGCAAACCAAAAATTTTAGGTTCGCGACATCACTATTTATATATATATATTATATATATATATATATATATATATATATATATATATATATATATATATATATATATATATATATATATATATATATATATAATAATAAACATAAGTGAGTACACCCCTGTGCAATACTTAAAGGGACACTGAACCCAAATTTTTTCTTTTGTGATTCAGGTAGAGTATGCAATTTTAAGCAACTTTCTCATTTACTCCTATTATCCAATTTTCTTTGTTCTCTTGCTATCTTTATTTGAAAAAGAAGGAATCTAAGCTTTTTTTTTTTTTTTTTTTTTTTGGTTCAGACCTCTGGACAGCACTTTTTTATTGGTGGATGAATTTGTCGACCAATCAGCAAGGACAACCCAGGTTGTTCACCAAAAATGGTCCAGCATTTAAACTTACATTCTTGCATTTCAAATAAAGATACCAAGAGAATAAAGAAAATGTCATAATAGGAGTAAATTAGAAAGTTGCTTAAAATGTCATGCTCTATCTGAATCACAAAAGAAAAAATTTGGGTTCAGTGTCCCTTTAAATGTCAAATTATTAACCCCTTAATGACCACAGCACTTTTCCATTTTCTGTCCGTTTGGGACCAAGGCTATTTTTACATTTTTGCGGTGTTTGTGTTTAGCTGTAATTTTCCTCTTGCTCATTTACTGTACCCACACATATTATATACAGTTTTTCTCGCCATTAAATGGACTTTCCAAAGATACCATTATTTTCATCATATCTTATAATTTATTACAAACTCACTTTTTCTAACTTTGACCCCCAAAATCTGTTACACATCTACAACCACCAAAAAACACCCATGCTAAATATTTTCTAAATTTTGTCCTGATTTTAGAAATACCCAATGTATACATGTTCTTTGCTTTTTTTGCAAGTTATAGGGCCAGAAATACAAGTAGCACTTTGCTATTTCCAAACCATTTTATTCAAGATTAGCGCTAGTTACATTGGGACACTAATATCTTTCAGGAATCCCTGAATATCCCTTGACATGTATAGATTTGTTTTTAGAAGACATCCCAAAGTATTGATCTAGGCCAATTTTGGTATATTTCATGCCACTATTTCACCGCCAAATGCGATCAAATACAAAAAATCGTTCACTTTTTCACAAACTTTCGGTTTCTCACTGAAATTATTTACAAACAGCTTGTGCAATTATGGCATAAATTGTTGTAAATTTTTCTCTGGGATCCCCTTTTTTCATAAATAGCAGACATATATGGCTTTGGCATTGCTTTTTGGTAATTAGAAGGCCGCTAAATGCCGCTGCGCACCACACGTGTATTATGCCCAGCAATGCAGGGGTTAATTAGGGAGCTTGTAGGGAGCTTGTAGGGTTAATTTTAGCTTTAGTCTAGTATAGCAGACAACCCAAAGTATTGATCTAGGCCCATATTGCATGCCACCATTTCACCGCCAAATGCAATCAAATAAAAAAAAAAAGTTCCCTTTTTCACAAACTTTTTGTTTCTCACTGAAATTATTTACAAACAGCTTGTGCAATTATGGCATAAATGGTTGTAATTTTTTCTCTGTGATCCCCTTTGTTCAGAAATAGCAGACATATATGGCTTTGGCGTTGCTTTTTGGTACTTAGGCCGCTAAATGCGCATCACACGTATTATGGCTAGCAGTGAAGGGGTTAATTAGGTAGCTTGCAGGGAGCTTGCAGGGTTAATTTTAGCTTTAGTGTAGAGCTTAGCCTCCCACCTGAAACATTAGACCCCCTGATCCCTCCCAAACAGCTCTCTTCCCTCCCCCACCCCACAATTGTCCCCGCCATCTTAAGTACTGGCAGAAACTCTGCCAGTACTAAAATAAAAGCTATATTTGGGCTTTTTTTTTTAAAGAAAAGGCATATTTACATATGCTGCTCTGTAGGACCCCCCTTTAGCCCCCAACCTGACTGATCCCCCACCAAACAGCTCTCTAACTCTCCACTCTGTCTTAATGGCCGCCATCTTGAGTACTGGCAGCTGTCTGCCAGTACCCAGTTTAGAATAAAATTGCTGATATTTTTTAATTTTTCCCCTTTTATGTAGTGTAGCTCCCTGCCCCACCAAAGACCAACCCCCCACCCCTCCTAGATACCTTCGATTTATATTTTTTTTTAATTAAAATACTCCTTATTCAAACTTTTCAAAGTTATATTTTCTGTAGTGTAGCGTTCCCACCCGCTCCCGCCCCGTGCACGCGCCCACCCACCGCCCCCCGTGCATGCGCACGCCCGTGCGTGCCCCCATCGGCCCTGCCCCCGATCCCGCCCCCTCTACATTACCCGGCCCATCGATGGCCGCCCACCCGCCTCCCAAGTCGGCTCCCACCCACCAACGATACCGGCCATCAATGTCCGGTGCAGAGAGGGCCACAGAGTGTCTCTCTCTGCATCGGATGGCCATCTAGAGTTATTGCAGGATGCCTCCATATCGAGGCATCACTGCAATAACCGGAAAGCAGCTGGAAGCAAGCAGGATCGCTTCCAGCTGCTTTCCACACAGAGGACGTGCCTTTTTTTTGAGGACGTACCCTGCACGTCCTCGGTCGTTAAGGGGTTAAGTTGACAGAATATTTTTTTTTCTCTCCCTCTCTCTCTCTCTCTCTCTCTCTCTCGACAAGTCAGAAGACTTGCTTTTCCCACTGAAACTCTCTGAATACATTGTTATACATTGTGCAAAGGATTTTGGGTAAGATATGCAAATGAGGTTCACAATGACTCACTTTTCGGCTTCCAATATTTTAATTTCTGTTAAATATATATATATATATATATATATATATATATATATATATATATATATATATATATATATATATATATATATATATATAAAGAATGATCCAGAATACACACTCGGCACAGTGTATATGAAGTATCCGGAAGAAAGCAGGCAACACAGGAGATTTGGATAACAAGCCTTTTAATCCAATCAAGGTGAAACAGCAGGCCCTTAACCCATAACGTTTCGGTCTACACTTAGACCTTTTTCAAACGGAGCCCATGTGAGAGATTATGAGTTAAGTCCCTGCTGTTTCACCTTGATTGGATAAAAAGGCTTGTTATCCAAATCTCCTGTGTTGCCTGCTTTCTTCCAGATACTTCATATACACTGTGCCGAGTGTGTATTCTGGATCATACTTATATGCTACATTGTTCTGCAGTGCACCAGGTGGCTGTTGTGTTGGGGCGTGCCACTTCTCCTTCATCTGTGTATATATATATATATATATATATATATATATATAATAAACATAAGTGAGTACACCCCTGTGCAATACTTAAATGTAAAATTATTAAAAATTGACAAGTATATAAGAGTATTTCCTCTCAACAAAAACAATGCAACAAAAACAAGTTAGATCGTTGAAACAATATTGAGTGCACCTGTGATTTCCAATTGGCCTCATTGCATAATTATAAAATGATCAATGAATACCAGAACTTTCTCAATGTTGGACCTACTGTATGTGCTTTATCTATTTGCATGTGTGCATCATGGCTCCACATGGAAAAGAATTGATTTGTGGGATGTATAAGGAGCGCCTAGGATGTAGGCCAGGTCTAGGATAAGTGATAGGGAGGTTGAGAAATATCAGCAAATGGCTTCAATATATAAGCTTAAAATATGGGATATATTTAATAATACATAAACCAGCATTAGTAACACATATTAAAACATATTAAAACAAAGTACATGGATCCATAGTACTGATTAATGACAATGCAAATTAATGCAATAATAAAAAGTTACAAAGAAATACAATGATAGTATGATTAAAATGATTAAAAGCAATGCGAGCAGTAACAAAATGCGGATGATGGAAACAGATAAAAACAAATATAAACAAGTATAGGCAATAATCTGTAATGTGCCACTGGGTACAATGTGTAGAGAATGATGTCAAATTATATATTAAAAAATGTGTAAAAAGTGTAAAAAGTGTAAAAAGTGTAAAAAAGTGTATCCAAAAATATTGTATCCAAAAATAACAAAGGTGATGATAGGTGACAATACAGTCAGTATAAATTAAAAATTAGATGACAATGCAATAAATAAAATCCAAAGTAGAGTTAGTAGTGTCTGTAGGTCCAAAGTGAAACAAATAAAAACAATTCCTGGTGTACAAAAATAAGTGTTCAAAAATGAGAGTTCCAAAATAAAAGTATTCCTGGTGTTCCAAAACTAGTGATCCAACTTATCCAAAAGAAGAGGTTAATCCTCCAAAATGTGAAAAGATGAAAAGTATGCTGTAATCAACTCCAAAAAATGTTTAAAAAATGCCAAAGAAGTAATAAGAAAAATAAGAAAAAGCTAAGTGAAAGTCAATATGCAAATGATAATCAATGTGAAAAAAATCTCCAAAACCTGTGAAAAGAAAAAAAGGACAACATAGAGCAGTAATGTTTATAATAAATTGCAAATGATAAGAGTATAGCTCACCATATATGCCAACGCGTTTCGGCCCACCAATATGGCCTTTTTCAAGACTGATATATGGTTGGTGAGTGCTACTTTTATACCTGAATGTCTGTGCATAATGGCGCCAAATCTGCTGAAAATTGCGCCAAAAAGGGTGACCCCATGATCCGGAAATGATTTCTAGAACCGGATGTGGGGAAGTGCCCTCTTATCTTTAAAATGGTCTATATATTACTTTATTAATGAAATTATCTGTAATAGTATATATATATTGTAGATTCAAACTCTATACCATGTCCTCAATCCTGAATCAATTGGCAAGTATTCAAGTCCCTTACCGCTGTTGTTTCCAAAACCGGAAGTGCGGTATTATCGCTATACCGGAAATGGGCTGAAACCGGAAGTACGTTGGTTTCGCCGAAACCGGAAGTTTACTGATAGGGATAGATACCGGATGTGGTCATGTTATTGATACATCCGGTGTGATTCGGCTATTTGTTATAGGAATGTTGGAAGCTGAAAGGGGAATTGGCTTACTGGATCTGAAGTGTCAAAGTGTCCGAAATTTGTTGATTAAGTAAATAGTTATCTATAATCTGATAAATCAGTATAATATGCACTATGAATAATCGCCTAAAGGGATAACCTCCTGCTTCAGATTTATATTAGATCTCACTTTTGCCTGTAAAGATATGCTCTTGTGTAAAAAACTCAGTGTACAATGTTTGTACAAATATGTGTGAATGTGTATATTAGGAAGCTGTCTATATGAGATAAAATGACTTTGAAAATACGGATTTTAATATAGAGAGTGTGTAGCTATGCGTATAAAAGTATAAATATAAATTTAAAACCTAAGATTTTATTGATATAAATTTAAAATATTTTAATGAGTAACAGATCTACATACATCATATAGAGAAATAGTGTTGTCAAAAATTATGTATAAAAATCCAACAATTCAGGGATGGAACACCAAATTAAAGACCTTATAAGATGTAACAGTAAAGTGGTCATATACGTAGTCCAATGCAGCTGTGGACTGCAATATGTAGGCCAGACTTCAAGGTTGTTGAGAGACAGAATACGAGAGCACATCCTACAAGTTGAACATGGGAATACAGAAACCGCCATGTACAGACATTTCACCACTCACCATAGAAGTAACCTCAAAGATCTGAGTTACCATGGGATTCAACTGGTAAAACCCAATTGGAGAGGTGGCGATTACGAGAAAAAAGTCCTTATAACAGAATCTAAATGGATCTATGAACTCGACTGTCTTTACCCAAAGGGCCTTAATAACAAAGAAGACTTGTCACACCTACTTAATCTGAAATAAATAAAGTTATCAAACTGGATACAATATATTTTGGACATATTAATGTACCCCTGTAAGACATAGACATCCACCCCTACCTGGATACTTCTCCTATCAGCCAGCACCCCTACAGCTTCCATCGGTCTCTCCTCTTATAGAACAGATATCTCACAAGATAGACTATACGGAGATTTACCATTCCTCCACCTAACACTCATGAGGCTGTTAATAAGCATAAGTGACAAATTACACATATAGTACTATAAGCTAGGAGTTGGACTATTTTAAGGTGATCTCCATCCCATATGCCCTCATAGACAATTTTTCATTTTTTTATTTTTTAATCTCCCCTTCCATATCTATATCCCCACCTGTCTAGCAGTCTGGAGTTACAGATCTGTGGATGGTATACAACATCCCAAATCTCTTTATATCTAGGAAGTAACATGATAGACGTATCCGAGTGTATTTCATAATGGTCAAATATGTATATGGGGACAATATACGTCTCCTGTCTCACTCTACACCCCTTCACCTACTCCAAGTCACTTTAGAGATATGAAAACAACACTTGAGCCCCATAGGAATCATTTTAAGGTCACACTTTGAGTGGAGACCTTCTCTTAGTAATAGACATCAGTCATATGTCCTATGGGAGAGTCACCAGCTGTACTTGGAATGAGAATTACATACGACTATAATATATAATTTCCTTAAAAATTTTTTTATGAGTTTTTATACCTTTTTGATATATTTCTTTTAACTCACAATTTTATACACAATTTTTGATAACCCCATTTCTCTATAATCCTTTATGAAGTATGTACTGTACTTGGAATGAGAATTCCAAACGACTTAAATATATAGTCTAAATCTTTTTGATATATTTCTGTTAACCCATATTTTTATACATAATTTTTATACATAATTTTTGACAACACTATTTCTCTATATGATGTATGTACATCTGTTACTCATTAAAATATTTTAAATTTATATCAATAAAATCTTAGGTTTTAAATTTATATTTATACTTTTATACACATAGCTACACACTCTCTATATTAAAATCCGTATTTTCAGAGTCATTATATCTCATATAGACAGCTTCCTTATATACACATTCACACATATTTGTACAAACATTGTACACTGAGTTTTTTACACGAGAGCATATCTTTACAGGCAAAAGTGAGATCTAATATAAATCTGAAGCAGGAGGTTATCCCTTTAGGCGATTATTCATAGTGCATATTATACTGATTTATCATATTATACATAACTATTTACTTAATCAACAAATTTCGGACACTTTGACACTTCAGATCCAGTAAGCCAATTCCCTTTCAGCTTCCAACATTCCTATAACAAATAGCCGAATCACACCGGATGTATCAATAACATGACCACATCCGGTATCTATCCCTATCAGTAAACTTCCGGTTTCGGCGAAACCAACGTACTTCCGGTTTCAGCCCATTTCCGGTATAGCGATAATACCGCACTTCCGGTTTTGGAAACAACAGCGGTAAGGGACTCGAATACTTGCCAATTGATTCAGGATTGGGGACATGGTATTGTGATATACCTTTAAATCCTTCACTTCCTCTTGAACCACAGGCCTATTTAAGGAAGCAGTTCCAGGTCATCATTGCCTGAAAATTGAAGTTGTTTCCATATGTGTTAATCCTAACACTTATTCCTAACTTTATCCTCAGGTCAAATCTATATTGAGAATTGATGCTATTGATTCTTCAAAGTGTTCCTAACTTTGTATTTCAGCTTGTTTCCAAACTAACCTATTTTTTACACGGAGTTCCTGTTTACAAGATTCCTGAGCAACCGGATCTACATTTCATCTTCGCTCTTGCCGCACTCACACAGCGGATACCGTTCTTAAAGGAGTTGTCACGATCTGCTTCACTCTTGGCCGCTGCAGCCTCCAGACTTTTATTTTAAAGTACCGCTCTCCACGCTACAGATTGGTAACGTTGTACTCAATACTTGTGACATTCATAAATTGTTCTCTGGTATATTCTTGGATAACGGTCAATCAGGTCTAAATTATCACCTATTGTTATTTGAATACCGGAACTGTTTGTATGGATGCTGCTGTATATATTTTAGTATGGCTGTTGTGAGTGCGTGAAATATATTTTATATGAGACCATTCCCTGTTGAATCCTCTTTATCTTCATCTGAGTTTAAGGATTTCATAAACCTAACTTTTGCATCTGAGGTTTTTCTCACACTCTACCTTGCTAAATCATATACATATTACCTGTATAAATCTTATTGAATATCAAAATTGTATTCATATAAGCAACACAATTACTTAATAGCATTGTCTCACTTTGTATAAACCGAGGTAATTAACCATTTTATTTCGGTTTTTACACAAATGAGCTACAAAAATATTTAAAGGTACAGGTTATGACAGGTATAGAGTTTGAAACTACAATATATATACTATTACAGATAATTTCATTAATAAAGTAATATATAGACCATTTTAAAGATAAGAGGGCACTTCCCCACATCCGGTTCTAGAAATCATTTCCGGATCATGGGGTCACCCTTTTTGGCGCAATTTTCAGCAGATTTGGCGCCATTATGCACAGACATTCAGGTATAAAAGTAGCACTCTCACCAACCATATATCAGTCTTGAAAAAGGCCCTATTGGTGGGCCGAAACGCGTTGGCATATATGGTGAGCTATACTCTTATCATTTGTAGTTTATTATAAACATTACTGCTCTATGTTGTCCTTTTTTTCTTTTCACAGGTTTTGGAGATTTTTTCACATTGATTATCATTTGCATATTGACTTTCACTTAGCTTTTTCTTATTTTTCTTATTACTTCTTTGGCATTTTTTAAACATTTTTTGGAGTTGATTACAGCATACTTTTCATCTTTTCACATTTTGGAGGATTAACCCCTTCTTTTGGATAAGTTGGATCACTAGTTTTGGAACACCAGGAATACTTTTATTTTGGAACTCTCATTTTTGAACACTTATTTTTGTACACCAGGAATTGTTTTTATTTGTTTCACTTTGGACCTACAGACACTACTAACTCTACTTTGGATTTTATTTATTGCATTGTCATCTAATTTTTAATTTATACTGACTGTATTGTCACCTATCATCACCTTTGTTATTTTTGGATACAATATTTTTGGATACACTTTTTTACACTTTTTACACATTTTACACTTTTTACACATTTTTTAATATATAATTTGACATCATTCTCTACACATTGTACCCAGGGGCACATTACGGATTATTGCCTATACTTGTTTATATTTGTTTTTATCTGTTTCCATCATCCGCATTTTGTTACTGCTCTCATTGCTTTTAATCATTTTGATCATACTATCATTGTATTTCTTTGTAACTTTTTATTATTGCATTAATTTGCATTGTCATTAATCAGTACTATGGATCCATGTACTTTGTTTTAATATGTTTTAATATGTGTTACTAATGCTGGTTTATGTATTATTAAATATATCCCATATTTTAAGCTTATATATTGAAGCCATTTGCTGATATTTCTCAACCTCCCTATCACTTATCCTAGACCTGGCCTACATCCTAGGCGCTCCTTATACATCCCACAAATCTGTTTTTATTTTATGGGTAACTAGAGACCCATTGGTTATAGGAGCTTAGGTCTCTGAGTTAGCGCCATCAGATAGCATTCTTTTGATTCCACATGGAAAAGAATTGCCAGAAGAATTGAAAAAAATCGGATTGTGAGACTTCACAACGATGGAAAAGAATGCAGGAAGATCGATGACCAAGTAAAAATCAGTTGAAACACAGATGCAGCAGTAATCAAGAGTTATAGAATGAGCCACAGTACCACAGTGACCATCCTCCTAAAATGACGCTACTTGCACAATCTAATTATGAAAAACCGGAAGGCAAGTGCTACAGACTTTGCGCAGGGGTTATCAATGCACAGATGTGGCAGTGTGATGATATGGGGCTGCATGAGTGCAAAAGATGTTAGGGAGATTACATTTATAGATGGGACTATGAATGCCTGTGGATATGCCAAAATAAAGCTCACAAGATGACTCCCAGTCTCGAGAAGCTTGGCAGAAGAATATTCAAGCATGATGATGATCCAAAGCACACTGCTAAAATCATGAAATAGTTTCTAATTAAGAACAAAGTGAAATCTATGACCTGGCCAAGTATGTCGCCTGACTTGTATCCAATAGAACAGCTTTGGGGTAATTTAAAGTGAATTAAATAATAATTCTAGTTAAAGTTATAGCTAGTGCTACTGCTACAAGCCAGCAGCCTATTTTTTAATCTATTTTTTTTAATGGATCAGGATTGTCAAGAACAAAAGTTTACATACTGTGGTAGACACAAGAATCAATTGACTAACAAAGACTTTGCCGTATCATTATTTAATAGTGTAAACATGTACATTTGAAGCCTTTCCAGCCTGTAGAACAGCCTTTCCCACATTTAGAGCATTGGTTTTAACTGCATAAATGCTTTTCCCAATAATTGCAAAGAATAAAGTAACATGTGATTTTTTTTGCAAATATCTATTAAACAATATACTGTGGCCCCTATTTAAGTAAGTCTGGCGGACCTGATCCGATAGTGCAGATCAGGTCTGCCAGACCTCGCTGAATACGGCAAGCAATATGCTCACCATATTCAGCACTGCACCAGCAGCTCACAAGAGCTGATGGTGCAATGCCGCCCCCTGCAGATTCGCGGCCAATGGGCCGCCAGCAGGGGGGTGTCAATCAACCCTATCGTACTCGATCAGGTTGATTTCCGGCGATGTCTGTCCGCCTGCTCAGAGCAGGTGGACAGGTTATGGAGCAGAGGTCTTTGTGACCGCTGCTTCATAACTGCTGTTTCTGGTGAGCCTGCAGGCTCGCCAGAAACACGGGGCATCAAGCTCCATTCGGAGCTTGATATATAGGCCCCTAAACTTGAATACAATAGCACTTGCTGGATTTTATCTAACTTGTTTCATATCATTTTGAGAACCTGGAAATCCCCTTCCTCAGTTATCTAGAGTAAAAGTGAAATGGAAGAGATAGCTATAGAATTTAGCATTTTTGGGATCTATGAGTCTTTCTACTATTTTTTAATATGTATCAATAAACAGATTATTGTAATGGGACATGAAACCCAACACTGCTGCTTCATAACTGCTGTTTCTGGTGAGCCTGAAGGCTTGAGCGGAAACAGGGGCATCAAGCTCCATTTGGCGCTAAATAATTCGGCCCCATGGTCTCTTTTTCCTGGGCCCCTAGCATACAACTACACATGTTAGTTTTCAACCAAACAATTAAAATATAAACAAGGTTGACTCAGGCCTTTGTAATTTTCTGATACAGGTACGAAATGAGGAAATAGATTACACTCTCAAATCAGTATGAGTATACATCCCATGCCCCTAGCAAAAATCACAGCTCTGTGTAAACATCATCTCAAAGATCACTGCATTTTCTTTACTGTGATTTGGTCATATCTTCACAGAGCAGATAAAACAAAATTTATGCTTTACCTGATAAATGTATTTCTTTCTTGACACAGTGGGGCCTTCGCCGGTTCAATACGGCCGCCTAAGCTCGCCTACCATCGCCGCCACGGACCTGCAAAATTTTGCCTAAGCTATCAATAAAGCTGTCAAAAAGCCACGCACCAAGTGCGGGGCGATGAGCAGCGGACTGTGATAGTTATCAATCATCCGATCTCACTGCTCTTCGGCTTTTTCACAGCTTTATTGCTAGCCTGTCACTAAGCACTCACACTAACTACACTGTTGGCTGATCGGAACAGCCAATAGAATGCAAGCTCAATCTGATTGGCTGATTGGATCAGCCAATCGGATTGAACTTCAATCTGATTGGCTGATTCAATCAGCCAATCAGATTTTTCCTACCTTAATTCCGATTGGCTGATAGAATCCTATCAGCCAATCGGAATTGAAGGAACGCCACCTTGGATGAAGTCCCTTAAAGAAATATCCATTTGTCGGTAGTCGTCGGGAAGAAGAGGATGGCTCGTCTGAAGATGGCTCCACTCCGCTCCGGATGGATGAAGATTGAAGACGCCGCTTGGAAGATGACTTCATCGGATGGAAGATTTCTTCAGCGCCGCTTGGATGATGACTTCATCGGATGGAAGATTTCTTCAGCGCCCCTTGGATGATGACTTCTTCCGCTCCGGATCTCCTCTTCGGTTCCATCGGTGGCTCGGCTGAGTGAAGACGACTCAAGGTAGGATGATCTTCAGGGGGGTAGTGTTAGGTTTTTTTAAGGGGGGTTTGGGTTAGATTAGGGGTATGTGGGTGGTGGGTTTTAATGTTGGGGGGGGTTGTATTTTTCTTTTACAGGCAAAAGAGCTGAATTCTTTGGGGCATGCCCCGCAAAAGGCCCTTTTAAGGGCTGGTAAGGTAAAAGAGCTTTGAGCTTTTTAATTTAGAATAGGGTAGGGAATTTTTTTATTTTGGGGGGGTTGTTATTTTATTAGGGGGCTTAGATTAGGTGTAAGTAGCTTAAAATTGTTGTAATATTTTTTAAATGTTTGTAACTTATTTTTTTATTTTTTGTAACTTAGCTTTTTTATTTTTTGTAATTTAGTTAGTTTATTTAATTGTATTTAATTGTAGTTATTTGTAGGTAATTTATTTAATTAATTTAAAGATAGTGTAGTGTTAGGTTTAACTGTAACTTAGGTTAGGATTTATTTTACAGGTAATTTGGTATTTCTTTTAGTTAGGTAGTTATTAAATAGTTAATACCTATTTAATAACTATTCTAACAAGCTAAAATAAATACCAAGTTACCTGTAAAATAAATATAAATCCTAAAATATCTACAATGTAATTATTAATTATATTGTAGCTATCTTAGGGTTTATTTTACAGATAAGTATTTAGTTTTAAATAGGAATAATTTATTAAAGTATAGTGTAGTGTTAGGTGTAATTGTAACTTAGGTTAGTTTTTATTTTACAGGTTAATTTCTCTTTATTTTAGCTAGGTAGCTATTAAATAGTTAATAACTATTTAATAGCTATTGTACCTAGTTAAAATAAATTGAAAGATGCCTGTAAAATAAAAATAAATCCTAAGATAGCTACAATAAACTTATTTATATTGTAGCTATATTAGGGTTTATTTTAAAGGTAAGTATTTAGTTTTAAATAGGATTAATGTATTTAATAAGATAAATATTATTTAGATTTATTTAATTAATATTTGTTAGGGGGGTGTTAGGGTTAGGGTTAGACTTAGGTTTAGGGGTTAATAATTTTATTACAGTGACGGCGGTGTAGTGGGGGGCAGGATAGGGGTTAATACATTTATTATAGGTGGCGACGGTATAGGGGGGGCAGGATAGGGGTTAATATGTATCATGTAGGTGGCGGCGGGTCTGGGAGCGGCGGTTTAGGGGTTAATACATATATTATAGTTGCGGCGGGGACCGGGAGCGGTGGTTTAGGGGTTAACATATTTATTATAGCTTGCAGTGGGCTCCGGGAGCAGCGGTTTAGGGGTTAATCAGTTTATTATAGTGGCGGTGGGCTCCGGGAGCGGCAGTTTAGGGGTTAATCAGTTTATTATAGTGGCGGTGGGCTCCGGGAGCTGCGGTTTAGGGGGTAATAACTTTATTTAGTTGTGACAGTGTAGGGGGGGCAGATTAGGGGTGTTTAGACTCAGGGTACATGTTAGGGTGTTAGGTGTAGACAGCTCCCATAGGAATCAATAGGATGTCGGGCAGCAGCGAACATGAACTTTCGCTATGGTCAGACTCCCATTGATTCCTATGGGATCCGCCGCCTCCAGGGCGGTGGATTGAAAACCAGGTACGCTGGGCCGGAAAAGTGCCGAGCGTACCTGCTAGTTTTTTGATAACTAGCAAAAGTAGTCAGATTGTGCCGCACTTGTGTGCGGAACATCTGTAGTGACGTAACAATCGATCTGTGTCAGACTTTGCCCGGCGGATCGAAGCTTACGTCACTAAATTCTACTTTTGCTGGTATCTAGGGCTTGATAACTTCGGCGAATCAGCCTCACCACAAATACGCTGCGGAATTCCAGCATATTTGAGGTTGACGGCTTGTTAACTAGGCCCCAGTGAGTCCACGGATCATCAATTACTGTTGGGAATATCACTCCTGGCCATCAGGAAGAGGCAAAGAGCACCACAGCAAGGCTGTTAAGTATCACTTCCCTTCCCCAGTCATTTGACTAAAGGATAAGGAGATAAAGGAAATAACACAAGGTGCAGAGGTGCCTGAGGTTTAAATAAAACAGGGAGGGCCGTGGACTCACCTTGTCAAGAAATAAATTTATCAGGTAAGCATACATTTTGTTTTCTTTCTTACGACACGGTGAGTCCATGGATCATCAATTACTGTTAGGAATCAATACCCGAGCTAGAGGACACAGATGATAAGGAAGGACAAGACAGGTAATCTAAACAGAAGGTACCACTGCTTGCAGAACCTTTCTCCCAAATGAAGCCTCAGCTGAGGCAAAAGTATCAAATTTATAGAATTTAGAAAAAGTTTGCAAAGAAGACCAAGTCGCAGCCTTACAGATCTTTTCTACAAAGTCCTCATTCTTGAAGACCTAGTGGAATGAGCTGTAATTCTCTCAGGAGGCTGCTGTCCAGCAGTCTCATATGCCAAACAAATAACACTTCTCAACCAGAGAGAAAGAGAAGTGGCAGTTGCTTTCTGACCCTTACGTTTTCCAGAAAAGCAAACAAACAATGCAGAAGATTGACGAAAGTCCTGCAGATTGAATTTAAGAGCCTGCACAACATCTAAGTTGTGCAACAAATGTTCTTTATGAGAAGAAGGATTAGGACAGCGAGAAGGAACAACACTTTCCTGATTAATATTTCTGTCCGGAACAACCTTAGGAAAAAAAACAAACTTGGTATGGAGAACTGCCTTATCTGCATGAAAAATGAGAAAAGGAGATTCACACTGCAAAGCTGAGAGTTCAGAAATCTTCAGAGCAGAAGAAATAGCAGTAAGAAACAAAACCTTTGTTATGTGTTGTTTTCAGGGGGGAGAGTGTCAGTCAGGGCTTGGCCTGAAACAAACCGTATCAGCTGGAAATGAATGGATTATTTGATAGGATATCCTAGAGAACAGAAATCAGACTACGCAGCAATCAGTCTAACACCTATTCCATTTATTAAAAGATGAACAACACTTCTTATAGGCAGTCATGACAGCATATAGGGTTAACATGATGACACTTCATGACCTCGTCATTTTACACAGTGTTTGTCAGTAAAGAAGTAAGCCCATTATTATAATTAGGTAAAAGAAAGTTTTGAGAAGCAGTGTTTCTTATAACCATA
Organism: Bombina bombina; assembly: GCF_027579735.1. Taxonomy (NCBI): domain Eukaryota; kingdom Metazoa; phylum Chordata; class Amphibia; order Anura; family Bombinatoridae; genus Bombina; species Bombina bombina. The sequence continues at coordinate 632,447,636 of NC_069504.1, forward strand.
AAAAAAGGTACATCTAGGCCCCAAAGCAAGGCCGTGTGAGCATCTTATAGAGATAACAGCTTCCAGGCATTTCGCCAGGAACATTTACAAGGCCAACCTAGCTATACAAAAATACATAACATCTACATCTTTCCCACTACATAATAACTGCTATAATAAAATGTTTCTCAGACAAGATGATGCCTAAGACAAAATGGCAACTAAGAACAAGATGGCATCGGTAATGCTAACAATTCCTAACATACCACCTTTTTATTCTAGTTCAAAACGTGGAAGTATAGACACTTACCACAAGAAAGAATGCACGTCTAGCACTCTACGCCCAGACTCTAGGGAGGTACTAGTTATGAGAGACTTAAAATATAACTTTTATTGAATATTATAGATAAAATATGAATGAACACACAACACAAAGATAAAAGGACTCAAAGTGAAGCAATCACGTAGGAAGTAGTGGACACAAGTACTATGTAAATGCCATCATGTAAGTAATCATAATGTGTCACTACTGTGGTAATGGAAATGAATGAAAGCTCCTATGACAGTGTTACTAATGTGATAGAGGCAACTAAATGGGTAACTACCACAGTAAAAAAATTTTTTTGGTTTCTGTTAAAGTAGCGTGAGTAAATGTAGTAACGCTCTGTGTTACATCTATAAGATGATTAGAGTGTGGTACCAAAAAAGATAAAATATAATCGACCACTAGTATTAGAACTTTATCGATTCTTGGCTGGTACAGTTTTTGTATTAAGACTCATGTAATATATGAAGTCACACCAGTTTAATGATATAAGGAATCCTATTATATCTAGGTAGTTATGTCTTATTGTTCACATATAGAATGACAGGTCAATTGATGTAGTATTGGTAATGAAATAAGGATACAGGTATTCCTTATGTATCTAGTATTATTATCAAATGAAAACGGCGCAGTTTTAATGAGAGTGTGTGTCTATCAAATAATAGAATATATGTGCAGAGATCGTTAAGGAATTTCATGTGGAATTAATCAACTGGTATTGTTTGTTGTAAACATAGTTACGATTCACTGCCAGTATATTCTGTGTTCACATTAGGGTTATATGTAGGGCATTGAGGTCCCTATGTATCACGTGAATTATTATCTATTTGAACACACAGTGGAGTGTTGGCTTATTATATGCCTCTGTTTGCTACCCTAAATCACTGACAGATTGCGCGGTTAGTCCCCTCTGGTTGTGTGTAGAATACACAAATATGCGATATAATCGTTGTTGTCAAGCACTACGTCGGCTTGAATAAGTATTTATTATACACCTGAATTGACTAGATTTTGTATAAAATCAGCAGTGTGTTCATTGACTTATACATACATGTTCAAATTGCTAATCCTCTTGACCACAAATTACCAAAGTTACATTTTATTTTTATTGTAGATAAAGCATTTGAATTCGAGTCTTAGAATGCCCCAAAGTTTATTAAACAGTGTTTATCCCACTCATGAATAGTATGTAGAGGATTTCATATCATGTGAGTAAGAAATAATAAGGGGGCCGTTTTAGCCTAATTATTTTCTATGTAAGTTAATGAGCGTGTTAGTAACCGGTTATTTATACCCGGATGAGGGTTTTATATTTATATTTCCCGTACGGCTATGATATAGACGTTATTACACTCTTACCGCGCTGCTAAGTGCCTGTCAAAATCTCCTATGTGTTAAAGTCACACTCAATAAATGCAGTATTTTTATTATGTACCGGAGTGTTATTACTTATATGCACATAGGTTAGTTATTATCACGTCCTTATACTGGCAGGGCATCAACACACTCCTGCGCCCCCAACTCTGTAGCATGTGTTAGAATCAGGATTAGTAAATTATGTAACACAAAATCACCCCCATCACTGAAAGGTTAATATAAAGCACAATAACCCTGCCGTTAGTACTTTGAGGTCTTCGCTACAACGGCTGCTGTATCACTATCTTATGATAGTATCTAGTAATGTTTGTTGTCATTCAGTAATACCCGGATGTTAACAGCACAAAGGCCGTATATCCTTATTGTTAGTCCGTTATTACTTGTTATAATCTAGCGGTTAGGTGTAAGCCCATCTATATGATATATTGTGGTCGCACTAGATTGAACTAGATTTCTGGTCTGTATATAAAAATAATAACCAACTTAAAGGACTCGAAGTACATAGCGTTATGCGGTCCCCGTATACATTACTGGATTTACGTACTAATCTTATTCTACGGTAAACAAGTTGTTATTTATATTAAGACTTATATTAAGTAACTTTTTCGATTAGTAACAGAGCGATACCCACTTAGGGAAAGAAGGGATGTTACCCCTTAGGCTATACCGCTAGTGTTAAGTCTTTTTCACATATAAAAACTAATGTAATTATCGGCTGCATAGGAGCATGTAAGTAAATAGCTTCACTTTGACAAGTTAAAAGGCGTCTATCACTACTGACGCGTTTCGCCCGTACTGGGCTTTCTCAAAGGCAGCGAGCCGCCAAATTTTCGAATATTTATGTGCTGTATTCTCAAGAAGTACCACCCCTTTAGGATTTCGATTGGTTCAGCATTCAGAGGGTGTGTATCTCGAATTGGTTAAGGTGGTATATACCTAATCTGAGGATTTACAACATAGAGTCTACGATTTTCAATTGCATTAATATTACTGAATAAAGAATTATTTGAGATTATTAAGGCAAACGGGTCTAGACACAGCGATGTTAATAATAACATCTGGTTGGGTAATTTTCATTTTTTATTTTTTATTTTTATTTTTATTTTTGTATTTTAGGAAAATATTCTAGGAAAATATTGTTTGCCGAGTTTTTTTGAATGGAAATGTGAACATATTGTTTGTTATCATTTCTATCTGGGTTTACTGTACCCCATTATGTCTAACTAGGGGTTTAGGATTTTTCTTAAAATGTTATATTATCTGTTGCACTTATACTGCCTGTTACACGATAGATAAAGAGTGCCAGTTACACTATCCATTACAGAAATAACATAAAATCTCCTAATTTTATGTGACTTGAATAAATATAGGAGTAAAGTGTTCAAGTGAAACTTATATTGATAGGGCTATTATTTTGCTTGGGTCTGATCTATTATAATTATTAGTGAAGTAATGCTCATTAAAGAGTTACAAAGTCATAACTATTACTAGTAGAATGTGGATGTATATTGTATTGTCTATCTACATTGGATCTCATATTATAGATCTATTGGCATAGTGTAGCATTAGACAAAGTGCCTAGTTGTGCATTATAATAAATGGAGTATATTTAATACTCCTTGTGTTTGCGTGATTAGTTGCATTGTGGTATTTGTGTAAAGCAAGAGAACTATGAATAAATAAATTTTACTATAATAGTGAGATGGGCTGGACTGGGGTCAACGAAAAGGTGAGAGGGAGAGGTGTGAGTAAGGTGATAAAAGTGACAAGGTGACCAAAAACAAATGTCAAAGTAAGGTGAATGTTGTGAAAGGAAAGGGTAATAGAATTAGTGAATAAGGTGATGATCTAATTCTCAGACCCAGGTCAAGTATTATTAGCTCCTACTTGGGTAGAGATGAGGAAATATCCTTGTTGCAGGGTATGTTTGTACAATGATGTACACTTATTACTGGTATGTTAAGGTTCCTTACGTGTATTTGGTTTTGAAATACATTATCGTGGAGAGGTTACTTATTTATTTTTATTATAAGAATATGTAATAATTGTTCTGCTCATTCATTCCCTTTGGAACCACTGTGTTGAGCCTGTAAATCCATTTAGTTTCGGCCTTCAGGAGTGCCGTTTCTAGGTCACCTCCTCTGATTCCTAGGCTTATTTTCTCAATTCCCCAACACCTAAGGTCTTGTTTATTGGATTCATGGTGGTTTAAAAAATGGGCTGCTACACTTGTAAGTGTTTTTCCTTTTTCACGGTCACTTGCCGCATTTTTTATATTCCTTAGATGTTCCATTAATCTTGTGTGGAGTTTCCTTGTCGTCATACCCACATATAACAAATTGCAGCTACATCTTAGGGCATAAATTACTCCCTCCGTGTTACAGCTGATATATCTCTTGATTTGATGTCTTGTTCCAAATCTATCAATGAATTCAGTAGTTGGGATCATATATGTGCAGGTACTACAGTTCTCACATTTGTAAGAGCCTGGTCTAAAAGCAGTTGAAGTTTTTTTTGGTTGGAAATGGCTACTGCTGACCAGATCTCTTATATTTTTACTTCTTCTATATCCAATCAAAGGCCTCTCTCCAATTTGAGATTTTAAATTTGCGTCAGACATCAGTATGTTCCAATGTTTATTGATGATTTTGACTACTTGTGATGTTTGGTGGTTGTACGTGAGGATAAGTCTTGGAGCTTGTGTACCTTTTTTGGGTTTTTTATGCAATAATTCTCTTCTTGCATAAGGCTTTATATCTCGCTTTTTTGATACTCGTTTTGCTATAACCCCGTTGCACTAGTCTCTCAGTTAGCTCTTTGGCTCTGATCTTGAAAATCTCATCGTTTGAGCAATTACGTCTAACTCTTAAGAATTCACCAATTGGCAGGCTTTTGATAGTTCCTGGCGCGTGGGAACTCGTACTATAGAGTAAGCTGTTTGTGGCAGTTTTCTTTCTGTAAAGATCCGTTTCTATATTGCCTTGATGGTCCTTATAGATGGTCACATCCAGGAAGTTAATTTTGCTCTGATTGGCCTCATGAGTTAGCTTGATGTTTAGATTATTTGTGTTCAATATTTTCAGGAATTTGAGTAAATCTTCATAGTTTCCTTCCCAGATGAAAAATATGTCATCTATGAAGCGGAGCCACAGGGGAATTTTGTCAGTGTATTCTGTATTCGTATCAGTAAATACATGCTTGGCCTCCCACCACCCTAGAAATAGGTTTGCGTATGTGGGGGCACAAGCTGTCCCCATAGCTGTACCCCGGGTTTGAAAATAGAATTTACCGTCAAATATGAAGAAATTGTAATTCAGTATATATTTTAGCAGCTTAATAATCAGCTCATTATGTTCTTCATCTTCCTCTGATTTCTGATCCAAAAAATATTGTACTGCTGTCACTCCATCTTTATGGTTTATTGATGTATATAGTGATTCCACATCTGTGGTTACCAGCCATGTATTTTCATTGAGATTGATGTTTTCCAGCCTTTGAAGTAATTGCATCGTATCTTGTATGTATGACGGTAATTCCCATACGTATTCTCTTAGGCGAAAGTCAACATACTGACTTGCTTTTTCTGTGAGACATCCGATGCCGGCTACAATGGGCCTTCCGGGAGGATTTTGTGGATTTTTGTGAATCTTAGGTATCAGATAAAATGTTGGTGTTTTTGGATCTGATACTGTTAGAAATTTCTTTTCTTTATCTGTAATAATTCCATGGCCAAATGCTTGATTGATTGTGTAATCATAAATTTTTTTGTATCCCGTCATTGGGTTATATAGTAGTTTCGTGTAACATGTAGTGTCTTTAAGTTGTTTATTGACTTCTTTCAAGTACATGTCTACTGGCCAAATCACTATATTTCCTCCCTTGTCCGCATTGCGTATAATAATCTCTTCCTGTTGTTGGAGTTCTTCTAGTGCTTTTCGTTCATTGAAGGTTAGATTGCTTTCAGTCCCTGTCATAGATGACATATTTTTCATCTGGGAAGGAAACTATGAAGATTTACTCAAATTCCTGAAAATATTGAACACAAATAATCTAAACATCAAGCTAACTCATGAGGCCAATCAGAGCAAAATTAACTTCCTGGATGTGACCATCTATAAGGACCATCAAGGCAATATAGAAACGGATCTTTACAGAAAGAAAACTGCCACAAACAGCTTACTCTATAGTACGAGTTCCCACGCGCCAGGAACTATCAAAAGCCTGCCAATTGGTGAATTCTTAAGAGTTAGACGTAACTGCTCAAACGATGAGATTTTCAAGATCAGAGCCAAAGAGCTAACTGAGAGACTAGTGCCATGGGGTTATAGCAAAACGAGTTTCAAAAAAGCGAGATATAAAGCCTTACATACCAACAGAAGAGAATTATTGCATAAAAAACCCAAAAAAGGTACACAAGCTCCAAGACTTATCCTCACGTACAACCACCAAACATCACAAGTAGTCAAAATCATCAATAAACATTGGAACATACTGATGTCTGACGCAAATTTAAAATCTCAAATAGGAGAGAGGCCTTTGATTGGATATAGAAGAAGTAAAAATATAAGAGATCTGGTCAGCAGTAGCCATTTCCAACCAAAAAAAACTTCAACTGCTTTTAGACCAGGCTCTTACAAATGTGAGAACTGTAGTACCTGCACATATATGATCCCAACTACTGAATTCATTGATAGATTTGGAACAAGACATCAAATCAAGAGATATATCAGCTGTAACACGGAGGGAGTAATTTATGCCCTAAGATGTAGCTGCAATTTGTTATATGTGGGTATGACGACAAGGAAACTCCACACAAGATTAATGGAACATCTAAGGAATATAAAAAATGCGGCAAGTGACCGTGAAAAAGGAAAAACACTTACAAGTGTAGCAGCCCATTTTTTAAACCACCATGAATCCAATAAACAAGACCTTAGGTGTTGGGGAATTGAGAAAATAAGCCTAGGAATCAGAGGAGGTGACCTAGAAACGGCACTCCTGAAGGCCGAAACTAAATGGATTTACAGGCTCAACACAGTGGTTCCAAAGGGAATGAATGAGCAGAACAATTATTACATATTCTTATAATAAAAATAAATAAGTAACCTCTCCACGATAATGTATTTCAAAACCAAATACACGTAAGGAACCTTAACATACCAGTAATAAGTGTACATCATTGTACAAACATACCCTGCAACAAGGATATTTCCTCATCTCTACCCAAGTAGGAGCTAATAATACTTGACCTGGGTCTGAGAATTAGATCATCACCTTATTCACTAATTCCATTACCCTTTCCTTTCACAACATTCACCTCACTTTGACATTTGTTTTTGGTCACCTTGTCACTTTTATCACCTTACTCACACCTCTCCCTCTCACCTTTTCGTTGACCCCAGTCCAGCCCATCTCACTATTATAGTAAAATTTATTTATTCATAGTTCTCTTGCTTTACACAAATACCACAATGCAACTAATCACGCAAACACAAGGAGTATTAAATATACTCCATTTATTATAATGCACAACTAGGCACTTTGTCTAATGCTACACTATGCCAATAGATCTATAATATGAGATCCAATGTAGATAGACAATACAATATACATCCACATTCTACTAGTAATAGTTAGGACTTTGTAACTCTTTAATGAGCATTACTTCACTAATAATTATAATAGATCAGACCCAAGCAAAATAATAGCCCTATCAATATAAGTTTCACTTGAACACTTTACTCCTATATTTATTCAAGTCACATAAAATTAGGAGATTTTATGTTATTTCTGTAACGGATAGTGTAACTGGCACTCTTTATCTATCGTGTAACAGGCAGTATAAGTGCAACAGATAATATAACATTTTAAGAAAAATCCTAAACCCCTAGTTAGACATAATGGGGTACAGTAAACCCAGATAGAAATGATAATAAACAATATGTTCACATTTCCATTCAAAAAAACTCGGCAAACAATATTTTCCTAGAATATTTTCCTAAAATACAAAAATAAAAATAAAAATAAAAAATAAAAAATGAAAATTACCCAACCAGATGTTATTATTAACATCGCTGTGTCTAGACCCGTTTGCCTTAATAATCTCAAATAATTCTTTCCTCAGTAATATTAATGCAATTGAAAATCGTAGACTCTATGTTGTAAATCCTCAGATTAGGTATATACCACCTTAACCAATTCGAGATACACACCCTCTGAATGCTGAACCAATCGAAATCCTAAAGGGGTGGTACTTCTTGAGAATACAGCACATAAATATTCGAAAATTTGGCGGCTCGCTGCCTTTGAGAAAGCCCAGTACGGGCGAAACGCGTCAGTAGTGATAGACGCCTTTTAACTTGTCAAAGTGAAGCTATTTACTTACATGCTCCTATGCAGCCGATAATTACATTAGTTTTTATATGTGAAAAAGACTTAACACTAGCGGTATAGCCTAAGGGGTAACATCCCTTCTTTCCCTAAGTGGGTATCGCTCTGTTACTAATCGAAAAAGTTACTTAATATAAGTCTTAATATAAATAACAACTTGTTGACCGTAGAATAAGATTAGTACGTAAATCCAGTAATGTATACGGGGACCGCATAACGCTATGTACTTCGAGTCCTTTAAGTTGGTTATTATTTTTATATACAGACCAGAAATCTAGTTCAATCTAGTGCGACCACAATATATCATATAGATGGGCTTACACCTAACCGCTAGATTATAACAAGTAATAACGGACTAACAATAAGGATATACGGCCTTTGTGCTGTTAACATCCGGGTATTACTGAATGACAACAAACATTACTAGATACTATCATAAGATAGTGATACAGCAGCCGTTGTAGCGAAGACCTCAAAGTACTAACGGCAGGGTTATTGTGCTTTATATTAACCTTTCAGTGATGGGGGTGATTTTGTGTTACATAATTTACTAATCCTGATTCTAACACATGCTACAGAGTTGGGGGCGCAGGAGTGTGTTGATGCCCTGCCAGTATAAGGACGTGATAATAACTAACCTATGTGCATATAAGTAATAACACTCCGGTACATAATAAAAATACTGCATTTATTGAGTGTGACTTTAACACATAGGAGATTTTGACAGGCACTTAGCAGCGCGGTAAGAGTGTAATAACGTCTATATCATAGCCGTACGGGAAATATAAATATAAAACCCTCATCCGGGTATTAATAACCGGTTACTAACACGCTCATTAACTTACATAGAAAATAATTAGGCTAAAACGGCCCCCTTATTATTTCTTACTCACATGATATGAAATCCTCTACATACTATTCATGAGTGGGATAAACACTGTTTAATAAACTTTGGGGCATTCTAAGACTCGAATTCAAATGCTTTATCTACAATAAAAATAAAATGTAACTTTGGTAATTTGTGGTCAAGAGGATTAGCAATTTGAACATGTATGTATAAGTCAATGAACACACTGCTGATTTTATACAAAATCTAGTCAATTCAGGTGTATAATAAATACTTATTCAAGCCGACGTAGTGCTTGACAACAACGATTATATCGCATATTTGTGTATTCTACACACAACCAGAGGGGACTAACCGCGCAATCTGTCAGTGATTTAGGGTAGCAAACAGAGGCATATAATAAGCCAACACTCCACTGTGTGCTCAAATAGATAATAATTCACGTGATACATAGGGACCTCAATGCCCTACATATAACCCTAATGTGAACACAGAATATACTGGCAGTGAATCGTAACTATGTTTACAACAAACAATACCAGTTGATTAATTCCACATGAAATTCCTTAACGATCTCTGCACATATATTCTATTATTTGATAGACACACACTCTCATTAAAACTGCGCCGTTTTCATTTGATAATAATACTAGATACATAAGGAATACCTGTATCCTTATTTCATTACCAATACTACATCAATTGACCTGTCATTCTATATGTGAACAATAAGACATAACTACCTAGATATAATAGGATACATTATAATTGATTCCTTATATCATTAAACTGGTGTGACTTCATATATTACATGAGTCTTAATACAAAAACTGTACCAGCCAAGAATCGATAAAGTTCTAATACTAGTGGTCGATTATATTTTATCTTTTTTGGTACCACACTCTAATCATCTTATAGATGTAACACAGAGCGTTACTACATTTACTCACGTTACTTTAACAGAAACCAAAAAAATTTTTTTACTGTGGTAGTTACCCATTTAGTTGCCTCTATCACATTAGAGCAATACGCTAGTAACACTGTCATAGGAGCTTTCATTCATTTCCATTACCACAGTAGTGACACACTATGATACTTACATGATGTCATTTACATAGTACTTGTGTCCACTACTTCCTACGTGATTGCTTCACTTTGAGTCCTTTTATCTTTGTGTTGTTTGTTCATTCATATTTTATCTATAATATTCAATAAAAGTTATATTTTAAGTCTCTCATAACTAGTACCTCCCTAGAGTCTGGGCGTAGAGTGCTAGACGTGCATTCTTTCTTGTGGTAAGTGTCTATACTTCCACGTTTTGAACTAGATTCGATTTGTGCACAGCACCAACTCACCTGCATGACTTCCTATTATAATAGTGTAGAAGATTTAGACATACACTTTAAAGCAATACTATAGGTGGGGATCGCCTTAATAGTGCCATTGTTTACAATTGTTCCCCTGCACCTTTTTATTCTAACAGAATAACATAAAAGCAGAAACTTAACAAATATAGAGAACTTTATAGAGAGATGGCTGATTAGTTACATTGTGGAAAAGAGAATGGTGAGTATTAATGTGAGAACTGGTAAGCATATTAATCACACACCAAGTAAGCTTATATTTAAAAAAGAAAGCAAGACAAAGAAAAAAGAATAAATGCAAAACCCATTAAAATTTTCATACCAAGGGCTCCTAGCCAGAAACCCAGACCAAAGGGTCAATCTATACCATCAAAGAGACCTTTAGGCTGTTTACGTATCTGTGATTGAATGTTAATGCTGGGAATATGTAACCCAGATAACAGGGTGATAGATGGCTACATGGTATAATTTTAACTGCCCATCTTTCACAAAGCCAATAATAACCATAAGGTAACTTAATAACTGAAGGACAGGAAGGAAATCTTCTCCTCTTAGCTTCTGGAGAAGCACCTGTCTGCTTACCTATATTTCTATTGTTACGCCAAAACCAGTTACGAATTGTGTTATGTGGTTCAGTTTAATTAGCAGTAAAGTTGCAAATATACTCAAAAGAAAGATAAGACCCATCCCATACATTTAACAGTGTCGCATTAACTGGTGTAGCTGCATTATAGATTAAAGCAACTGGGGGTGAAAAATTGTGCCATTGAGATTATGGGAAACAATAACACCATGGTTTACACAATTAACTAAGTGGACTTTATCCTTTTCAGAACCTTTATCAGTGTTAATGATTGGTGTAAAATTCCACATAGTATCATTTCATTTATAATTTGTGTCAAATTGTGTGCGCTGATAGGAAAACCAACAAAAGGATAACCCCATATTCCCCCATGAGGCACATAGCCACAAACCCAACAAGAGTTAGTCTGATTAGTCACTTTGTATAAGTTAGTTGCAGCTTTAACAAATACATTGTCAGTTTCCCATGCCGACATATGCAACTCTCTTGTGTCACGGGTGAGAGGGATGGATAAGGGATTAGTGACATTGTCAATTGCACTTTTATTATGATTGTGCCGGGGCACACCAGGATTGAGGGTCAGGACCAGTATGATAATAATTGACATCAGGAACACTGCCGGCAAGAGGTACCACACTACTCGATACTCAATGGAATCATGGAGCGGCCAGGGTTGACGTTGTCTGGTGCTTTCTTGATCTGATTCGCATGGATCCATACTGGAGCTTCATCTGTGAGGACAGCAGTTCTCGTCACAGCAATCACTGTAGTTGGAAGGCCAAAAGGAGGATCCAATGACTTATTCTTGTGGAGCTGTTTCACCAGGGCAGTATCTACAGGCTTGATCAGGTGTGTCGGGGTACCTGTGGGTTGAGGGAGAGTAGAAGAAACATCACCATAGATGCCATTCAATGTTTCAATCAATTTACTCACATATTCTTCCCTTACAACATTTATGTCTCCCCTTACCACAGGAGAACCTTTCTGTTTACACCATGGGGTTGGAAAAGGTCTGCCCATCAAAATTTCAAAAGGTGAATAACCCGTAGTGGTGCTAGGGGTCATTCTGATTTCTATCTGCCCTGACGACTGTGGATGATAAGGAATATGAAATTTCCAATCAATGGATATCATAGTACAAACCATTTGTGTAATCTGCGAGGTAAAAGGAGTACCTTTATCACTGTTTATCTGTAATGGACAACCAAAACGAGGAATAATTTATTTGCACAGTATCTTAGCTACAGTATGTGCATTTTCTTTAGTGGTTGGAAACGCCTCAACCCACTTACTGAATTGATCAACAATGACTAAAAGATACTTATACCCACCTCGAGCAGTCGGCATGTGTGTAAAATCAATTTGCAATACCTGCATAGGGCCATCAGGGGGTGGTAAATGCTCAAGTTTACCATGTACAAGGCCTTCAGGATTATTTCTAGCAAAGGTTAGACATCTGTCAAGTTGTCTATCAATCATGTGCGACAGGTCTTTAATGACATATTTGGATGTCATTAGATTCTTGGTCTGTTGTTTACTTATGTGGCCAAAACCATGAAAATGACTAATAAACAAGGGTGCAGCTATTTGTGGTATTCCCACTCTCCCCTCCTCGTCTGACCACAGGTCATCCTGGCCTTTGGTCAGATCTGCAGACATTCAAGTCTGTAAATCAGTTTCAGTTGCGCCAAATTGAAGTTGCGCCACATCCACATCAGATGCTAATGCAGAAATCATTACCATATGTAACTGTTCATATGTATTAGTGTCGAGATAGTCAGGGTGTGGTGGTCCCTGAAGTGCAGCTTCTTTAGCTATTGTGTCTGCAAAATCATTACCAAACCTAATGTCAGTGGAGTCAGTACTGTGACCTTTACATTTAACAATTGCTAGCTTATGTGGCAATTTAATTGCATTCAAGAGTTCCTGTACCAGTGTAGAATGTGAGATACTCTTACCATCAGCAGCAACAAAACCTCTATTCTGCCAGATCACTCCAAAATCATGCACCACTCCAAACGCATACCTTGAGTCAGTGTAAATGGTCACATCTTTCATTGCAAACGCTCTACATGGCTGAGCTAGGGCTACCAGTTCAGCTGCTTGAGCTGACACAAAAGGCAGGGAACCAGCAGTAATCACTGTGTTAGGCAACTGTACCACGGCAAAGCCTGTAAGATAAGCACCATCAGCAGGTTTAGAACATGACCCATCAACAAAAACAACTTCTTCCTCCTCTAGTGGGGTTGTTTGTAAGTCAAGATGCGGTGACATCTCTGTGTGTACCATGTCTATACAATTGTGGTCATCAGTCTGTTCTAAAGGACCATTAGAAATTAATGCATGTAAAAAAGGTGCTGGGCCTCCCGTAGGTGTAATGTATGTGATAGTGAGGTTAGCAGTAGATGTGAGAATTGTTTCATAGCCTGACCTTCTCTGTGCGGTCATATGTTGTGTTGTGAGATTGTTTAACACTTGCAAGACTTGATGTGATGTATGCAATGTCAAAGTATGTGACAGTACCAATGTTTGTGCTGCCTCCACCATTATAGCGCATGCTGCTGTAGCTCTTAAGAATGCTGGCATACCCTGTACCACCATTGGCAACAATTTTGAAAAAAAAGCTACCGCTCTGTACCCATTACCATGTTCCTGAGCAAGGACCCCTGCTGCTGTACCTCCCCCTTCTGTGCAATACAGGTGAAATGGTAGTTTATAGTTTGGTAAACCTAAGGCTGGTGCAGAACAGAGAGCCTGCTTGAGGGTGTGGTAGGCTTCATCAAGAGCCTTTGTCCAGTGGATTTGTTCCGGTTCATTCTGACCTGTAACTGAGTGTAAAATATGATCATAATATGAACAGTCTGGTATCCATTGCCTACAATAAGTAACCATACCAAAAAAAGATAACATTACAGTCTTTGTTTGTGGTCGAGGAAGAACCATGAGAGCTTTAACTCTTTCAGGGGATAACAGTCTCTTGCCTGCTCGGAGAACAAAACCCAGGTATGTTATTTGTGGAAGACAAAATTGCATTTTTCTCAAAGTCACTTTGGGTCCTGCATCTGCTAAGTTCTGAAGCAAATGGAGAGAGTCAGTTTTACAAGTCTGTTCATCAACACTGCACAACAACAAATCATCCACATACTGTATCAATGTGGAACCTCCAGGAGGTGTCCAGGATTCTGGGGTCTTACAGACTACAGCGGAGTACGTGGCGGGGGAGTCAATAAAGCCCATTGGCAATTGATTCCATGTATACTGATCCCCTAAGTACGTGAAACCAAACAACGATTGAGTGTCGGGATGCACAGGGATGCTAAAGAATGCACTGCAGAGATGAATGGCTGTAAAGCAAGTTGCAGTACTTGGGATGGCTGTTAAAATGGCATTAACATCTGGCACTATCGGGGCAAGTGGTTGCACTAAAGCATTTACTGCTCGCAAGTCTTGTGTAAATCTGTATTCTTTACCTCCAGGTTTAGGAACAAGATTGATAGGTGTATTGTATGGTGACAGTGTATAGTGCATTGGCTCTAACGGGGGCCTGTTGTAAAACTTTAAGAACAAGGTTAAGGCTCCAAGGAGGAGCAACTGATTTAAACACAGCCCTGATTCTGACCAGGGCCCGACAAAAGGATTTAGCTGCAGATTTCACTCCAGAACAAGCAGGGGCCAAACGAGGGAGAGGACACATATATAGTAACTCTCTGGAGAAAAGGCACCAAGTAAAATCACGCGCTGCATCTGGGGAGAAGGAGCCCGCCCCTATGACATCACAGCTGTGAATACAGGCTGAATCTAAAGTTTTTAATTAAAAAATTGAATAAAGCCTGGTATCCAACACCAATTATAAAATATGCAGAATACCCTTAAACTGCAGGCTTCTGACTGAGCCACAAATAAAGTTTGACACCAAATATGTCTGAAATGTAAGCCTTTACACCAACAAATACTCTCTCTCTAGGACTCTAACGTCCTATCTCACACAGTGTCCTGTCAGCCTGTCTAAATAATCCTGAGCTCAGGAAAATTCTTTGTCCCAGTATGAGGTGCAGAAATAAAATTCTTAAGTGCTAGGGTTTTCTGTATAAGAAATAAAATGGCACTTACTTGCACCCTTGTCTGAATAAAAGGAGGAACAGAGTAAGCCTACTCTGGCATACTGTAGAAGGGCAGCAAACGTGTCAGGAAAAAGCAGTAAGGCCCACCCCACAAGTTCGTAACTGCTTTAAAGCTACCACAGCCCTACTGACGAGACCAATGTGGAGTACAGCTAAACCCAGCTTGTCAGGGTAGGTCAGAGCAAATCTGCTCAGGCTTCCAAAATAATAAAATATTGATAGAAGAATCTTGTACAGACACCTAAACTTCACCCCCTCTTTGCACTTAAGGCAAAGAGAATGACAGGGGTTGTGGGAAGGGAAGTGATACCTAACAGCCTTGCTGTGGTGCTCTTTGCCTCCTCCTGCTAGCCAGGAGTGATATTCCCAACAGTAATTGATGATCCGTGGACTCACCATGTCTTAAGAAAGAAAGTATTATTTATTTTTATAATACATTAATATTAGACCCAGTTTTTCCTCTGAGATAAGCTCTAATTTTCTAATACTCAAATTACATGTACCAATTTGCATATTAAGCTGTGAAACGTTTATTGTTAATATCACTATATTCTATGCAAATAATTCAAATTTGCTTTTTATAATTAATATGTTTTGATCTAGTCTTCAAGACAGTGTGATAAGACCAAATAATTTCTTGTTGCAAATAATTAACACTTTCTTGAGAAGTGTGATATCATCTTAGTTATATCTATATAAAAGCCTATTATCATTTGAAGTGTGTTACCTGCTTTGATATGCAATGGACTATTGGTCAGATGAATTAACAAACTAAAAGGTGAGATGTTATTAAGCTCTTATGCATAACTCTTAACAGGATCCTTAGTGTTAGTTAAAGTGCTGTACAAAGAGGAAGTTTGTTTGGAAGAAATTCTTCTAACTGTCTGTTATATATTGATTACATCCACAATTAAACATTTAATTTATTTCTGAACTGTGCTTTTTTTTTCTTCTAAGAATTAGGTTGCTTCCAGCAAGAATACTACATTATGTTTTAGTGATATAATGCTTTATAATGCTACCAAATTCTAAAGTAAAAATAATAATACCAATAAAACATTTTTTGTCTTGCAGTCTAAGATACAGATAAATATTGAATTAAATAACCCAAATAATAGATAGCCGTACAAACTGAGACAATGTAAGGAAAAGCACACTCCAAGGTATTGTGATAAATATTCATGAATATAGAAGCAACAGTGGTTCTCTAGTTTCATCAGTAAACTGTAGCTGCAAAACAAATCAACTCATCAACTAATACAGGTATTATATATTATAATAAAGATGTGAGCACCTACTAATATTTAACTTGCTTTCTCACAATACATTTAGATTATAAACACTTAAATGACAACCTTTATACATGAAACTTAATGTGTATGTAAAAAAAAATAGATTTGTAGATTCTCCCTTTTAGGTGATAGATTGGTTAGGTAGGTATATATACATACACTATATATATATATATATATATATATATATATATATATATATATATATATATATATATATATATATATATATATATATATATATATATATATATATAAACAACTAATCAAACCACCAGGGATGCCCATTGTCTCTGCCATTGGGTCAGTCCAACAGCCAATTGTAACATATGTGGATTTTTTTCTTTAACCATTGGTCACGAATATACCTTCATACCTTAGGGACTCCTCTATGTTGTTGGATCTAATCTCAGCCTTGCATATTATCAATGAGGAGGATATACTGGTAACGCTTGATGTTACAAGCTTATATATGTTTATCCCTCATGATGAGGGTCTCCAGGCTATTCAATTTCAGCTCTCAAGATATCCCTATGTTGGACCACCTTGTAAGCTCCTGCTTTACCTTTTTTTTTTGTGTAACTAGCAATTATTTTCGCTTTGAACACCAATTTTTCCTCCAACTGACAGGTACCATGATGGGGTCCAGTGTGGCCCTATCCTACGCAAATCTATATATGTCAGTGTTTTAAGAGTTTGGAACCCATCTATTCAAAGAAAAGAGGATCAAATTCTTCAGAAGATATATAAATGACCGGTTCCTAATATGGACAGGGACCAAGCAGGAACTCGACATTTGGTTTACAGAATTAAATACCACTAATACTGCACTAAAATTCAAAATGCAGAGTGAATTGCCACAAATCAACTTTCTGGATGTACAGCTATATAAAATGGATGGAAAAATTAATTCCACATTGTACCGTAAGGATACTGATCGCAATGCCTTATTACATTATACCCACTGCCATCCCCTGCACTCAAGAAGGCACTACCAAAATCCCAGCTACAGAGGGTCCTACAAAACAACACAGAGATCTCTAATAGAGACACCCAACTGAGTGAGATGGAGTGCCATTTTCAACAGCGACGCTAGCCAGTAAAACTGCTGAGAGAACAACCCAAAGCTCTCTTATGCTCTTCAACAACAGAACTGGATAAAGACAATGACAGGATGACTTTTGTGACCACTTACACAGGGGACAAGAGGGAGATAAGATTGTCCCTTCAAAAACACTGGAAAATCCTCAGTATGGATCCAACGTTACCCCTGGGTAACACACCTTCACCCCGAATAGGCTACAGAAGAGTCAGATCATTACGGTACTTTCTAATCAAAACAGATCCCAAACAGTGTTATGCAAGATCCACTTGGTTGGAAACAAAAAAACAGGTGTTTACAAATGCCTGGGGTGTACTACATGTGGAGGTCTCATAACAGGTCCTTCCTTCTCACACCCACACAGAAAAAAAAGTTACAAGCACAAATATTGTCTAACGTGTACCACTACACATATAGTGTATCTTCTCCATTGCACCTGTACTCTCTTTTTTGTGGGCAAGACCTGTGATGACTTACAGACACGTATGGTGAATCATTGGTCTGCCATACGTACAGCTATCAACAAAGGGTCCTCTGAACAACCATAAGCCAGACACTTCCAGCAACTCAATCACAGCCTGATGGATCTAAAGTACACAATTATAGATCACGTCCCGCCTCTAAAAAGAGGGGGTGATTGTAATAGGTTGCTATTACAAAAGGAAGCAAGATGGACCTATAATTTGGATATGCTAGTCACAAGTAGACATGTGCATTTCGTTTCGTCCGAATTTCATTTTTGGACAAATGTTGGCCGATTCGGAGATTCGAATGCATCCAAATTTCCGAATAGGAAAATCCCCCAAAATTCAGAAAATTAGTAAATCAGTTTCTGAATTTTCAGCTCCATTATTCATATTCAGAATTTTTCATTGTTCTTTTTTTTTTTTTTTTAATTTCAAATTTTTATTGAAAGGAAACAAGTACATTTGCCATAACAAAGGCAGAATCCAAAAGACAGATAAATTCTCGTATACTTTGTACAATTCTAGCTCTATCTTACGGCAATTTCTCTTGAGTTCATTATCCTTGGATTTTGAAGGACCTTTGCCTTATCCCTATTAGGGAGAAGGCAATTTCATTCATACAACATCAAAACAAACAACGAAAAAGAGAAAAGAAAGAAAAGAGAAAAAAAAAAAAAAAAGAGAAAGGAGAACCCAACTCTCTGACTCAGTGCTCCCTCCACAACCAGCCGCCCCCGGTCCCCGTCATCCCGCTAAGGATGTTCTATCCACTGTTCCAAACCTCAATACCATTCAGGAGGGAATACCCCTGATAGAATTAAGGTTTCAAAGTACTCTGTTCTTCGCAGGCTAGTGATGAGGGAGAATTGTGTATCTCTGGGGTATGATAATATGACTCTTAACCATGTTGCAAAGTAAGCTTTAATCTTTTTCTTATGTGAAGGCGATATAGTCATTTGCTCAAAAATTATTTGAGACATCACAGAGTTTAAAAAACACGAAATTGACGGAGCTCTGTTACTCATTTAGACATTTTCCTAGGTGTGAGATATGCGTTATTCATTAGCTTTAGGTGTGATTCTTTCCAGGATGTAGAAATGGTAGCTTTTTGGACCCATTTAAAGCCTGTGTATAGTATATCTACCGATAAGTCAGAGAAATAGTAATTCAATTTTTCAGAAAGACTGTTAATACTCAATTGGCCCTGTTTAGCGAGCATAATCTTGTATAATAATGAAATACTGTGCTGGCCTGATTTATAATAAATGAAATATTGTTCAATTTTGCCCCATCCTTCAGTATCGAGGATTGATATTTTACTATTAGTAATGAAATGTCTAATCTGAAGATAGGCAAAAAAATTTTTGTTTGACAGAGAAAAACTACTAGCAAGTTCCTCAAACGTTCTAATTTGAAGGTGTTTATTTAGACATTGGTATACATTCGATAGGCCTTTCTGAGTCCAGACATTGTATACTTCATTAGATAACCCAGGAGTGAATTTTGGATTGCCTTGTATTGGAAGTAATGGAGTGATCTCATAATTAATATCAAATGATATATTTAATTTTTGCCAGGCATCAATGGTGTTATATATTATAGTCATTGTTTTAATATCCTTTGGCAACTGAGACACTGGGCAGTGTAATAGGGCTTTTAAAGCATATGGTTTACATAGGTATTTTTCAATTTGAAAATGTGTAAGATAACTAGCTTCTGTTAGCCAGTCAAAAGCTGATCGGGCTAATAAAGCGATGTTATATTTTTTAATGTCTGGGAAAGATAAGCCACCTTCCTCAGATCCAAGAGATAATTTGGTTATGGATAGCATATGTCTTTTATTATTCCATATAAAGTTGGCTGCCTCGCTATTGAATCTTTTTATATCTTGGGTCTTTATAAATAATGGTAGATTTTGCATTATATACATCAATTGGGGAAAAAGGATAGTTTTTATAATCATGACTTTAGCAGACAGGGAGATGGGAAATGTTAACCAACGTTGCATTTTTTTCTGAGGCTTTTTTAAAGAAGATAGAATAGTTACGTTTATACCACTTATTAGGGTCAGAATGTAGATTTAATCCTAAATAGTTAATACTCTCGACCTCTTGAAAAGGATGTTCTTGAATACTTGCCTTAGTCTTATGTAGCCATAACATTTCAGATTTACTAACATTTATTTTATAGCCCGAGAAAGAACTAAACAGGTCAATGATCTTTAGTGCCTGTGGTATACTCCTCTTTGTATTTCTTACGCATAGCATAAGATCATCTGCATATAATGCCAATACTACTTTTTCTTGCCCTAATCTGATGCCTTGTAGCTCCTGTCGTAGAGTAATAGCCAGGGGTTCTAGGGCAAGGTTAAAAAGTAGAGGAGAAAGTGGGCATCCCTGTCTTGTCCCCCTGTTTAAAATAAAATCTGTGGTATAGCTACCATTAATTAAAATGCTGGACCTTGGATGATCGTATATGGTTTGGATAAATTTTCCAAAATGACCTGTGAAGCCGATAGAGACCAATGTTGAGGATAAATGCTTCCATTCTACCGAATCAAATGCCTTTTCAGCGTCTAATGTAATTAATGCGAAGTCTTGGTTATTTGTTTTCCTCTCCGCTATTTTATACCAGAAATGCTCTATTAGTAAGATTATCTTCCTAATATTTTTCGTAGAAGATCTTTGAGACATGAATCCCGTTTGATCGGGATGTATGATGGGGTCAAGACAGGATTTTAATCTATTTGCAACAATATGTGTCAATAGCTTATAATCTACATTGTGTAATGAGATGGGTCTATATGACTTGGGATCTAATGGATTCTTCCCTTTTTTCAAGATCAATGATATAATTGAAGCCGTAAAATATTTAGACATGCTTAAACCCTCAACATAATATCCATTAAACAATGAAACTAAAATGCCCACTATCTCTGCTTTGAGTATTTTATACATTTCAATAGGTATTTGATCTGGGCCCGGGGATTTATTAGCTTTGGTGTTATTTATAGCTTCCAAGACTTCCTCATTTGTTATTGGTCTATTAAAAGTGTCACAGGCTTCTGACGTTATTTTAGGCCAGTTAATCCTGTGCCAAAATATATTCTTATTGTCAACATTAAAGTGAATGTAAATGTTGATGCTAAAGTGCCCGGTTTTTAAAACTTTGATTAAAAACAGGGGCACTTTAATTCATCAAAATTTACATTTCACTCCTGTTGTGACAAAAAACTTACCTTTTAATCTTCACAGCAGCTCCAGCTTCCTCCGGCCTCACAAGCCACTTCTGATGTCAGAAATGATTGATAGGTCATCCTCCAATCACAGCTTCCCCCCCGGGGGATTCAGTGTCTGATTCACTGCTGTGATTGGAGGAAGCTGGATGCCTCATTTTAGACCCAGGAAGAGGCTTTGAAACGGGTGGAGGAAGCTGGAGCTGCTGTGAAGATTAAAAGGTAAGTTTTTTTCACAACAGGAGTGAAATGGAAAGTTTGATGAATTAAAGTGCCCCTGTTTTTAATTGATGTTTTAAAAACCGGGCACTTTAGCATCAAAATTTACATTCACTTTAATCTCTTTGGCTTCGTATAAGTTTTGATAGTATTCTAAAAAGACATTTTTGATTTTGGACTGTTCCGTGACTCTATTTATCCCATCATTAATGGCTTCTATTATATTTGTTTTTTTCCTCGCTTTATCTAGTATGGATAGATATTTAGCGGATTTTCCATATTGGCCTTTATATTTGATGCTAATTCTAAGTTCTTCTAGTTCAACTTTTTTCTTAATAAAGATATCTCTTTCTGCCTTGAGAGCATTATATTTCTCTCTTAGTTGTTTAGAGGGATTATAGAGATATTTACGATGTGCGTTCTGGACTTGTCTAGATAGTTGGACCTCCCTTTCTAAACGTTTCCTTTTTTTTGAGACCATATAGGCTTTAATATCGCCTCTTAAGTAGGCTTTGGCGGTTTCCCAAAATATTTCTGCTCTCCCTCTATACTCTCTATTCGTCTGCTCAAATTCTCGCCACTTATGTTTCAACCAATTATTAAATTCAAAGTTGTTTACCAGGAAATTCGGAAAATAGAAATTATTTCTTTCATTATTTTGCGCTGGTTTTAATTGAAGATCTAATGAGATGATGGCATGATCTGAGATCAATATGTCGAATATCTCTGTCTTAATTTCTAATTTAATTAGTGAGCTGGACAGTAGAAAGAGATCTATACGGGAAAAAGATCCATAACTTTTAGAGTTGCAGGAAAAAGATCTGGTATCTGGATGTTGTAGACGCCAGACGTCGTGGAGTTTAAGGCTTTTACAAATTTGTTTGAAAATATGTGCTTTCTGTTTGGAGGAAGTTGAATTTATGGGAGTAAATTTGTCCAATATATCAAAGGGGATCAGGTTAAAGTCTCCTGCTAGAATTAAATTTTGACCATGGAACTTAGACAGCAAGAACATCAAGTTATTCCAGAAGCTAGAATCTGTATTGTTGGGACCATATACGTTACATATCACCATCCGAAAATTATTGATTTCAATTTCCAGAACTAGCCATCTCTCATACGGATCTAAAATAGTGTTTAAGATATTATAAGATAGTTTTTTATTTATCAGAATCGCAACTTCCTTTTTCCTTCCGGAACAAGGGGTGGCTATCACCCCCCCAACCCATTTACTTTTAAGCTTAAGTGTTTCCTCCGCTTTTAGGCGAGTTTCTTGTAATAGTGCAATATCGGGGCTATATTTGCCCAGTTGTCTAATTATCATTTTCCTTTTGATTGGGGAGGTGATGCCCCCCACATTCCATGAAAGACATCTAATATTCCCCGTCATTGGGGACCAAATCAACAACTAGAAAGATGTGGGGGATAAGTGGAGGTAAGGAGGAGAGGAGGGAGGCGGACTGGAACAGAGGGAGAGTGAGACAGAGGGAGAGCGAGAGAGAAGAAAAAAAAACAAAAAAAAAACCTATCATACAACAACAAAACCTTTACAGCCGGGGTGCCCCCTAGGCACTCCTCTGTTTTATATACCAATTTACAATAACTAAAACACATTTTTATTCCAATAACATTGTGTACCTTTTCCCTTTCTGACATTTTCAAAAAAGTTGGAAAAAGAAAAACAAAAAAGCAATCCCAGCATAAAATAGAAAAGAAAAGGAGGGAGAACCGGTAATATAACCAATTACCAGTTCGCCTATTTTGTGATCACCCATTTTCATGTAAGAGATATCTTATGTTTTCCCAGATAAGCTTTAGCTTCCTCTCGGCTATTTAGTCTAGATATTCCCTCCTTCTATTGTATAAATATTTTTGCAGGGTACACTAGTCTTGCTGAGAGACCCTCTTGGATCAGCCTTGTACAAAAGGGTGCCATTTCCTTTCTTCTAGCAGCTGTTTCAGCAGAGTAATCTTGAAAAACTAAAATCCTGCTATCTCCCACTTGAACATTTTCAATCTTTCTGTATGCTCTAAGGATATTGGTTTTATCTTGGAAGCTCAAGAATTTAATTAATATTGGTCAATGAATAGTTTTTCCGTTAGCTCCAGTTCTAGGTGGGCCCAACCTGTGGGCTCTTTCTACAGCTATTGGAAGCTGGAGCTACTCTATTCCTAGGGCTAGCGGGAGAGTTGTTGATGCAAATTGCAATAGATTTTTATACTGTTCTGTTTCCGGTACGCCTATCATTTTTAGATTACTCCGCCTAGATCTATCTTCTAGATCGTCTATCCTGGTTATTAGCATCATATTTTTCTTTTCAAGTTCGGATATTCTTAATGCATGATCATTACAAATATCTTCTGTTATAGATATTTGGTCTTCTGCCTCAGTAAGTCTATTGGAAAATACTTTTAGTTCAGATGATAGGCTGGCTATTTGAGTTTTGAGGGATTCAAATTGGGGTAAAAAGATATCGCTAAGTTGATTAACTAGTGGTTGGAGATCAAACTAGGATTACTTCCTTCACTAGTATGTTCCACCACAGCATCAGATAGACGCAATTTTGTATCTTTGATTTTAGGAGGCATGGTCTGTGGAGGTGTGCGGGAAGTGAGGAGGAATCTTTCCATATATTACATGTGATTGTGAAGAATAAAACGTGAACGAAAAGCTATCAGTGTGCTATTATAGAGAAAATTTTAAGGGGGGGGTGCCCCAAGAGTGAAATTACAAGAGGTCTATGTGAAGGGGGAGAAAAAAAAAAAAAAAAGCGAAGGGTGGTTTCCTGTAAGGAGGAGCTAGATGGAGCACTCGACAGCAGTGTGCTACCTGTGTGCTACCTTAAGGAGCTCTCCAAGATCCTAATGGTCGCAGTCCGTTATTGGAGTGTCCTTCTTCCACTCCCTAGGACTAAGCCCTGTTGCTATCAGGGCGGACCTGGAAGCCTCCACATAGCCGCTTTTTGGCTCATTTGCTAGGGCCACAGCCGGAGAGCTTAACTGAAAACCACCTTAAACTTAGAGCACCCTTTAAAGAGCAGAGACCGTGGAAGTGATAGCTAAGGAGACGAGAGTCGGCGGGATATAGCTGTCAATGCTCCCCCTGGATATACTACAGACTGAGGAAACAAGAAACGGTTTGTAAAGGCTGATTACCTGCAGAGGATACCTTCAACGTCGTGACCAGACGGGCCCACGCGAGACTCACCTGGCTGAGAGCGGGGCCGGAACCGAGACTAACCACGCCTACACAGCGCGTCTCTCACACGGAGCTGCAGAGGGGTGCGTGGAGCACTAGCGGAGCCCCGGTCTGTTGAGACCGCGATGCTGAGGACTCCCCATCACAAACTGTGAGGCGGTAACAGCCAGGACGAGATGAGATACCGGTGGTGAGTTTGGCTGTTGCCGTTGGGGGAGTTAGAAGGTATTAGACAAAGCGAAAGGCAAAACGCCCAGATAACAGTTGCTACAGAGGTGTTTGATCTGAAATTTTGCCTTCGCCAGGCCCTGAATGTTTGAAAGGTATTACGCCTCTATCTTACAATCAGACAACCTACAAACAGGGACTGAACATTGTAAATATTGCGGTCTGGGTCTGAGGCACTTTGATTTATATCCAGGGGCAAGTTAGAACATAAGCCGCAGGTCTCCTTAGCCCTAAAGAACCTTACTGGGCGCTACTAAAAATACTATAAAAACTTGCATTTACTCTCACCCTGTTATTCCAATCAATCAAACCTATTCCTGAAGTTGTGATAACTTTGTATTCAGACACACAGAGACATTATCTACTTCTGGCTCATGCCCATTTCTCTTTATTTGAGATAAAGGACTTTCATGGATAAGACCTAAGGGTTAAACAAGACGATAAGCAGAAATTCAGGGGTTCCAGCACTGAATTTCTCCTTTTGACTTAAGGCATTATATTGTTGGTTAAATATTTTTTATTCGTGAAAATAAATTTACTACTGCTTATTATTTCTTAATATAACAAGGGTGTGGAAGGTTAGGATATTGTGTTAGACACTTTTCTGTTATAACCTTATAATTATATCTGAATGTTAGATGTCTAAACTGTATCCAAACTATTTTCTAAGTGGTTCCTAGTTAGCTTCGTATAGAGATTATTATTTTTCATGCCCCTGCATAATTTGAATATCTCTGTTGAACCCTAAAAACTTTTTTATACGGGGAGGTAATAGGAGAGAATAATAATTCGTATTGCTGCAGATGTATAAATTCAATATAGATTATTAGTATATAAAGGTCAACGCACGCCTAATATCATTCAGGGGTTAGATACATGATGTACAATTTTCTCTAGATAAATAATGGATATGATATATTAGAGGTTCTTGTGTAGTAAACAAACTTGGGCTGGATCCTTTTAAAGCTTACATGTCTGATGCTATAATCTATATGAGCTTCATTGGTTAGAAATTGTATCAAGAGTAACAGAGGATATCAAGCAGAGAGAAGGATAAATTTCTTTGTAAACACACAGATCTGGCACTAGGCGACCACTTCTTAAACTTTAATTGGTAAATATAATCTAATTTATAAAATTCTATCTGGGAAAAACTAAAAAGGAACTTACTGCCTCAAATAGTCACAAGTTTAGGAAGTCTTTTGGGTTTTATTAAACCATTGAATAGTTGCAGAGGGTAAACAATTAAGTAAATAGATAATTAGTTGCAGAATAGTAACTACACACACAAAGAATCCTAAAAGACAGCAGGTGAGGTCTATTAATTTAGTCTAACAACCCTCACGTATTGCACTATCTCACAATCCCCACTGGTCCTTTTTTTTTTTTTTTTTTTTTAATTTTTCATTGTTCTAATCTAAACCACAGTTCCCCGACATCGCAGACACTAACTAAATCACTAAATAAAGCTAATAACTCCTAAACCGCAGTTCCCCAACATCACCAACACTAACTAAACCTATTAACTCTTAAACTGCAGTTCCCAAACATCGGCAAAACTAACTAAACCTATTAACCCCTAAACCGCAGTTCCCCATCGCCAACACAAACTAAACCTATTAACCTCTAAACCACAGTTCCCAAACATCACCGACACGAACTATACCTATTAACCCTTAAATCACAGTTCCCAAACATCGCCGACACTAACTAAACCTATTAACCCCTAAATCGCAGTTCCCAAACATTGCAGATACTAACTAAACCTATTAACATCTAAACCTCCATACACCCACATCGCCAACACTAACTAAACCATAGTATTAACCCCCACATCGCAACAACCTAAATTAAACTATATTAACCCCTAAGTATATGTTTTACTCCTCTTGAAAAAGTTTGCCAAGGAGCGAACAAAACACGTTGAGGGCGAAGCTTTGATAGCTTGCTGTAAAACAGACACATGGGGTAATCCTCGGATGTGGGAAACACTGGCAGTCCCTTAGTGGATTAAGCGAATGTGGATTATACAGACCCAGATCAAGGTTTTTCCCTTGTCTATATTATTGCGATTTTGCACTTTTGATCTTGTAAGTGTTTTTAACCGTATGTTGTGTGCCAATAAATAAAATCTTCTACCTTGATGTGGGGTTGCGCTCTCCTCTTTTGTCTCTACTGCAGATTCTTCTTGAATAGAGAGGGCGCCATGTACTAAGGCGTCAATTTTTTCGGACAGATCGTATCGAAATAACCCGCTGGCATTCGCACCATGGGGATGCCACTTCGTTACATGAATGTACTAAAAACCAAGCCGTAAAATTTTGCGTCTATTGTGTGTTGAAGACAATCGGATTATTGATAACTTTGAAGCTTCGTTCGGCGCGAAAGAGCAAAGTTAAGAAGCAGTCTGCGACCTGATGGGTTTAGTTCTTTACCCACGTGACGATCTAGGTGTCATAATCGTCAGACAAGCGGCAACGTCTGGCTGCTGACATGTATAAGAATGTGCATTTTTCCAGAAATCTTAGAATATTGTTTATTTACTTTTCGATATTCACTTTGACAAGATGGCTTGCTCCGGAGATTCTGCTACTTCTAAGAAGACTCGCAACCCTAACTTCTCGCATCAACAGAATGTTGTACTTGTTGATTTAGTACTCGCTCGAATATTATGACAATATTTATGGTAGTCGAGTCAAGCAAACCCCAGGCGCTCGTAAAAAGATTATTTGGGAGAAAATTAGTGACGCAGTGAGTGCTCAAGGACCCACTAAAAAAGATATCGAGTCCTGCAAAAAAAGGTTCAACGATATCAAGCGTCAAACAAAATCCAAAATTGCCAAAGAAAAGCAATATGCTCGAGGTACTGGAGGCGGACAACCTTATGTCGCAGATTTGACAGACTTTGAAAGAAAAGTTTTACAGAGGCTTGGCACGGAGGTCATTAAGGGCATAACCGATGACTGTGATAGCGATATTTGTGGTAATTATAATTTATAAATTAATATTTATATTGTTTACTTGTCTGCTCCAAAATTGTTTCTCTTACGTTCATGTTTTACAAAATTTGATTCTGTTAACGGAATCTTGATTGTACAATTTCTTGTTTACCGTTCCTTTAAAATAGATTTATGAATTACATTACTTCTCTCTGTATCTATTTTTTAAAGTTCCAGTGAACGAAAAATAAAGCATTCATGATGGAGCATGAAAAACATTTTCAATTATCTAATATACTCCATTTTTTTTCCTATTGCTTAATGTATTTTAAAAAATAAAGCCTACATGGCACAGTAAAATGAAACCCAAATGTTTGATTTTGAAAGGGCATGCAATTTTAACCCACCTTTTTTTTGTTTTTTTCATTATCTAAATTGCTTTATTTTGTATATATTCTTTGTTGAATAACATTTATTGATATTGAAATACTCGGTAGCTGCTATTTCTTCAACAAAGGAGAACTAACGAATTAAGCAAATTAGATAATAGTATTAAATTGTAATTTCTTTTTTAATGTATTCTCTATTGGAATCATTTGAGAAAGATGTTTTTAGAGACCTTTAATTTGTGTATATTAAAGCAAGATACAAATCATAGGTAGAAAATGTTATAATGGGAGTACATTTAACTTTTAATTAGCATTTCATAAATTGCACATAAACTTTTAATTTTATTGATTGTATTAATTTCAATTTCAATTTGTATTTACTAACTCCTAGGTGGTTCAGTTAGAGCGTCAACCTCTGCATCTGTCCATACCCCATCTACCTCTTCATCAGAGAGACCACGTCCTTCAACTTCTCAGCCTCTGAACGTAAGACAACAACAACATGGGCAATATTTACGGTCAACTACAAATACCAGCCACAGCCTATAGTCTGCAGATACTATTCCAGATGTAAGGAGCAGTACACCAGATACAGCTGTTGGAATAAGCTCTGGTATGTATCTTTAAACCACTTATATATACACCTTCTGAATTTTTGTTTATAAATTAGATATTAATGTTTATTTTTTAATTTTTACAGCAGATGTTGGACGTCTCTTCAGAGCCATGGTGACCGAATCAGCACCACTTTTCGATGGTAAGTTACTTTTTTAAAGTAAATATAGGATGACAAGACAAATAATTTTGTTAGAAACAAAATTTAACTTTTTAAACTTTGATAGTTATTGAAACTGTAATACTGTGAGATTGATGTATTTTATATGCAAATAGTTGTAGTAAGGAAGGCATTTAATCTTATTGTAAGATTCCAACATGACAGTATAACATGACAGTATACATTTCTCTTGTATAGTCATCTCTCTAACCATTAATGTTGGAATAAATTTCGATCTGCATCTTTTTTTTTTTAAATTAATGCTAAATTGTTTGTTTTTTTTTTAGATATCGCTGAGGAGGATGATTCATCAAGATAGGTGATTCTGAATCTTGTTCCAGTTCCAGCACCAGAGGGTAGATCGCCAGAAAGTGGAAGCCTGACTCCTGACCTAAACACAGATGGCACAAGATCAGGATTTGGTTATACATGAGCCTGTTATAAACCCCCGTAGTGATGAGGAAAATACAAATTCACCACCTGATCATGGAGTTCAAGCACAGGGAATTGAACCATTGGAACAACCACAAGCTATTGTCCAAGAGCAGGCACCTTTGGAAGATGCAGGTCTTAACGAAATGTTAAATCTTGCCAGAGGATATAGAGCAGACAGTAGACAGGTCCAGGAAATTTTGTCTGGACATTTAGAAAGATTTGACACTTATAACCTGCAACGGTTGGAACTAGACCGTGAAATCTTTAACTGGCAAAGAGAAATGGACAGGGAAAGGAACCTACATATAAACAGGGCCTTGACAATAGCTGAAAACAACATGCGAATGGCTCAAAATACTATGCAAACTTTGTTAGAATTGATTAGAGATAGACATCAGAGCCAAGAGTCGCCAGATCCAAAAAGACCACGGTTTAATTAGTGCATTGTTAGGGACAATTTTAAAGTTATTATTATTGTTTTTTGTTGACAAAGAATATATTGTTATTTGTACATAGTTTTATTAAAGTTTATCCTGTTTTTATTTAATTTTCTTTTTTATTTTTTAAATTTAGTTAAAATCAGTTAAAGGTTTAAAATGTATTGTACACACAGACAAATCTAAGTGAAACAATTATAATTTTTATTACATCCAAAATATTAACAAAATTGAATCAAAATGGCATTATAAAAAAAAAAAATGCTCACGGCCAATACAGTATTTTTTGGGGTTTTGAATAAACTTTTTAACATACCAAAATATGACAATTTTAGTGGCCTCAAATAAAAAATAAAAAAAAATGTATTTAAAATGCAATCATTGATTATCTGTTTTCCACTGCATAAGTATTGTAGAGATTCTGAACCTGTGTATTTAAATTCATTATAGTATCCATTATTTGTTTAATATCTTCACAGACAGAGGATTGAACTTGTGATACAACTGGTACATTGGAATCTAGAGAAGGGACAAAAATTAGAAAATAAATTAAGGATTATGAGAACATGTTTAAAATAAAAACAGATTATTAATAAGCAGGTAACAAAATTGTATTACCATTTTGGTTAGAGGCGGTATTATCCATAGATGTACTTGTCTGTGTAGATTTAGAAACCATAGATATGTCCCAGTCGTTATCAATATCAGAAATATTGGTTGAGTTTTTCTCACTACTTGCATCTGAAATATATATTTAAAAATTGAGGTATATATTTTGGTATTGATTTGACTATAAGCTATAATATAGTAAATCAAAAAAATTAATAAACAATTACCTAGTTGAATTGAGGGTGAAGTGAATGACATCCTTTCAGGAGCATTATTTGCTTCATTGTCACTATCTATGAAAGATTAATAAGGAATTCTATATAAAAATTGTAAGTTGAAAAATGCTAATGGTACAAATTATAAGAAAAATACATTCTGTAGAAGATATTTGTATTATTCTTGTGAACCTTGTTTTCTTCTTTTTCATCAGTCTTTTATTGGTTTCTGTAAATTACACAACAAGCTAATCATGATTAAATTTAACAGTTGTATAACTATAGATATGTAAACCATGGTTCTATTGTACCTTGAGGTGTATGAACGACAGTTAGGCGCCTGACACCTCCTTTCTGTGGGGACAATTGTCTGTCAAGCAAAGACAGTGGCAAGGGTGGGGATCTAGCCTCACTTCTAGGTGTCAAATTTAGAATAGGCCTTACATAACGTGGAGGAGGAGCACCACAAATATTTTCTTTCTTCTTATCTGAAATAGAAAATTTGCACATATGTTTGTTTAAAGTTTCTTAGTCTTAAAATGTGTTATATAATAAAGTTTTCAATTTTCGTGTGTTAGAATGTTTATAGTGTTTCAATTTGTTTTAAATTAGAATGGACATGAAAGTGATATGGTACACCTATTTATTCTTTCAGTTCTCATATTGATGATGAACTTTGCATAGAATTTATAATGTAAAAGAATAACTAAATTATATACCAGTAAGAAACAGTATGGACATGAAAGTGATCACTATGGTACACTGAAACCTAATTATAATTTCAGATCTCATATTGATGATGAACTTTGCATAGAATTTATAATTTAAAAGAATAACTAAATTATATACCAGTAAGAAACAGTATGGACATGAAAGTGATCACTATGGTACACTGAAACCTAATTATAATTTCAGATCTCATATCGATGATGAACTTTGCATAGAATTTATAATTTAAAAGAATAACTAAATTATATACCAGTAAGAAACAGTATGGACATGAAAGTGATCACTATGGTACATTGAAACCTAATTATAATTTCAGTTCTCATATTGATGATGAACTTTGCATAGAATTTATAATTTAAAAGAATAACAATTTTATAAACTTACATATCCTTAAAAGGCTCCTAATAGATTGGTAATATAGTGGTTCTCGACGTTTAACATCACTGTATCGTCTCAAACATTGACGACTGGTCCTTTTTTTTTTTTTTAAACAGGCTTTATTGAAGTGTAAAGGTTACAATAACAAAATCGGGTATAATAACAAATTGGCATAATGTATAAGACAAGAATAAAGCAAAAAGGAAGCTATACAATTTGAATCAATGCCTATAAAGATTGTACACTTCAAAATAATGCAAACTTCATGCTCCTTGACACTCAGCAGGAGCATGAGAAATCAGATGAGAGCTTTTTCTGTTTTTGATCAATTAGAGGTATATAGAGGGGAGAGAGAGGACAGAGAGGAATAGAAAGGGAGGGGCATGGTGGGGAGGGGGGGGAGTGGAGAGAGAAAAAAAAAAAATTATAAGTACTAATCAGATTATTCTTTTTCTTTTGTGGTTAGCAAGCGCAAACAGTGGAATATTTAATTATATAGTGCCCTGCCACAACGCTCGCATGAGCTCATATTCATCTATCTTATGGTTTTTAAGGTAAAAGTATCTTTCCATTAGTAAGACTTCCTCGACTTGCGAGTGCCACTCTTCTAGTGTAGGAGGGTTTTGTTTCTTCCATTTTTTAGGAATCAGTTTTTTTCGCGCTAGTGAGCATAATTAGCAGTAAGGCGAGGTGTGTTCTGCTTTGCGTTTTAGGGGAGCTCTAAAAACAGTAGAGCCTCGGGAGTTTTTTAGAAGAGGGATATTGAGGATTTCAGCCATTTTATCAAAAATTTCTGACCAAAAGGGCGTCATAATTGGGCAAGACCACCATATGTGGAGCAAGGAGCCGTTGCCTCCGCACCCTCTCCAGCACATGTGGCTAGCTGTTGGAAATAACTTATGAAGTCTGTCTGGGGTCAAGTACCATCTGCTCAAGAGCTTGAGTGAAGCTCCTGAATGGTTGACGATACAGACGATTTTTTAGTTAAGCTAAAAGCTTTTAACCATAGTTGCTCATCATTATCTATTCCCAATTCGGTGTTCCATTGTGTGACATAGGACGGCAGCGTGTCTGTGTTCTGAGAGGAGACTAATTTGTAAAGGAGAGATATTAGATGTTTTGGTAGTGAATCCCCTAAACAAAGCTTCTCAAAAGAGGTAAGTGACCTGCCCAGGTCCTGTTTCTGTCTGTGGCCGGATATAAAATGTCCAAGCTGGTTGTAATGTAGCCAGGAGGAGAAGACCTTGGGGTGAGCGTTCCTAAGCGTATCATGTGGGATTATTTTCCCGTTCTCGACTACTCCTTGAACCGTGCCCCCCCTGAGTTTATATGGTGCGGATCTAAAAAATCCTATTTTGTGATATGGAATTTCAGGGTTTTCAAGGATTGGTGTTAAGGGGGAATGTTTTGAGGAAATGTGAGTGGAGGTTGCTACGGTTGAGTCCCAAATGTTAAATATTTCTGTTAAAAGATGATAATTCTTAATTATGCTAGGCCGTTGGGAAGGTGAAAGCCACGCTAAAGTGCTTACATTATTTGTTTTGAGGATTTGTCTGTCTAGATCTATCCAGGCTTTATGCTTTTCGTTTTGTGCCCATTCTACTATCTTTTGAAGACTAATCACTTTTTTGTATAGGGAGATGTCAGGTAGCCCGAGCCCGCCTTTGTCTCTTGGCAAGTACATAGTGCATCTAGGGATTCTAGGCTTGGTGTCAGCCCATATGTACTGTTCTATAATTTTTTGTAATTGAGGAATATATCCCTTTGGAAGAGTGATAGGCAGGGTCTGGAGAAGATAGAGGATTCGGGAAGGATATTCATTTTAATGACCCCTATTCTGCCAAGCCAAGATGTGTATTTGCTTTTCCAAGAGGAGAGATCCGCTGAGATCGCGTTCCTAAGGGTGATGTAATTGTATTTAAATAAATCGGAAGGGTCTGAGGTTAAGTAAATGCCTAGGTATTTTAATTTAGATTTAGCTAAAGGAATCTGGTGTGTCAGTTGTAAAGAATGTATGATCTTGGGGCAAGTGTTGATGTTCAGTAATTCAGACTTATGTAAGTTCAGGGAGAAGCAGGAGGCTTTGCCATATTCCTTAAGGACGTCTAAGAGTGCGGGAGGGATTCAGAAGCGTTTGTTAAGGTGTAAAGGACGTCATCAGCATAGAGCGCTTGTTTGTATTCTGTATCTCCTACTTTAATACCTGTGATATGAGGGGAGGCTCTGACGATACTGGCTAGGACTTCTATGGAAAGGGCGAATAGTAAAGGGGATAGAGGGCAGCCTTGTCTGGTACCGTTTTTAATATCAAAAGAGTCTGACAGCGTGCCATTGATCCTAATTTTAGCGTTAGGGTTAGAATAAAGGGAAAAAACTAAATTTAGAAAGGATCTACCAAATCCCATTCGTTCCATTACCTGACGCAGGAAGGCCCAGTTCACTCTGTCAAAGGCCTTCTCTGCGTCAGTGGAGAAAAGCACTAGGGGAAGACCTGAGACCTTGGCGTGATTAATTAGCTGTGTGACTTTGATAGTTGTTGTCCCTGGCCTCACGTCCAGGGACAAAACCCACCTGGTCATTGCCTATTAGATTAGGCAAGTATTTATTTAGTCTGGTCGCTAGGATCTTCGCGAAAAGCTTCATGTCAGAATTAATGAGTGAGATAGGTCGAAAGTGGCTGGGGCGGTTCTGGGGTCTTTCCCGGCTTGGGAATAACCGTTATGTGTGCCTCCAAGAGGATCCGGGACAAACAAGGGTCCTCTCTAAGGTCGTTAAGTAAATCTAGGAGTGGGCCTGCTAAGATCTCTTTATATTTTTTGTAATAAGCTGACGTGAATCCGTCTGGGCCGGGGCTTTTACCGTTCGGGCAATTTTTAATAGCTAAAAAAAGTTCTTCAGCGGTTATCGGAGAATCTAGGACTTGGAGTCCTCAGTGGATAGAGAAGGGAGGTCTACTTTATTTAAGTATGCATTTATAAACTTTTCGTGTTGGGGTCCTTCTATCAAGTGGTTTGGGTCTGAGGGATAGTTATGTATATTGTATAGGGAATGATAATATCCGCGGAATTCTGAGGCTATTTGGTCGCTGCTATGCAGCAAGCGGTCGTTAGTAGATTTTACTGAGTGAATGTATGAGCTAAGCTGTCTTTTTTTAAGGGTTCTGGCGAGGATGCAACCTGGTTTGTTTCCTCCTTCATAATATTGTTGTTTTAAATGAAGAGCAATTTTTTGATGCGATTCTGTTAGATGTTTATGGAAATGCGGTTCTTGTTTCTTTAAGAGAGTGCAAGTAGATAAACATGAGGGGTCCGCTTTGTGCTTGATTTCTAGTGTATTGATTTTAGTTTGTAAGTCATTATATTTGGTTCTATATTGTCTGTTAAGGAAGGCCTTATGTTTGATCATAGCACCTCTAATAACACTTTTGTGGGCTTCCCAAATAATGGCGCGTGATGAGGAAGGGTTAACATTAATCTCAAAGTACTCTGACATTGTTTTAAGTAAGTCGTTATAAATTAGAGGGTTGTCTAAGATAGAGTCATCCATTCTCCATGTTTTTTGCATGAATGGGATGTCTGGCCACAGTATTGAGCAAGAGACCCGGGGCATGGTCTGACCAGGTAATATGATCAATGTTAGAGTGGTGGGTGAGTGAGAGTCCACAGGAGTCTGTGTAAATGTAGTCAATCCTGGAGTAGCTATTGTGTGGGGCAGAGTAAAAAGAGTAATCTTTGGAAGTTGGGTGTAGGGTTCGCCAGATGTCATGTAGTGTTAGTTTTTGGAGTGCGTCGTTTACTTGTGTGATTGTAGAGAGAGGAGTGCAGGAAACCCCACGTGATGTGTCAACTGCGGGGTCAGCGACAATATTAAAGTCTCCACCTAAATAGGTTGATACCTCTAGAAAGTTCCATGAGGAGGTCTAAGGTCTTTTTGAAAAATGCATCCTGGCCGTGGTTAGGAGAGTATATTGAAGCTAAGGTGATTTGATGACCATATAATGTGCCTACAAGGATAAGGTATCTGCCATTTGGGTCTTTTTCGATATGTGACATTTTGAAAGGAACTGTTTTGTGAAAAATGATGCCCACTCCTCCTTTCTTGGTTTGACCAGAGGCAAAAAAAGCCAATGGAAACTGGGAGTTGTACCATTTGGGTTCTTTACCTTTTTTAAAATGTGTTTCCTGCAACAGGATTATGTGGCTTTGAATCTTATTTAGTTCTCTAAGCGCAATGGAGCGCTTGCCCGGGTTATTCAAGCCTTTAGCATTTATGGTAGTGAGATTGATCGAGTGATCAAAAAACCTTTTAGATTTTTTGGCTCGTAGCCATGAGAGTAGTGATAAAAAAAAAAAAAAAAAAAAAGGGGGGGGGGAGTTAGGATAGGGGAAGGTTACTAGAAGGGGGATATGAGAGAGCAGGGGAAAGTGAAGGTGGTGGGAGTAGAAGAATAAGTATTAAGGGAAAAGTGTAGTATTAGAAGTCAGAGTAAACACAGAAATTGGGTCACTCTGGAAGATAATTCTATATACAAAAACTGTGCAACAAGCTTGGGTTAGGGGAAAATCCCCTTTACTGATGTAAGTTGTAGTAAGAAAAAAGTATACTTATAGCATAACATTATGTTAGAGCTGTCCAGTTAGAATGTAGAAATGTGGTCTATCAAGAAGCGAAGTATTATACCCTAGGCCTGTCAACTAGTCAGCTGAATCAAATGTAGTGGTTGTCATTTCATAAAACTCCTATATATAAGGGGAAAAGTCACGGTCATAAGGGAGCCATATATTTCAGGACCATTTTTGGCATTTGCATAAGAAATTAGTCTATTTAAGGGGGGTCTCATTATCTAGGTGACTGAC
Source organism: Bombina bombina (assembly GCF_027579735.1). NCBI lineage: Eukaryota > Metazoa > Chordata > Amphibia > Anura > Bombinatoridae > Bombina > Bombina bombina. Next base: position 632,484,126 of record NC_069504.1, read on the forward strand.
AAAGCAGGTTTTCAGTAGGTGTGCAGTTGGTTAAGATATAGAACCGTCTAAAATGAGACTATATGGGTTTACAGTCTAGTACCTTCTTTGCATACTGTGTGGATAATAGTGTATGTATATCAAGGGTGTTGCCCTAGATAGTGTTCTAGTAGTATGTACTTATTTGTTGGTTGGTAGCTTGTGTATTTACGTGCAGCGGCTGTAAAGACGTTTTTTAATTAGGAAGGCAAGCTGTATTCTGGTTAAGATAAGTTATTAAGTCCTAGATCTAAAAACATGGCTTCCCGTACAATGGTAATATGCAACTCTAGGTCTACTAATAGAAATTATGGTGTTTTTTTGTGCGTGGTAGTAGCCTGTCTGTGTCGAAGGAGAAAGAATGTCTAGAACAGTCCTATGCAGGTTAGACATATAATTTTAGAGACAATACATACAATTATGAGAAATTCTTAAATGTAAACATTTCAGCTCAGGGGGGAGCACACGCAACGGTATATTGCATACATTTACAGAGAAAGTGGGATAGGGAAACAACTGGGGGAACGAGCTGCTGCAAACTGCGATATTTAGAACAGTATAGGTGATAGAATCCGCCCAAACGGGTCAAATATAAAGTGTCCAACATCAGTTCAATGATAAAAGTCTTTGATTTACGGATTGAAGAGCTAGACACATCACCTATGGATTGCATATTAAATCTTGAGGGATGGGGTAAAAACTTGCAACTTAACGCAAATAAAGAGTATAAAAAACATATTCAACGTTGTATGAAGACATGTTAATCAATCACGACATTTTCATGAGTTCCGAAAGGATATTTTTCATTAAAGTAATGAGAAAAAAACAAAGAACAAAAAACCTGAGCTTAGAGAGTCCAGCAGTACTTTACCCTTATAAGTCCACTTTCAGGGCGATCAATTGAAGGACGGGTGAGCTGAGGTTGTCTTCCTGGTTGAGGGTCCTCTGGTGTTAGGAGCCTGAATGGCCAGGTTTTCAAAAAACTCTGTGTTGGTCCATCTCTGGCCTGAAGATGAAAGTTTTGTTATTGTTGGTGACGATAATTGAGACTGGGAAGCCCCATCTGTATGGGGATTCTGTGGTTTCGTAAAACAGATGTGATATGGTTTAGGTCCCTTCTTTTTTGAAGAGTCACTGGGAGACAGGTCAGAGAAAACCTGGATTTCTTCGCCGGCGTGTGTGATAGGTGATTTCTTACGGGCTTCCTTGAAGAAGGTCTTCCTTATCTTTATAGCTCAAGAATCTGACTATTATATCTCTCGGGGGCGCTTTATTTGGTGGTTTAGGCCTGAGGGCCCTGTGAGCCCCTTTCTATGGGGATGTCAGGTGATGAAGGAGAGTCTTTAATGATGCGAAATAAGGCTTGTAAATAACCTTCGATGCTCTGTGGATGGACTGTTTCAGATACCCCGCGGAACCGCAAGTTGTTCCTACGGCCCCGGTTATCCAAATCCTCCAGTTTATCTTCAAAAATTGTAGGTTGTCAGCATGGTTCTGGAGATCTACAGCATGCTGCGCCCCCAATTTTTGCATTGTCTTGAGAGGTCTTTTCAATCTTCAGTACCCTAGCTTCTAGTGCGGAAAAGTCCTTTCTAAGATCACCAAAGAGGCTCCTCATTTCTGTCATTACCCCCTGAATGTCCTCCTTAGAAGACAAATGATTAATGTCGTCCTTAGTAACGAATTGGGGGTTAGAATCAGCGTGGTATGGAATAGAGGGTGCAGGAGGGTCTTGAGGGTTATCCATGTTAATGTCAGTGGGTCTAGGGGTCTCAGGTATGGCTCATAGACCTTAGGGGCAGCTATCTTTTCTGCTTTATTGTTCTTTTTGAGAGGCATACCCCTGCGAGTAAATGTCTAAATAAGCAGTGCCTTAGAAAAAGTTCTCCTTTTTAGATTTAATGCACAGGCCTTGTTAAATGACCTGCTATTCATGCAATTATTCTTTATTTGTGCCCTGTGACAAATTAAGAGGATTCTTCAGGATTCCAGAAAGGGCAGTCTTATGATTGTCCTATTATTATTTTTAGATCCTTTACTGTGTCTGCTCGGCTGGAGCCGTTGATTAGTTTGTGCCCTTTGTTATTTTATTGGAGGCAGAAAAAGAGTGTAGTGTGCAACGGGCCGCAAAGTAGCAAGAGAAAAGGGGGGGGTCCCCTTAACGATGTGCAGGCCGTAAGGGCAGTGTAAACTTTCTTTATGAATCTTGCTTAGGCCCCCGCTCTGCTTAGTGTTATATAGATGGCGTGTGATCTTTGGCAGAGCGCCTAAAGATAAACAGCTTACCCGTTCCAGTTCTCCCTTCGTGAGGCCTTGCAGGCTATCTGGAGTGTTACGGAGTCAGATGTGCTGGGGCCACTGTCGTGTACTCGCTTCTCTACCGGACCTATTGAGAGTAAAGATCCGGAGGTCTGAGTTGCCGGAGTCGGCACTATGTGTTTTCGGGGCCCGAGTGGCGTAGCTGCGTCAATTCCACAGCCCGGTCAGTGCTATATCTCCGGTTCAGGGTCGATGCCTTGTGCTGGTGCTTACGGGTCTGGGGTTGTGCCTGAGGTCACCGGGTAGCTTCTCTGAGGTGTAAGAGAGGTCCGGTATAGTCTTATGGGAGCGATGAGCGGTTTGAAGGGGTATTCTTTCAAGTAGGCGCCATTTGTAGGCAGACTAAGGAGCGGTGGGGTAAATATAATAAACTCAAAGTTCCTAGGGCTAAAGTATTCAGCTGTGAAGGTGTTCTGTTAAGCTGATCAGTCATCTCAAAAAAAGGTTTTATAAAGTGCTTTTGAGCTATTTGAAGCTTATTTATCAGTTAAAGAGGCAGGAGCCTTTCTAGTGTGTGACCATCTTCCAGCGTGGTCAAGCTCCGCCTCTCGATGACTGGTCCTTTTAATTTTTGATACACGATACATTCTGCGTATCATTTCATAAATAGTTTTGTCCCTTTCATCTTGAATGACCCCCCGGACACCCCTAAGCGTTTGGGAAATATCTATCCATTACATACACTAGAATTATCATTTCCCCAGATGTGAAAGGTGCAATTCTCTTCATCCTCCCTGGTCCCATAGCAACTTTCTAGATGGGTGTGTCAAATCCCAAAATGTTCTCAATATCGCGTTATTCACTGTCTCTATGCAACATTATTGTATATTTGCTAAATTGTTAGAATTCTTTCGATACAATTATAAAAAAAGTTGTATTATTTATTGCCATTCTCAAGTAATGATAAATGTAAATGAAGTTTGATGTATATATTTTATTGTGTAATATAGTTATCAATAGTGTAGTGTAGGTTTTTTTTTGTTATGTAGGACAGTCATATAATTATATATCTTTATGATTATTTGGTTTATATAGTTATTGTGCAATATGTTGGTTTTAAGTAAAAATTAAAGTTTTATTAAAAAACAATATCCAATGTCACCGTTTATTATAAATTGTTAACTTATAAAAATAAAAACAAATAAAAAATCACACAAGTATAATGATGGAAAAAAAAAGATTTATTCTGAAAGTGAAAATTTATTTTTTTATTCAAAAGACCAAAAAATAGAAGTCCTGTGATTACAATCTTTTGATGAAATCAATCCTTAAAATAGTTCTCTGCGACATAATTTTTGGCATTAATGGCCTGTCTTGTTGGTGCATCATTACAGATGACCTCAGGGAAGTTCTCAAATGATATTTCTTCTTCATCATCATTTCAATTCCTCTTCTTATTGCAATGTTATGGAGATTAGAATGCAGCATACAAGAATAATTTTTGCAACCTTCTCGGGAACATACTGCATGACACCACCTGAGTGGTCAAGACAACGAAAGCGCATTTTTAACAATCCAAATGCTCTCTCGATGATTCCTCGGGTGAATCTGTGTGCCTCGTTGAATTTCACCTCACATCTTCTTCGAGGATTGTTATAGGGTGTGAATAACCATTCTCTACTGAAATAACCAGCGTCCCCTATGAAAAAAATTAAAAAGTATTAACATTTCAAAGATGATAAAGATGATAATTTCAATGAGAATTAACTATGTTTTTTAGTTAAATCTATCATCACAATGCATGACATAAACTACGTTTGACAATTATAATAATACTGTAACATAACATCACAAACTATAATTACCTAACAGCCATCCTTCAGGCATCTCTCCCTCCTCAAACTTCTGATATAACCCAGACTGACGCAAGATATACGAATCATGGCAGGATCCAGGGAAGTTGGAACGGACACTGATTATTTTCATGTTAGGTCACACACCATCTGAACATTGAGGGAATGGTACTGTTTTCTGTTCTGGAAAACTTCCTCACGTTCTCGGGATGGTTTGACTGCAACATGGGTGCAATCGATGGCTCCAAGTACATTGGGCATTCCGGCCATTCTATAAAAATTAGACTTCACAGATTGCCACTCTTCTGGAGTCGCTGGAAGGCACACGTACCTTGGAAAGACGACCTTCAAAGCATCAATAACTTTGGTTAGGTTGCCTCGAAAAAACAGACTGGCTGATGCAATTATAACGCTAGACACAGCTTGGAATGAATCGGTTGCAAAAAAGTGTAAGGCTGCCAACAGTTTTAATAGTCCGGGTATGGCTTGTGAACGCGCTGTCATAGGTTCCAGCTATTCTGCTATTTCATAGTAAAGTTCCATAATAGCTTCTCTGTCCAAAACGGAATCTCTGGATAATCTCTCGATCAGAAATGCTTTCCAAACCCATACATGGAAGAAAAACTCTAGGGACTCTGATTCTTCTACCTCTCCTTCTTTGCAAGTTGTCAACCGGTGCCTGTATAGCCCTTCTTCCTCGTAATTGAATTAATCGGAAAAGAAACATGTGTAAAAAGTGTCTCCATCTTCATTCAGTGATCCAAAAACCAATAATGCTACAATAGTAGTCTCGTCCTTTCACTTAAGTACTTCTACCTGGCGTCAGGTTATACGCCCTATAGTTTTCTATTGTATTCGCTACCTAAATGGTCTCAAAGCAAATCACGCAAAGTTACAGTGAAAGTTGGAGCGGACGGATTAGTTGTAACATTCATAATTTCCGATTACAGCGAATTTACGTGCGATCGAACATGTAGTAAGTGGAAAAAGGCTTCGGAACGATCAGTTGCGTAAAATTACGATCGCTGATGAAAATAGTGGTTTTTCAACCAGATCGCAGATTGGTACATACGAGAAGCAGATCGTGAGTGACCGGACGGTCACCTCGAAGCTTAGTACATGGCGCCCAGAGTGTTCTGTGACACACCTCTGAGTTTGGCAGCACCCGGCATTAAAGAGAGATTTAGAGGACGCTGATATTCTCAACCATAAGATTGCTATGTGGGAACTGAATTTCATATGGTTTTTTGTCCCTGTTGGAATTGGTAATTGCATATGTAATGCACTGAGCTGCAAGCATACGGATTTATTATATTTTTGTGTTTATTTTTAATATATTCCTTATCTGAATTTTATTGTATATTCTGTTTGTTATACTTTTGTGAGCAGGGGGGTAATTATTACTAATACAACTGTTTTACATTCCCATGTATATTTCATAGCCCTATTTACAACAACTTTATCCATTAGCTGCGTTGCAAATACATGGCTAGATTACGAGTTGTGCGTTAAGGTAAGAAAAGCAGTGTTAAGAGGGTCCCAACGCTGCTTTTTAACGCCCGCTGGGGTATTACGAGTCCTTGAAGGTTTAGGGTCACCGCACACTTCTTTTGCCTTACCGCAAAACGACTTACGTAAACTTTGTAAGTCTTTTTTCTATGGGACTTCCATAGTGCTAGTATTATGAGTCTGTCCTGGAGGCCAAAAAGTGAACGGTACACTCTACCCTGTCAAGAGTCCAAACACATTTAAAAGTCAGTAGTTATGAGTTTTATGGTAACAACGCCGTAGCATAAAACTCATAACTAAAGTGCTAAAATGTACACTAACACCGATAAACTACTTATTAACTAGGGATGGGCGAATGTTTCGCAACATTCGAAAAACGGCACAAATTTTAACACATTTGTTCATTCTAATCGAATTTCGAATGTATACATAACATTCTAACATTCGTTTTTTCGAAGTTTGGGTTTCGAATTTTATGATTACAATTCGAAAATATTCTTTTCGGAAAAATTCGAATTTAGATTGTAATAGTATTTCTAATGCTTTTTATTTAATATGTAATATTCGAATTATGCAATATTCGAATTTGAAAAATTCGAATTTATATGTTTGTAATAGTATTTCTAATGCTTTCTTTAAATGTAATATTCGAATTATGCAATATTCTATATAGAAACATTCCAAAATGATATATTTGTATCTATTAGTGTATCAATTTACTAGATTCCTTCCCTACCACATGAACTATTGACTTCTGATAGTATTTGTTAAATAGAATGTTTAAATTCGAAATTTCGAATGTGGACATTCGATATAATTATAAACATTCGAATTCGAAAGTGACATTCGAAAACTGTAAATAACATTTGATTATAGAATTTTTAAGAATATATCAACATTCGGATTTATAATTCGAATTTCGGGTAATAACATTTGTTCTACATTCGAAATTCAAAAATTCCCACATTCGCCCATCCCTACTATTAACCCCTAAACTGAGGCCCTCCTGCATCGCAAATACTATAATAAAAATTTTAACCCCAAATCTGCTGCTCGACACCGCCACCACCTACATTATATTTATGAACCCCAAATCTGCTGCCCCCCAACATCACCGCCACCTACATTATATTTATTAACCCCTAATCTGCCGCCCCCAATGTCCGCCGCAAACCTACCTACATTTATTAACCCCTAATCTGCCGCCCCAACCGTCGCCGCCACTCATACTAAATGTATTAACCCCTAACCTAATTCTAACCCTAACCCCCCTAACCTAAATATAATTTAAATAAATCTAAATAGAATTACTATCATTAACTAAATTATCCTATTTAAAACTAAATACTTGCCAATAAAATAAACCCTAAGCTTGCTACAATATAACTAATAGTTATACTAATATATAGGGTTTATTTATAGGTAAGTATTTAGTTTTAAATAGGGAATTATTTAGTTAATGATAGTAAATGATAGTAAATTTATTGTAATTATATTTAAGTTAGGGGGTGTTAGGGTTAGGTTAGACTTAGGTTTAGGGGTTAATAACTTAATATAGTAGCGGCGATGTTGGGGTGGCAGATTAGGGGTTAATAAATGTAGGTAGGTTGCGGCAACATTGGGGTGGCAGATTACGGGTTAATAAATAGTATGTAGGTGTCGGCGATGTTGGGGGACAGCAGATTAGGGGTTAGTACATATAATGTAGGTGGCGGCGGTGTCCGGGAGCGGAAGATTAGGGGGTTAATAATTATGATGTAGATGTTGGCGATGTCGGGGGGCGGCAGATTAGGGTTAATAAGTGTAAGATTAGGGGTGTTTAGACTCGGGGTCATGTTAGGGTGTTAGGTGTAGACATAACTTTTGTTCCCCATAGGAATCAATGGGGCTGCGTTAACCCCTTAGTGACCAGAGCACTTTTCCATTTGTTGACCGTTTGGGACCAAGGCTATTTTTACATTTCTGCGGGTGTTTGTGTTTGAGGTGTAATTTTCCTCTTACTCATTTACTGTACCCACACATATTATATACCGTTTTTCTCGCCATTAAATGGACTTTCTAATGATACCATTATTTTCATCATGTCTTATAATTTACTATTAAAAAAATTATAAAATATGAGGAGAAAAAATGGAAAAAATTTTTTTTTTCAAACTTTGAACCCCCAAAATCTGTTGCACATCTACAACCACCCAAAAAACACCCATGCTAAATAGTTTTCTAAATGTTGTCCTGAGTGTAGAAATACCCAATGTTTACATGTTCCTTGCTTTTTTTTGCAAGTTATAGGGCACTAAATAAAAGTAGCACTTTGCTATTTCCAAACCACTTTTTTTCAAAATTAGCGCTAGTTACACTGGGACACTGATATCTGTCAGGAATCCCTGAATAACCATTCAAATGTATATATTTTTTAAAAGAAGACAACCTAAGGTATTAAACCTAGGGTATTTTGACTTTTTTCATGCCACCATTTCACTGCCAAATGCGATCAAATAAAAAAAAATGTTCACTTTTTCACAAATTTTTTCACAAACTTTAGGTTTCTCACTGAAATTATTTACAAACAGCTTGTGCAATTATTGCACAAAGGGTTTTAAATGCTTCTCTGGGATCCCCTTTGTTCAGAAATAGCAGACATATATGGCTTTTACGTTGCTTTTTGGTAATTAGAAGGCCGCTAAATGCCACTGCGCACCACACGTGTATTATGCGCAGCAGTGAAGGGGTTAATTAGGGAGCATGTAGGGAGCTTGTAGGGTTAATTTTAGCTTTAGTGTAGTGTAGTAAAGAACCCCAAGTATTGATCTAGGCCCATTTTGGTATATTTCATGCCACCATTTCACCGCCAAATGCGATCAAATTAAAAAAAACTTTAAATATTTCACAATTTTAGGTTTCTCACTGAAATTATTTACAAACAGCTTGTGCAATTATGGCACACATTGTTGTAAATGCTTCTCTGGGATCCCCTTTGTTCAGAAATAGCAGACATATATGGCTTTGGCGTTGCTTTTTGGTAGTTAGAAGGTCGCTAAATGCCGCTGCGCATCACACGTATATTATGTCTAGCAGTGAAGGAGTTAATTAGGTAGCTTGTAGGGAGCTTGCAGGGTTAATTTTAGCTTTAGTGTAGAGATCAGCCTCCCACCTGACACATACCACCCCCTGATCCCTCCCAAACAGCTCCCTTCCCTCCCCCACCCCACAATTGTCCCCGCCATCTTAAGTACTGGCAGAAAGTCTGCCAGTACTAAAATAAAAGTTTTTTGGGGGGTTTTAGGTTTAAAAAAAAAAAAAACTTCTTCTGCTGTGTAGGACCCCCCCTTAGCCCCCAACCTCCCTGATCCCCCCCAAACAGCTCTTTAACCCCCCCTCTGCCTTTATTGTGCACCATATTGGGTACTGGCAGCTGTCTGCCAGTACCCAGTTTGAAAAATAATAATGTATTTAATTTTTTTTATTTTATTAAATACTTTTGTAGTGTAGCTGCCCCCCCCTCAACATCCAACCCCCCACCCTCTCCCGGATGCCTTGACTTGAAAATCCCACCCTCCCCAGTCCTCTCTCCCACCCTCCAGATCTACAGCATATTGATGCTGTTTGCATTGATCTCACGTGCACGCGCGCACCCGTGCACGCGCGCACCCCTGCACGCGCGTGCACGGCTCTCGTGCACGCGCACGCACCCGCACAAGATCCCTCCCCCCTCCTCCACCAATAACTGCCCACCCGCCTCCCTGTATGAGCTCCCACCCACCAACGGTAACGGCTATCGATAGCCGATGCAGAGAGGGCCACAGAGTGGCTCTCTCTGCATCGGATGGCTAAAAACAGTTATTGCAGGATGCCTCAATATTGAGGCATCACTGCAATAACATGAAAGCAGCTGCTTTCAAAGACCAACAACGTATGGGGTACGTCCTTGGTCATTAACTGCATTTTTTTGCAGGACGTACCCCATACGTCGTTGGTCGTTAAGGGGTTAAGGAGTTTTCACTGCTTTTTTGCAGGTGTTAGACTTTTTCTCAGCCGGCTCTCCCCGTTGATTCCTCTGGGGAAATCGTGCATGAGCACGTTAGAACAGCTCACCGCTGACTTAAGCAGCGCTGGTATTGGAATGCGGTAATGAGCAAAATTTTGCTCAACGCTGACTTCTTGTCTTTTAACGACGGGTTTCTGAAAACTCGTAATACCAGCGCTGCATGTAAGTGAGCGGTGAGACAAAACTGCTCGTTAGCACCGCATAGCCTCTAACGCAAAACTTGTAATCTGGGCCACAGTCTCTGTATCAATATTAACCTCTAAACCTAACACCCCCTAACTTTAACATAATTAAATCGTTTTTTTTTATTTTTAGTAATGTTAGGTTTTATTAGTGTAAGCTAAGGTTTTATTTATATTTCACAGGTAAGTTTGTATTTATTTTTAGACAGGTAGTTAGTTAATAATTGTAACTTTAATTTAGGTCTATTTTAATTATGCCAAAGTTAGAGGGTGTTAGGTTTAGGGGTTAATATAGTTTAATTTAGGTTGTTGCGATGTTGGGGCCAGCAGTTTAGGGGTGAATAGGTTTAGTTAGTGTTGGCGATGTTTGGGAATGGCGGTTTAGGGGTTAATAGGTTTAGTTAGCGTCGGCAATGTTTGGAACTGCGGTTTAGGGGTTAATAGGTTAGTGTTGGCTAAGTTTGGGAACTGTGGTTTAGGGGTTAATAGGTTTAGTTAGTGTTGGCAATGTGGGGGGTGCAGTTTAAGGGTTAATAGTTTTAGTTAGTGTGGCTAGTTAATGTTGGCGATGTGGGGGTGTGGTTTAGAGGTTAAAGGACCAGTCAACACATTAGATTTGCATAATCAACAAATGCAAGATAACAAGACAATGTAATAGCACTTAGTCTGAACTTCAAATGAATAGTAGATTTTTTTATAACAAATTTCAAAGTTATGTATATTTCCACTCCCCTTGTACCATGTGATAGCAATCAGCCAATCACAAATGCATATACGTATAGCCTGTGAATTCTTGCACATGCTCAGTAGGATCTGGTGACTCAAAAATTGTAAATATAAAAGACTGTGCACATTTTTTTTAATGGAAGTAAATTGGAAAGTTGTTTAAAATTACATGCTGTATCTGAATCATGAAAATTTAATTTAACCTGAGTGTCCCTTTAATAGGTTTAGGGGATGTTGGTGATGTGGGGGGTATGCGGTTTAGGGGTTAATAGGTTTAGTTAGTGTCGGTGATGTCGGGGAACAGCTGTTTAGGGGTTAATAGCTTTATTAGTGATTTAGTTAGTGTCGGCGATGTGGGGGGGGGGCGGTTTAGTGGTTAATAGGTTTAGGTAGTGTTGTAGATTGGGGGGGGGGGTGTTGTTTAGGGCATAAAAGCTTTATTTAGTGTCCGCGATGTGGGTTGCGGCAGTAGTTTTAGATAATTTTGTTTCGGCAATTGCTGGCAAATTAGTTATGTTAAATTAAATAGTTTTTTCGTTTTTTTTGGATTGATTCTTTATTCATATGCATTATTTTATTCTAAACTTCAGAAAAGAATAATGCATATGAAAAAAGAATGGATCCGAAAAAATGAACGTATCCGAAAAAACAATTAACTAATTTGCCGAAACTAATTTAAAAAAAAAAAAATTAACTAAACTAATTTGCCGAAACTAAATTATGTATTTAACTAATGAAAATAAAACTAAACAATTTTTTAGAGATGCACATTACAAGTCCCAAGGGGACTGAACACACATTTGGACTGATATGCCTTTCTGTGAAATTCAATTTAAAAATAATAATTCTTATTGATAAGAGTACCATGAATCAAATGAGAGTTTCATTTATCTGTATGACTTACTGTTATTAATTGTTGCCCTTATAATTGTGCATTCATTTTCTTGAATATCTAATTCATATTTCCTAAAACTTATTCAATGTACTTGTTTTTTATTAGTATATAGAAGCATATTTGTGCTTAATCTTGCCTAGATAATGGCTGCTAAATACTAAATACTAAATGTTGTAAGTATAACCAGCTGTTGTACAGTATAGTCTTAGCCCAAAAGTATTAATAAGCACATGCTTTATTCAATTTATTTCCAAAGAGATTTGTTTGTCCTTAAAGGGATACAAAACCCAACAATTTTCTTACTGGGAGCTAGATGAACAAATCTGGAGAGCCAATGTCAAGAGGCAATATGTGCTCTCACCAATCAGCAGGTGGTACCCAATAGTGCATTGCTGCTCCAGCAATTGCCTATGTATTCTTTTTAACAATAGACACTAAGAAAACTAAGCAAATGAAATGATAAAAGTCAATTGTAAAGCATTTTAATATTGTATGCTCTATCTGAATCAGAAAAAGAAATGAGGGTCTAATGCCCCAATAAATCAAATTCTTATAATTATATTTCATCTAATTCCAGTCCTTAAACCTCTGCTTTCCCTATTTTAACATACAAACTTTTAATATAAAATACTCAAATATAAATGTGATTGCAAAGTATTGTTACATTAAAGGGACAGTCTACACCAGAATTGTTATTGTTTTAAAAGATAGATAATCCCTTTTTTACCCATTCCCCAGTTTTGCATAACCAACACAGTTATATTTATATATTTTTTTACCTCTGTGATTATCTTGTAGCTAAGCCTCTGCAAACTGCCCCTTTATTTCAGTTCTTTTGACAGACTTGCAGTTTAGCCAATCAGTGATAGCTCCCAGGTAACTTCATGTGCATGAGCAAAGTGTTATATATATGAAAAACATGAACTAACACCCTCTAGTAGTGAAAAGTACACTAAAACGCATAACCTACCTATTAATCCCCAAACCGCCATCATCCTGCATCGCAAACACTATTTAAAACGTATTAACCCCTAATCTGCTGCCCACCCATATTGCAAATATTAAATAAAACAATTAACCCCTAATCTGCCATCCACCCACATCACCAACACTATTTAAATATATTAACCCCTAAACCGCCGCTCCCCGACATTGCTGACACTATAAAGTTATTAACCCCTAAACCTCCGGCCTCCCACATCGCCGTCACTAAAGAAACCTATTAACCCCTAAACTTCCGGCCTCCCACATCACCGCCACTAAATAAACCTATTAACCCCTAAACCGCTGGCCTCCCACATCGCAAAACATTAAATTAAACTATTAACCCCTAAACCGCAGGCCTTCCACATTACAAAACACTAATTAAACTATTAACTCCTAAACCTAACAGCCCCTAACATTTAATTAAAATTACAATATAACTATATTTAAATAAATAAAAACTTACCTGTGAAATAAAATTAAAACTAGCATTTAACCATAAATTAACCTAAAATAACTATTCTAATAAAATAAAAATTACTACCATTAAAAAATCTAAATTGCAAATTTAAAAAAACCTAACACTACGAAAAAAAAAAAATAATCTAAAATTACAAAAAATAATAAACACTAAATTACAAAAAATAAAAAAACATTAAGCTTACAAATAATAATAAAATAAATTATCAAAAATAAAAACAATTACACCTAATCTAATAGCCCTACAATAAACTACCAATAGCCCTTAAAAGGGCCTTTTGTTGGGCATTGCCCTAAGTTAAACAGCTCTTTTACATGTAAAAAATACAAAGTCCCCCCAACAGTAAAACCCACCACCCAACCAACCCCCCAAAATAAAAAAAACCTAACTCTAAAAAAAACCTAAGCTACCCATTGCCCCTTTAGGGGCATTTGTATGGGCATTGCACTTAAAAAGGCATTCAGCTCTTTTTCAGTGCCCTTAAAAGGGCATTCAGCTCTTTTCCAAAAGCCCAAAGCCCTAATCTAAAAAAAAAAACCTACCCAAAAAAATGAGAAAAACCCTAACACTAACCCCAGAATATCTACTCACGGTTCCTGAAGTCCAAACATCCATCTTCATCCAGGTGGCAACACCTTCATCTATCTGAGGGACGTCTTCTATCTTCATCCCTGTGGCGCGGAGTGGAGCTATACTGGTAGCCGATCCCATCCTGCGTGGAGAGTCCTATTCATACGGTCACAGTTAAATGCAAGGTAGCCATTTAAAAATGGAGTACCTTGCATTCCTATTGACTGATTTGATTCTTCAAATTCAAATCAGCCAATAGGATGATAGCTTCTGAAATCCTATTGGATGTTCAAAACAGCCAATAGGATGAGAGCTACTGAAATCCTATTGACTGATTTGAACAAAAAGAGCTGTTTAACTTAGGGCAATGTCCTACAAATGGCCCTTTTAAGGGCTATTGGTAGTTTATTGTAGGCTAGGGAGTGTTTTTTATTTTGGGGGGCTTTTTTATTTTTACAGGGCTATTATACAAGGTGTAATTGTTTTTTTTTTTTTTTTTTCGTAGTGTTAGGTTTTTTTAAATTTGTAATTTAGATATTTTAATTGGTAGTATTTTTTTATTTTATTTGAATAGTTATGTTAGGTTAATTTATAGTTTAATATTAGGTTTATTTTTATTTCACAGGTAAGTTTTTATTTATTTAAATATAGTTATATTGTAATTTTAATTTAAAGTTAGGGGGGTGTTAGGTTTAGGGGTTAATAGTTTAATTTAGTGTTTTGCGATGTGGGGGCCGGCGGTTTAGGGGTTAATATGTTTAGTGGCGGCAATGTGGGAGGCCGGAGGTTTAGGGGTTAATAGGTTTCTTTAGTGGCGGCGATGTGGGAGGCCAGAGGTTTAGGGGTTAATAACTTTATTATAGTGTTGGCAATGTCGGGGAGCGGCGGAATAGAGGTTGATAACTTTATTTAGTTTTGGCGATGTCGGGGGCGGCGGTTTAGGAGTGTTTAGACTTGGGGTTTATGTTAGGGTGTTAGGTTTAAACGTAACTTTTTTTCCCCCATAGACATCAATGGGGTTGTGTTATGGAGATTTTTGATTCCGCACTTCCTCCCCATTGATGTCTGTGAGGGAAAACGTGCACAAGCAAGTCAAATCAGCCCTCTGATTTTGTGCGGTATGAAGCTTAACGACACCATATAGCAGGCACAAGGAGGCTTTTCAGTACTCGTAATGGCAGCATTATGGAGAGTGAAATAACACAACTTTTTTGGTGTTAGTTTCGTACCCTGTTTAGAGCAAAACTCTATTATCTATCTTTTTAAACAATAAACATTTTTTTATGTAGACTGTGCCTTTAATTAAAAAAAAATATCTTGAAAGCATTGATTTACCATTTACATATTTTTTTTTTTTTTACAGAGCAGCAGACTGCCCTTTTCATACATTGGTTTAGCAAAAGTAGTAGTTTTTGACCCTTTTATGTAAGTTTCATGCAGAAATCTGTTGAATTCTTTATACTACTTTGTTTGAACTATCACCCGATAATAAATCATATGCTGTTAATTATCCCATATTTCACCTCTTACCATTAAGCTTCTCTCTATTCCCAAGATATGTAGACCCTGAGCTATACTTGGTTGATTAACTGTTTCTGCTCCATCTAGTTGGTCTTAGACCTTGGCAGTCCATTCTTCACTACCAAAGCCGGAACGTAAGAGAGCAGATGTAGTACTCATGTCCCAGTTTTGTGTACCTGCCATACAATCACTAAGATATAGCAGTCTGTCTGACATGATTCTGCCTCTGAAGTGACAGGAGAAAACCAGTTTTTTTCAAAAATAAAATAAAAAAAGTATCCATATTAAACCAGTAACCACGAAGAGAGGTTCACTAAACATTATAATAATGTAAATTGCAAAAGAAGAGGAAAAGACAATTAGTAAAAGAAGAAAGATTGTGGGTAAATTAATTATTTACTTATTGCAATTTAGTATTATGAAGAATAGGTTTAAAGGATTATACAAAATGGACAGAATTATGCTTATGGTAACATTTGCACACAAATGAAAATCTAAATAAAAAAACATTATTTTGGAAAAAAAGTTAATAAACCTTTCACCTGAAGCAAAAACTATCAAACAGTGTGTTGGTTAACTATTGCATAAAATGTTAGGAGAACAAGGTAGTAACAGCAATTGATATAGCTTGGGTTTAAAATGCTTAGACTAAAAATGAAAGAAGTTAGTTCAGTTTCTACCTTAACTATACAAGAAGGTTACAGATAGCATTAGTATTCCAATGTGTTCATTGCATGTGTACCCAAAGAGGGAAATTGCAAGACTAGGAGAAAAAAAATTATACAATTAGTTTGTTTCACAATAACTTGAAAGTAAATATATATATATATATATATATATAGTAAAGCAGTTATGGATCCCACGGACGGACTCCGTGTTACAGCAAGGACCCAAGAAAAGCAGGCACACAGGTTTTTTCATAAAAAAAACAGGTCTGTGTGAGTGGGTGTGCCGCTGTCACTCTCTCTGATTGGTCTATCACTTGGGCTGGGTGGGTATTTAAGGTTAGTTTGTGCTCTAGTTTTCCACATTTGGTTTTGTACACCATTGACAAAGGCTCGTGTGTGAGCCGAAACGTTTGGTAATCAACTTTGCAAATAAACCGGAGTGTTTATGAAAAAACCTGTGTGCCTGCTTTTCTTGGGTCCTTGCTGTAACACGGAGTCCGTCCGTGGGATCCATAACTGCTTTACTGTTTGTCTCTCCCTAGTGTGAGCACCAGGTAGCTGACATACTCGTGAGTGCCGTTCACCTCTGCAATTTTGTATACATTCTTTTGATACGTGCACCCGCTCTGATATTGTGGGGTGAGACTCCCCCTCTTGAAATTACATTAAGTGACTGTGGATACTTTTCAAAACCAACCTTACTATTGTGCAACAAGACAACCTTTGTGATACATTGCATCGACTCAGACTGAGACGGGTATGGAAACACCACCTACTACTCAAGAAGTGCCTAACATTGAGGATCCTTATAGCAATATAGAGGACTTTGCTTTTACAGAAGCAGATGCGGCTCGCATCCGTTGTGAGGCAGACCTGCAGGAGTTGGAGGAGACAAAAGGTGAGACACCAAACAATATCTATCACAAACTATTACATCTAGAAAGGAAAGAGGTAGATTTTCACCTTCATGCTGTTTACTTATCTAAGTATCATAAACTGAAATTTATTCCCAGGGGATTTCGAGTAAAGAATATCCCCACCCTAGGCAGGAATAACATAGATTTTTGCAGAAGGTGGTGTGGAATTTTGAGTAAATGCTCACATGATCTGATGCTATTAGTTATTGAGGAGGTCACTAGATTAAAAGTTAATATTAAAAAATAAATTGACACTGTTAAAGACACCTTATTAACTGTACTCACATCTGACAGTTCAACAGACTGGATCACCAAATTAAGAACACAAGTAGAGAAATACAAACAGGACTTACTAACATTTAAGAACAAAAAATTTGTCACGGTTGAGAACGACTATAGAGAGAAAAAAGTATACAGCTGGTTATTTGGGAAGGACTCTACTTGGGGTGGACGTAGGAGAACACCTTTTAACAAGAACAGACGAATTAATCTCACCACAGTAGACAGTAGTGGGGGGGACTCCTCAGAAGGCGAAACTCAGAACACTACTAACAGCACTGCAAGTGGGGTACTCACAAGATCTGCACAGAAACCCCCTTTAGCCGTAGGCCCCGAGGCGGCAGCATCAGGAGGGGGCGGGGCAAAACGAAAAAACCAGCCACGACAGAAAAAGACACAATAATCTATAATCTAAGTAAACGACCTCTTACAGGTGACGAACTAAAAGTCCTTAATAGGGGACTGTCCTTTGTACCCACCCCCCACTGTGACCTTTTTGATTGGATGGTAGACATGGGTAGATTCCAACGGCAGTTGAAGCTTAAAGACTTCTTTAAAGATAAGGAGAATCAGACCCCTAAACAATTTAAAGCAAGCAGCACCTTTGAACCGACTAACACACATTCGTCAATAAAAACATTCCACCATATCTGTACAACCACCCTTACTGAACTACACAAAGATATGCCTCTGCCAAGAGACAACATTACAAGCGCTGAAAGACGGGCAATTAAGTCTCTGTCCACTGACAAGGACATAGTCATAAGGCCAGCGGATAAGGGTGGGGCCACAGTGATACTTGACTATGTACAGTATAGAGGTGAGGCTTTTAAACAACTACGTGACCACAATACCTACCGCAAACTACAATCTAATCCTACCAAAACTTTTAAAAGAGAAATCGATGAATTCTTGGGCTTGGCACATCAAGCTGGGGTAATTGATGATGATGTGTTGGGCTTTCTTTCAGTTGATCATCCAATCTGCCCAATACTATATTTACTGCCCAAAATCCATAAGTCCCTCGAAGATCCCCCCGGCAGACCTATTGTGTCTGCCAGGGGATCATTGATGCAACCCTTAGCAGAATTCATTGATTTCTACCTTCAACCAGTGGTTCAAAACACTCAGTCCCATCTCAGAGATTCCTCTGAACTCATTAAACTACTGAAAGACTTTGATAATCTGGCCCCTACTGACACTCTAGTTACTATGGACGTAGTAAGTTTATACACGGTGATACCCCATGGGCATGGTATCAACATGGTACGACAAATCCTGATTGACAACCCACTATATACTGGTCCACCTGTGGAATTTCTGCTGCATCTGATGGAGTTCTGCTTGGAGAAAAACTATTTTCGATTTGAAAACGAGTACTTCTTACAAGTTATGGGCACTGCGATGGGGTCAAATATGGCCCCATCGTATGCTAACATTTATATGGCGATGTATGAAAAATACAATATATTCTCCAGGCAGAACCCCATCAAAATGTATCGCAGATACATAGACGATGTCTTCTTGATTTGGGGTGATACCCCTGAAAAACTTATTGGGTGGGTTGAAGGATTAAACACCCTTAACTCCACGATTAAATTTAAAATGGAACATAATAACAATCAGATTCATTTTCTTGACCTGGAAATTTTCAGAGTAGTAACACCTAATGGTGATAAATTGCACACCACCTTGTTCAATAAACCCACTGATAAGAATTCTATACTCCATTACCAGAGTTTCCACCCTAGATTCCAGAGAGATGGTGTTAGCTCCTCACAACTCCTGCGGGTCGTCCGGAACAACACGGATGACTCCCGAAAAGAGAGACAGCTTGAAGAAATGTCACAAAAATTTCTGAGCAGAGGATATCCACCTATGCTAATAGATCAACAAAAGAGTGAAGCCATACAGCTCACCCAGAATGACACTATCCCGAAACGGACAGTAACGGAACAACCGAACCGGATGAACTTTGTAACTACCTACACTCCGGGATCAGGGATGCTTCAGAATGTGATAAGGAAGAATTGGATGATGATCTCCAAGGACACTAGTCTACCTTTTGTGGATGCTCCGGTACCCCGGGTGGTATACAAGCGAGCAAGTAACCTCAGGGATCTACTAGTACTCAGTGATCCCACACACTGCTATGAAAAACAGACATGGCTCACAAGAGGAAAACCAGGATGTTACAAATGTGGCAATTGTGTCACTTGCAACAATCTCATTGCTGGGACATCATTTCAACATCCCCATAACAACAAAAGATACAAAATAAGACATCGATTATCCTGCACATCGGAATATGTGGTGTACGCCATTATTTGCCCATGTTCCAAATTCTACATAGGCAAAACAGTGACAGCGTTCAAAGAACGTTTGGCTAACCATAAAACAGCAATTCGTCAAGCAATAGAAAAAGGTCGATCTGAACAACCGGTTGCGCGACATTTTGCAACTGCAGGACACTCTGTTTCCTCTTTGCGAGTGATGCTGATTGACCATGTGCCCCACAACAGACGTGGTGGTGACAGAGGACTGGCACTATTAAGAATGGAATCCCGATGGATCTTCACACTGGACACAGTTGCCCCTCGAGGCCTGAATGTCAACATAGACTTTGGCTGCTGGTATAAACACAAATAAGATGTGAAGAAGTGGGAGTCATCCAGGACTTATTTTCTACCTACTCCTCTGGCATGATGCAATGTATACCTGTCTAAATATCTAGGGGGCTTGAGATTGTTTTTTGCCCTCACCTGCTACCTCCCCACATGCCTTAGATACTATGAGTATAGAGGGCTGTGTTAGTAGTTTTTTATACTCTGGGTTTCGGTAGCGCTTTTCACTTTACAAGCTATATATTAGGTTTGTCTTAGTGTTGCATATAGATAGATACCTATTCCTTTATTGTATTTGTATATAGGGGTATTCAGATCACTGTTTGATTAATTGATATGTTTTCCATCAGAGGCTTACCCGCCAGCGCACCCGCACAGTACATTTGTGTATGTTTGGTCTCCATGGTTACGCATGTTTCCATGGTTACACACAGGACGGCGGTAACGTGATGACGTCACGTGACGCCCACATTGAGCCCGGCAATAAGCTGTTTAGGTCTGTGTGAGTGGGTGTGCCGCTGTCACTCTCTCTGATTGGTCTATCACTTGGGCTGGGTGGGTATTTAAGGTTAGTTTGTGCTCTAGTTTTCCACATTTGGTTTTGTACACCATTGACAAAGGCTCGTGTGTGAGCCGAAACGTTTGGTAATCAACTTTGCAAATAAACCGGAGTGTTTATGAAAAAACCTGTGTGCCTGCTTTTCTTGGGTCCTTGCTGTAACACGGAGTCCGTCCGTGGGATCCATAACTGCTTTACTGTTTGTCTCTCCCTAGTGTGAGCACCAGGTAGCTGACATACTCGTGAGTGCCGTTCACCTCTGCAATTTTATATATATATATATATATATATATATATATATATATATACAGGTGGCCCTCGTTTTACAACGGTTCAATTTACACCGTTTCAGAATAACAACCTTTTTTTCCAGTCATGTGACTGCTATTGAAAAGCATCGAGAAGCAGTGCATTTCTTAAAATAGCCAGTAGGTGGAGCTGTCCGCTTGTGTTGCAGCAAAGCCAAGCAAGCTGAAATTAATCAGTTTAACCAGACCTGAGCTATTGAGTAGATTTCAAAGGAACAAGATCTTCCTGTCTATAAATCAGTCCAGATTGGAATGCATAGAAAGACCTGTTTGCAGAAAAATGCAAGTGAAGTCTGTGTTGTGTGATTATTTTATTAGGTTTATAATGCTGTTTTGCAAATGTTTTTGTTCATTTAACTTAGTTTAATTATATATTCTGTGTTGTGTAATTATTTTATTAGGTTTATAATACTGTTTAGCATTTAAAGTCTTCATTTCAAAGCTTTAAAAATAATGTTTTAGGTGTTACTTATGACCATTTTGAGAGGGGCCTGGAACCTATCTCCCTCACTTCCCATTGACTTACATTATAAACTGGGTTTCAATTTACAACGGTTTTGATTTACAACCATTCCTTCTGGAATCTAACCCCGGCGTAAACTGAGGGCTACCTGTATATATATATATATATATATATATATATATATATATATATATATATATATATATATATATATATATATATATATATATATATATATATGTGTGTGTGTGTGTGTGTGTGTGAACATACTTGTATACTTATGTATTTATATATGTATATACATACATATATACACTTTGGAGCACTTACCGCCCAAATACAAAAGAATAGTAACTATTCAATGTATTATTGCATTTCATCCTGTTCCTGCAGCGCTTTACAAACCAGTTTTCCTGTTTTAATATCTTAAAGGTGCCAGATACTGAAGTTCCACCTCTTCATACTGGGTGTTGCCATCTTGGAGCTCAAGTATTCCCAGAGCCTTTGACAGAAGCTGGGTGCATTTACATTTTAATAAGGTTGTCAACTTGTTGACAACAGTATAAAGTGCTTAAGGTTAAGGTGCATAACACAAAGCAGGAGATGTACATTTTTGCAGCTGCTGCATTTGCTATAAACAGGTCTGGCCTTAGGCCTTTAGGCGCACTGTGTGAAAAATCTTTACAGTGTCCCTCCCTGGCCACACCACTCACAAGGGTGTGTGGCTAGAGAGGTGATGTGAAAGACAGACAGAGTAGAGAGAGATAGGCATAGAGACAAAGACAGATAGATAAGGAAAGCGAGAGATGGACAAAGAGACACAGAGACAGTGAGAAAACTGAAATCTGTTTGTGATGCTTTCTGTGTGTGGAATGTCAGCATGTGTTTTGTCAATATTTCTGTGTGTGCAATATCAGTATGTGTTAAAGTTTTGGATCGTGGGTAAATGGGCAGTGATTAGACAGATACACACACAGATTCACACATTTAAGTATATACACTCATAGATTCACACATTCAGATTCATACACTCACAGATACACACATAGAGGCCCATTTATCAAGCTCCAGATGGAGCTTGAGGGCCCGTGTTTCTGGCGAGCCTTCAGACTCGCCAGAAACACAAGTTATGGAGCAGCGGTCTAAAGACAGCTGCTTCATAACCCTGTCCGCCTGCTCTGATGAGGAATCACCACAATTCAACCCGATTGAGTACGTTCACCTCCCTGCTGGCCGCGAATCTGCAGGGGAGGCATTGCACCAGCAGCTCACAAGAGCTGCTGGTGCAATGCTGAATGTGGAGAGCGTATTGCTCTCTGCATTCAGCAATGTCTATTGGACCTGATCCGCACTGTCGGATCAGGTCCGACAGACATTTGGTAAATCGGCCTCATACACTCAGATTCACTCAAGGATTAATATGCACACTCACTCTCTCTGCCTTTCCACTCCCATCTCTCTTTCTCTCCCTTTTCCATGCTCCTTCCTCCCCACCTTTCCATCCCCTTCTCTTTCCACCATTGCTACATCCATTCCTCCCTCCCTTCTATGTCCATTCCATTTACTCTAACCCTCCCATTCCATGCCCATTCCCTCCATTTCCCCTCTGCTCTTTCATCTCTATTACTTCCTCCCCTTCCGTATCCACTACCCCCTTTTATCATCATTACCCCTCATTTCATCTTAATTTCCCCTTCCTTTCATTTCCATTACCCCTTTCTTTCATGTCCATTAGCCTCCTTCCATCTTCATTATACCCCTTTTATTCCACAGTCATCTCCATTCCCCCTTTCCTGCCCCTTTCAGGTGCATTAGTTCCCAATCCATTTCCATTATCCCCCCTTTCCTTCCCCTGCTATCTCCCCTTTAGCTTCCATCTCCCCCCTTTAGCCCCATCTCTCCCCCATTTTAGTCCCATCTCCCTCCCTTTAGCCCAATTCATTTCACCCCTTTAAGCCCCATTCACCCCCCCTTTAAGACCCATTCCCCCCCTTTAAGCCCTATTCATTCACTCCTCCCCTTTAAGCCCCATTCATTTCCCCCCATTAAGTCCCATTCATTCCTTCCCCCCTCATTTAAGCCCCATTCACCCCCCCCTCTTTAAGCCCCAATCCCCCCCCCCCCCGCCTTTAAGTATCATTCATTCCTCAGGGATCCAATGCACCCGCGTCCCTTTCTTACTCTTTTCCTTTACTAGCAGCTGCGTGTCAGGAAGATTATTAATGCTGCGCCCTTCACTTGTTACGGGCACAGCATGAATAATCTTCCAACGTGCAGCTGCTAGTGAAGGAAGCAGGATAATCACTACTCTGCCACCCGCCACAAAACAGAAGACAATGGCACAGCCACCCGCCGCAAAACAGAAGACAATGGCACAGGCGCACTGGAGCCCTGGGAAACAGTGAACTGTAGTGGCCGCTTGTCACCCTTGCTGACACGGTGCCCTGTGCGGCAGCACAGGTTGCACATCCCAAAGGCCGGCCCTGGCTATATATTATTGTTGAGTGTTTTTTAAAATATATTTTGTCTAACTGTAAAACTGTGTAAAAAATGAAAAAAATTAAAACTCATATGGTGTATCATGCTCACTAACTCCAAGCAAATTATACAGCTGTAAAAAAGTGTGCAGTATTACTGATCTGTGAGCGTGTACTGCTTATGTCACAGGCTGTGAGAATATCTAAGCTCCAAGATGGTGGCACCCAGTATGAAGAGGTGGTACTTCAGTTTCTGGCACCTTTAAACTATTAAAACAGGAAAAACTGATCTGAAAATAGTTGCAGGAACAGGATGAAATGCAATAACATAGTGAGTAGTTAATATTATTTTGCAGTTGTTTTAACTCAGCAGTTCAAGAAAATCATTTTTATTCTAATTTAATATTTTATTATGTTTTTTACTGTGTATTTACTGTAAATATTTTACATTCCAATATTCTTCACATAGTAGAAAATGTTATTTAAGAACATTGGAATGTAAAATATAAATACCTACCTTCGGGTTGAGATCTGTTGGTCTAACACGGTGTCAGCATAGGAGCAATAAGTTTTAGGATTTTTTTGGAAAATGCGCTCCATTAAAGTCTATGTTGAGAAGTTAACGCAGTCATGATATCCGAAGTCTAGAAGTTAGAGTGTCGGGTTTCGCTCTCATACAAGCAATTTACTTTCAACTTGCAATAATAAAACTTTAATTCCAGCTGAATTTGCACGTGAGCAAAACTGCTAAAAAAAACACGCCACTTGAATTCTGGCCATTGTAAGGGAATTTAAACTATGTTTAATGTAATTTTAAGTAGGGAAAGTGAAGCCTTTATAAATTTGAAAAAAAATATATTAATATTGTTCTAAACATTTCTAATAATTATGCTTCAATATGCTTTTAGAAGCTCCCATCCAAATAAATTATTCTTGCAAATACTGAATAGTTAATAAGAGGTTAGTTTGCCAACACACTCTGCATTGTTCAAATAATAATAATAATAATAATAATAATAATAATAATAATGTTATTATTATTATTATTATTATTATTATTATTATTATAACAATAACAACATAACATTTCTTCTAAGATGCACAGGATGCTAATTGCTCACAGTGTGACAATTTAATAGTAATTAATATCTGTGCTGCTGCAAAATTTAAATTGTATGTAATCAAATATTTCATGCAGTTGTGTCCATTGCACTAGAGTTATTAACACAATATCAATATTTAAATAAGTACTTGGTAATGTGTTTCATAAAAAAAAAAAAGAATTCAGATCAAAAGAATTACAAAGTAAAGGGTAAAATGTTTTTTTTTAAAAAAAATCTTTGGTAATGGATGTATGTCCAGAGGTGGCAGGCCATGTGATAATTAACACAATAATGTGCCTCAGTGTTAAAATTTGACAGTCATCTCCTTACCACCAGGTATGCTTGTGGAACCCCTCATATGTTCCTCACCTGCTAGAAGATCAGTCATTTCAAATGTAGCTATTAACCTTCATAGCATCCCTTCACAGGTGTTGTAGACAACATCTGCTCTAGGACCTCCTGTGGCAGCTTCCTTGACCTTGATCTGTATAACCAGAGGAAAATTAGTTTTAGACACTCTACAGTACTTTTTTTTTAATATAATGCAGACTTTCTTCAGTTTAAATTTCAAGATGGCATTTATCATTGAATAACTGGCATGCTTAAGCAACCTAAAAATAACCAGTACGTAGATATTAGCAACTAATTCTCATCATTCATTTTTTAAGACCCATGTCCTTTTAGAAATGATTGACTGAAGAAATTTTCACCTAGATTATGAGTCTTGCGTTAGCCTTAAAAAGCAGCGTTGAGGAGTCCCAGCGCTGCTTTTTAATGCCCGCTGGTATTACGAGTCTGGCAGGTATAGGTGCACCGCTCACTTTTCTTCTGCGACTTGAGCATATCGCAAATCCCCTTACATCAATTGCGTATCCTATCTTTTCCATTAGATTTGTCTAACGTTGGTATTACGAGTCTTGGAAGAAGTGAGTGGTAGACCCTCTCCTGTCAAGACTTCTACCGAATTTAAAAGTCAGTAGTACGGCTAACGCCGTAACGTAAAACTCTTGACTAAAGTGCTAAAAAGTACACTAACACCCATAAACTACCTATTAACCCCTAAACCGAGCCCCCCCCCCCACATCGGAAACACTTTAATAAATATATTACCCTTAATCTGCCGACCGGGCATCGCCGCCACTATAATAAACATATTAACCCCTAAACCGCCGCACTCCCACCTCGCAAACACTAGTTAAATATTATTAACCCCTAATCTGCCTGCCCTAACATTGCAGACACCTACCTACATTTATTAACCCCTAATCTGCCGCCAACAATGTTGCCGCTACTATATTAAATGTATTAACCCCTAAACCTAAGTCTAACACCCCCTAACTTAAATATAATTTTAAATAATCTAAATAAAATTACTACAATTAAATAAATTATTCCTATTTAAAACTAAATACTTACCTATAAAATAAACCCTAAGCTAGCTACAATATAACTAATAGTTACATTGTAGCTAGCTTAGGGTTAATATTTATTTTACAGGCAACTTTGTATTTATTTTAACCAGGTATAATAGTTATCAAATAGTTATTAACTATTTAATAACTTCCTAGTTAAAATAAATACAAATATACCTGTAAAATAAATCCTAACCTAAGTTACAATTACACCTAACACTACACTATAATTAAATAAATTACCTAAACTACCTACAATTAATTATAATTAAATTAAATAAACTAAAGTACGAAAAAACCCCATTAAATTACATAAAATAAAAAAGAATTACAAGAATTTTAAACTAATTACACCTAATCTAATCCCCCTAATAAAATAAAAATAATAATAAAATTCCCTACCCTATACTAAATTACAAATAGCCCTTTAAAAGGCCTTTTGCGGGGCATTGCCCCAAATTAATCAGCTCTTTTACCTGTAAAAAAAAAATACAATACCCCCCAACATTACAACCCACCACCCACACACCCAACCCTACTCTAAAACATACCCAATCCCCCCTTAAAAAAACCTAACACTACCCCCCTGAAGATCTCCCTACCTTGAGCTGTCTTCACACAGTCGGGCACAAGTGGATCTCCAGTGGGGCAGAAGTCTTCATCTGATCCGGGCAGAAGAGGTTCTCCAAGCGGCAGAAGTCTTCATCCAGGCGGCATCTTCTATCTTCATCCATTCGGAGTGGAGTGGGTCCATCTTCAAGCCACCCGACATGGAGCCATCCTCTTCAAACGAAGTCCAAGCGAAGAATGAAGGTTCCTTTAAATGACATCATCCAAGATGGCGTCCCTTGAATTCCGATTGGCTGATAGGATTCTATCAGCCAATCGGAATTAAGGTAGGAAAAATCCTATTGGCTGATCCAATCAGCCAATAGGATTGAAGTTCAATCCTATTGGCTGATTGGATCAGCCAATAGGATTGAGCTTGCATTCTATTGGCTGATTGGAACTTCAATCCTTCAATCCTATTGGCTGATTGGATCAGCCAATAGGATTTTTTCTACCTTATGATCCAAGATGGCGTCCCTTGAATTCCGACTGGCTCATAGGATTCATTGATTGGATGATGTCATTTAAAGAAACCTTCATTCTTCGCTTGGACTTCGTTTGAAGAGGATGGCTCCGCATCAGCTGGCTTGAACATGGACCAGCTCCACTCCGGATGGATGAAGATAGAAGATGCCGCCTGTATGAAGACTTCTACTGCTTGGAGGACCTCTGCTGCCCAGATCGGATGAAGAAATAGGCTAAGGTATATTCCAGGAACCAGTACTAAAAACATAAAAAAACATAAGAATAAAAAAACAGAAATGGGTCAAAAGAATTCTAGAGACATCCTATGAAATGTCCATAACAAAAAGTCCAACTGGTGGGAAAACGATCCAAGGAGTTTGTCCTGATCCAGTATCCTAGTCTGTCAAAAACATGGACCTGAAATCAAAAGGGAAAAAAAAGTGGGGTGTAGCTTATCGGTAAATAAACTTACCCCCAAACGCCGATTGGTCCTGGTAGAATATGAAGCCTCACAAATCTCTTGGTTAGTCTACGCGTTTCGGCCCAACAATAGGGCCTTTTTCAAGACATTCAGATCCTGAAATGCTTTCCATTCACTTTATTATCACTAAAGACAGAGGGCTCCATTTATCAAGCTGCAGATGCAGCTTTGGAGCTTCTTCAGTGCAGACATGAGCCAGCATGCAGACAACAGTTAAAGGAACATGAAACCCTAAATTTTTCCTTCATAACTCCGATAAAGCATACAATTTTTAACAACGTTCTCATTTACTTCTATTATCTAATTTGCTTAGTTCTCTTGGTATACTTTTTGAAAAGCATTCATAGGTAGACTTAGAAGCTGAGAACTATCTGCTGATTGATGGCTGCACATGCTTCTTGCCATTGGCTTACTAGCGTGTTCAACTAGCTCCCAGTAGTGCATTGCTCCTCTTACAACAAAGAATACCAAGAGAATAAAGCAAAATTGATAATAGAAGTAAATAGGATTTTTTTTTTTTAAAAAGTACACTCTATCTGAATCATGAAAGAAAAAGTTGGGGTTTCATGTTCCTTTAAGAAGCAGTTGTCATCAGACCAGTTTCTTAAACTCCCCACCTGCTTTGAGTTGGCCTTCATTAGACTAGTTGAGTATCTGGAGCATAAGCAATTGTGGGTTTTTATTACAGGCTTAAGATGGCCAGAAACAACTTTCTTCTGAAACTCATCAATATATTCTTGTTCTGAGAAAAAGAAGGTTATTCCATGTGAGAAATTGGCAAGAAGCTGAAGATTTCATACAACACTGTGAACTACTCCCTTCACAGTGCAAACTGGCTCTAACCAGAATAGAAAGAAAAGTACACAACTGAGCAAGAGGACAAATACATTAGAGTGTCTAGTTTGAGAGACAGATGCCTCACAGATCAACTGGCAGCTTCATTAAATAGTACCCACAAAACACCAGCTTCAATGTCAACAGTGAAGAGTTGACTCCAGGATGTTGGCCTTCTAAGCAAAGTTGCTAAGAAAACTCTCAGATTGGACAATAAAAAGAATAGATTAAGATTATCAAAAGAACACAGACACTGGACAGAGGAAGATTGGAAAAAAGTGTTATGGACAGATTAATCTAAATTTGAGGTGTTTAGATAACAAAGAAGAACATTAGGGAGAAATGAAATGGAAATATGCTGGAGGAGTTATTGACGCCATCTTTCAAGCATGGTGGAGGCAATGTAATGGCCTGGGGGTGCTTTGGTGGCATTAAAGAGGGAGATTTTTACAAGGTAAAAGGGACCTTGAAGAAGGAAGGCTATCACTCCATTTTGAAACGCCATGCCATATACTGTGGACAGTGCTTGATTGGACCCAGTTTTTTCCTACAACAGGAAAATGTCCCAACGAAAAGCTCCAAACTATGCAAGAACTTTTTAGGGAAGAAGCAGTCAGCTGATATTCTGTCTTTAATGGGGTGGCCAGCAGAGTCACCAGATATCAACCCTATTGAGCTGTTGTGAGAGCAGCTTGACCGTATGGTACATAAGAAGTCCCCATCAAGGCAATCCAATTTATGAAAGGTGCTTCAGGAAGCATGGGCTGAAATCTCTTAAGATTACCGTAACAAGTTGACTACTAGAACGCTAAAGATATGCAAGGCTGTAATTGCTGCACGTGGAGTATTCTTTGACAAAAGCAAAATTTGAAGCACACAATAATTATTTCACTTAAAATACATTATTTATATCTTTTTCAAACTCATTATTCAAACTCATTTTATGTATACTCTCATGGAAATCTCTAAAACCCCTCCCCTCTGTTTAAAAAAAGCACTCACAAGACCTTAAAATGCAGACAATAGTTTCTCAATATTTATTTGGAAAGCATCTTTAACAAATGGTTACCTTTCAAAAAGTAGAGGTGTAGTGTATACAAAAGCAAGCCAAAAGAGTATATGTATAGTGCAGTAAGTAATATAAAAAGACAGGTATTGACAATAAATAGTGGGCTAACACTCACAAACAGGCCCTCAGACAATGGTCTAGATTATGAGTGGTGCGCTAACTGTTGCTTGCAAGTGAAAAGGGGTATATTGCAGATGTTATGATGCATGTAAATTTGAACAAAACACATTAAAAAACACAATGAAAAGTAAAGTTACGGTCATAATAACACTATGGGATATGTGAATTTTTTTTTAAAAAAGGCATGCAAAGGGCTTTAACATAGAGATACATACATATTCATGTCTAAATGTGTATATTATATATATATATATATATATATATATATATATATATATATATATATATATATATATATATATATATATATATATATATATATATATAGAGAGAGAGAGAGAAAGGAGTATGATAGCGCTAAAAGAAATAACCAATAAATGTTCATCAAGTCTCTTATTACAGATCTATAGCACTGATCTATTGAAACAGTGGGTGGTGACAGACTGAAGGAAACACAAAGAAACAAATCCGATAGGTATCCCACTTACTAGAGAGAACATCAATGATATGAGGTAATCTGCCGCCTTAGTGAGAGAGAAACCTCTGGAGTGTCAATGGTAGCGAACTTCCTGGAGTATGGAACTTCCTTCAAGCTGATGGTGTATGGTGTCCTCTTGACTCTTAACCAGCTGTTGTTTGACCTTTTGACCAACTCAGTTACAACCTCTTCTTTCCACTTCACAGTCTAGGCGTTTAACTGCGTTACTGGCTGCATTGATTCACGCAGACTGTCAGCTCCTGCCTCCTTTCCCACTCAGCAGCAAATGTTTCAGACTGTTGCCATGGTAACCCGCGGCAACGCTCTGATTTCAAACTGTTAGGGCGCAGGCACGCAGCCGTTCCACTAGAAATGAAACAGCTCGATTGTGGCTACAAAACCAATATTTTTGAGTGGTGTATATTAAAAAAATATAGTCTAACATTTTTCAAAGTTCTTCATTAGAGGTTAGACCTCTTCTATTTGTTTATATAACTCTTATTTGCGTGTCCCCTGAAGATAATGCTAACAGTCATAGAATTTAGTTTATAACTATAGAACATTCATTCAAGGGACATGATAATGATAACTGACCTATGAGCTTAACTGATGCTAGATCATTAAACAAACATATAGGCAAACTGATATTACTTTCTCATTTAATGCTGCTCTGACAAAGGATGATTACTGAACCAGCCAGTCAACAGCTACAGTTAATTTCTCTGCAGCTGTTGGTTGGATGATTTCCATGCATCTTGTATATGGGGATGGAATGGGGAATACCCTATGCACAAAAAAAGCTGCTCCAAATGTAATAAAGTAGTTTTTTTTTTTTAATTAGTATGTCCATTTAATGCACACAACTGGTCTGTTAGATTTAAGAATTGTAGTCACTAATATTTTCTTTTACTTTATCCTAAAAAAGAAAATGAACCTTTATTAACATATTCTATTCTTAATAGTTTTTAACCTGTGTGGCCATGCATATCTAACATTTTATTGAGTAAATAGTACATGCATATTCCTTGATATATAATGTATACATGCCTTGAAGGGAAAAGAAAAGCATGTCATACAGATTGCAAATTAATTTACATTAAAGTAGTTTTGAATACTAGATTTGCACCTTTTTTACTTATGGAATAGCTTAAACCTTTTTGAGTTACTTGCTCTTAAGAGGACAGTAAAGTCAAAATTAAAGTTTTATGATACAGCATTTAGTTTTAAACAACTTTCCAATTTACTTCTTTTCTCAGATGTACTTTGTTCTCTTGGTCCATGTTCCTTTATCCTGTTGAAAAAGATACTTAGGTATGCTCATCAGCATCAATGCACTATTAAGAGCTAAGCTAGTTATTGGAAGATACACACGTATGCCTTTTGTTATTGGCTCACCTGGAGACTGATAATAAAAGGATTGTAAAACTCATGATAAATTGCCTTTTTTGTCTCACCAGTCTTGCAATCTGTGGGTTCAGCAATATTTTATAAAAAGTGGGTTGACTCTCTCTATCTTAACAAGTGGCAATGTGCCTTCCTTAGGAAATAATAGGGATTGCAGTTTGAGGAGGGGGGGGGGTATGTATTCTAAGCCTATTTACAAAACATAACATAACACATGTATTCACTAAATATAAAAATGGTACATGTGTAGTTACAGTTCAAATAATACATATGTAAACTAGGATTTACTGTACATTCAGTAGATTTCTTACAATTTAAAATCTTGCAACTAAAAGGTGTTTGAAAAGGTTCACCTAAGATGGAGGATAGTCTTTTAAAATTAGAAACTCACAGCGATGTTTCCACATATTCCATGGAACGCTCATGAAACTCCCATGGAGCACCTATATATTTGCTATGTCTTTGATTAACATTGTTTAAAAGAACATAAATACTACACTTAACAATAAACCTATAGGAGCTAAGGGATTGTGGGTATATTATACATGTGTATACATATGGGCCGATTATCAAGGGCCGAATAATCCCTGATGCCCCTGTTTCCGCGGGAGCCTTCAGGCTCCCCGGAAATAGCAGTTAAGAAGTAGCGGTCTTAAGACCGCGGCTCCTTAACTCGTCTGCCGCCTTTGACACCCCCTGCTAGCAGCTGATTGGCCACAAATCTGCAGGGGGCGGCATTGCACAAGCAGTTCACCAGAACTGCTTGTGAAATGTAGTCCGCCTGCCATTTAGGTTAAATATATGTATTATATTGTAAAATGCTATAATATGTATTTAAATTATTTTGGTGATGTAAATAAACGTGTTTTTAACTTTTGTTTGTTTTTTGTTTCTTTATAAAAAGAAGATTTTGTGTTCTGCATATCAATATTCCATAGAAGACAGTAGCTGAACTTGAATGAATACATTTATTAATTTTCTTATACATTTTGACAGAATTTCAGTGGTTTTCATTTACTTAACCCTTTGAGTGCTAATAACGGCTCTGAGCCGTCACAGAGTTTCTCACTCTGGTGCTAATGACGGCTCAGAGCCGTCATGAGCACTCTCCCACCTTGAGGGAGATCTGGGGGCTCCTTACTGCTCCTACCCTGGCGATCGTGCCTGTAGAGTGACAGGCATGGCCGGGGCTTCATGTGATGCGCGGTGACGTCACGCGTAATTATGTGATAACGTCACCGCGCAACTTTATTTATACTTAACAATGTTAAGTATAGGAGGAGGGGGCATGCTGCTTAGAAGCCTGTATCTCAGGCATCTAAGCAGCTACAGACCCCCAAGAACCATTGTTGGAAAGGTAATCGCTTAACCTTTCCAACAGTGTAAGGCTTGGCGGTCTGTAAAAAAAAAAAAAAGTAAAAAAAAAAATAATTAAAAAATTAAAAAAATTAAATAAAATATTAGCACCCAGGTGGGAAATGGCTTAGCAGCCAAAGGGGGGACACTAAACCCAATTTTTTATTTTTTTATTTTGTGATTGAGATAGAGCATACAATTTTAAGCAACTTTCTAATTTACTCCTATTATCAAATTGTCTTCATTCTTTCGGTATCTTTATTTGAAAAGCAAGAATGTAAGTTTAGATGCCGGCCTATAATATTTAAATAACGCACCTTATTTGTCAATTTCAATTGAAGTGTGCCCTTACTATACAGAATCATGTGAAATGGCAAAATTAACAAGTTAGAATTGCTCCAACTGATGGAAAATTGCATTTTTCATGACTTCGCTGGGCATATTGTAAATATATTGGGCCCCATCAATTCTTGGATGGACAAAGTTTGCCACTAGAGAACTTGTTGGCCCATGCCCATGTGGCAAGTGGGATGTGAACACTGTTTATCTTCTGTCCACATTTATAATGGCACAAGGAAATGCCTCTGCAGTGCTGCCCCTTGCTGTCTTGAGATCAATCACAAGAGCAGGGTCTGTCAATCACCCCTAACAAATGGGCTCATGGTTTTCTAACTTCTTCACCTCTGAGGTGGTGGAGAAGCTAATAAGTGGTGCATCAGTGACCATTTATGGCTCTAAAGAAACCTGTGCAGCATGATATATGAAGCCCATTGAGTACATTTGACACACTCAGACTAACTTGTGCCAAACATGCTACAAAAATTCCTTATCTGCAATGGGGCAAAAAAAAAAAAAAAAGTCAGTTCAGTGTCACACAATCTAACATGCATTTGTGGCACTGATTCTTCATCTGATCACCCTGCAATAACAACTGCACATAAACCTGATTAAATGAGAAACTACAAACTGGCATGTGGTTTTACAAGCAAATAAGTCAAAGCATTTTCATGCTCTTTAAGCAAGATTAAAATAAAAACAGAGAAAGAAAATAAAGAGCGTTCGTAGTGCATAATCTGACTACTGTAAAACAACTTTTACTAGTAGTTTGCTTTAAAATATTTTTGGATACAAGACCATAAATGTTATAGACAGAAAAAAAAATGGCTGCACGCTACAGACTTAAAAGTTCAAAAATAACTTTTAATAAAGCATAGTTTAGAACATGGTACAAAGAGGCAGCAAAAACAGCAGTACTTAGGCGTTTTGTGCCGTTACTTGGCACTTAGTCATAGAAATTACTCCTGCAACACTGGCCCTCCATTTAAAGGGGCAGTGCCCAATCATAGTGTAAGTATTGAACACATGTGAGAAACAAACATTTAAAAGAAAACACACATTGGTACGAATATCACAACATGTATACACAAGGGATTGAGTTCAAGTTACATAAAGATGATTGAGTATGCTGCAAAGTGGCACATTGTTAAACCCATAGTTGCATAAAAACTTTTTTTTATCACTAAATGGAATAAATGCAGCACCAATATTACTATGACAAGGAATTATAAAAAATGTTTGTGTATCAAGAAAGCTTATATAAAGGTCTAGAATAGTAATATATATACATATACAAACATCTAACTGCAGATAAGAAATGTCATACCAAAAAGAGAGAAATAATATTAAACACATTGAAATAAGGGGTTAAACCTAGTAAAAGGAATTTTCTGTTAACAAGCGAGAATACAGACATTTATGGTTAAGGCCTAAAGGTGTTATGGTTTTTAATTTATATATCCAGTATAATTCACATTTTTGTAATAGTTTAAACTTATTGCCATCCCTTAATGGAGAAACAACCTTATCTATGACTCTGACAGGCATAGAAAATTCAAAAGTCATATGTACAAGCTGTCTGGCCATTGCTGAGTCTTTATTGTAATTTTTGGAATCCCTTATGTGTTCTCTGATTTGAAGTTCCCTGGTCATCTGACCTACATATTTCTGGGAACAAAGGGTACATTCAAGAAGATACACAACAAATTCTGTCCTGTTAGCATAAAATCTACATTAACGCTTTTATGTGTCACAGAGCTTGTAAAAGTCTCATTCTGACGGATGACATCACAAAATAAGCAGGTCATTGTGCCACATCTGAATGTACCCTTTCTTGTAGTCTTTTAAGTGACAAGGTTAAACATATTCACAAAATGAGCAAAAATCACTTTCCTCATGAGAACCTCCAAAAGGAATTAATCCACAAAATGAGAGGGGTGATAGGAAAAAGAAAACAAAAAACAAAAGAAGTTCTGTCAATGGAAGATGCCTCTTCTTTCCAGGTCAATGGACGTCAGGTGGGGACACCCTCAAAAAACTTGTGAGATGTCATGTATTGGGCACCTCTTAAATAAATGTTAATGGCAGGAATATCCACCATTGTAGCTGTAAAAATAAAAGAGAAGCAATTCTCAACAAAGTTTGATCTTGCCTTCGCAAAAAGTCTCCTTGGCAACCTCATTAACATTTATGAATCGAGCCCATAATTTTGGAACATTGTACTTTTTATTCTTCTACCACTTCTTCCTCACCATTGTCTCTGTATGCTGTAAAGACAAAAAAGATAGCTTATAAAAATTACAGACTGTGATACAAATGTGATGTGGCAGGCCATATATGAGTGAATTGTTGGATAAACCAATGTTTTAACTGATATAAATGTTAGTTGAAGACCTTAACTAGTTGTTATAATGCCCCATTCTTATATAATTATTAATGTTGATTGCTGACAAGAATCAGATAAAGATGATTGAGTATGCTGCAAAGTGGCACATTGTTAAACCCGTAGTTGCATAAAAACTCTTTTATCACTAAATGGAATAAATGTAGCACAAATATTACTCTGACAAGGAATTATAAAAAATGTTTGTGTATCTTAGATAACGTTGTTTATCTGTGTTGGTACATATATAATACTGTCACAAAAAGTGACATGACGCCAACATATTGATAAACACAAGGTTTGAGTAATATAGCATGTTCAAGAAAGCTTATATAAAGGTCTAGAATAGCAATATATATATTCATATACAAACATCTTACTGAAGATAAGAAATGTCATACCAAAAAGAGAGAAATAATATTAAACGCATGGAAATAAGGGGTTAAACCTAGTAAAAGGCATTTTCTGTTAACAAGCAAAAATACAGACATTTACGGTTAAGGCCTAAAGGTGTTATGGTTTTTAATTTATATATCCAGTATAATTCACATTTTTGTAATTGTTTAAACTTGTTGCCCCCCCCCCTTAATGGAGAAACAACCTTATCTATGACTCTGACAGGCATAGCAAATTCAAAAGTCATATGTACAAGGTGTCTGGCCATTACTGAGCCTTTATTGTAATTTTTAGAATCCCTTATGTGTTCTTTGATTTTAAGTTCCCTGGTCATCTGACCTACATATTGCTGGGAACAAAGGGTATATTCAAGAAGGTACACAACAAATTCTGTCCTGTTAGCATAAAAATCTACATTAAAGCTTTTATGTATCACAGAGCTTGTAAGTGTCATTCTGACAGACAACATCACAAAATAAGCCGCATCTGAATGTACCCTTTCTTCTAGTCTTTTAAGTGACAAGGTTAAAAATATTCACAAAATGAGCAAAAATCATTTTCCTCATGAGAACCTCCAAAAGGAATTAATCCACAAAATAAGAGGTGTGATAGGAAAAAAAAAACAAAAACAAAAGAAGTTCTGTCAATGGAAGATGCCTCGGCTTTCCAGGTCAATGGATGTCAGGTGGGGACACCCTCAAAAAACTTGTGAGATGTCATGTATTGGGCACCTCTTAAATAAATGTTAATGGCAGGAATATTCACCATTAGTGATGTCCCGAACTGTTCTCCCGCGAACGGTTCACAGCGGACATAGCTTGTTCGCGTTCGCGTTTGTGGGCGAACACATGGCGATCCGCCCGTATGTGTCATCATTGTGGAAACTTTGACCCTTTATGCCACAGTCGCCTGACACATTAGAGCCAATCAACATCAGACACTCCCTCACAGACCCTCCCAGCTACTCAGAATCCGCCATTTTAGACTCATAACGACCTTGCTTTCTTAATGAGAGGATGTGTTGTGTTTTTGCTCCTGACATTAATAGTAAAAACATAGCTAGGCTAGTGTATTTACAGTCCAGAAGGACTCCACTCATCACTGCTGCAAGCACAGCACCCCAAAAAGCCCTTTTTAGGGCTATATTTCATGCAGTTTTTTTTTTGTTTTTTTTTTTTTTTATTAGCATTTGCCTGGCTTTCAGGCTGTGTGTTTAAGGCTCACAGCATATGCTGTGACTACTGCCACCACTGATATCTCCCTAACAACAATAGTTTAAATTTAACTAACCAAAAAATTTAATTATTTTTCTAGTGTAATTTTTTTTCATTTTCTATCAGGCCAGTGTCACACAGCATATACTCTGGTTCATTGCTCTGTGTCAGCCAGCAGCCACCAGTGTTAATATACGTTTATAACATTATTTTAAATTAAAAAAATATATATATATATTTTGCTAGTGTAATCTAATTACATTTACTATCAGGCCTGTGTCTGTCAGGCTCACTCAGCATTAATATACCTCATTTTTTTCAGTCTTTTGGTTAATTGGTCTGTGCCAGGCAGCCACCCAGCACTCATATCTATTCTTCTTCACCTTAATTTTAATATATAAAAAAAAAAGTTTAAATTTGTTTGCTAGTGTAATCTAATATAATTTTCTATCCGGCCTGTGTGTTTTGCTGACATACAGAGCCTACTGTGTTTACTTGCTGCCCTCCCTAGTCTATGAGCCATGACTCATATGTGTTTAACCTTTTTTTAATTCCCCCCCCAAAAAAATAATTTCAATCATTTTTCTAGTGTAATCTAATAGTATTTTCTATCAGGCGTGTATGTATCTGACTTACAGAGCCTACTGTTTTTAATAGCTGCCCTTCCAAGGCTATCAGCCACGACTCATATGTATGTGCTTAACCTTTTTCTTTAAATTGCCAAAAAAGTCTTTAAATCATTATGCTAGTGTAATCTAATTGTATTTTCTATCAGGCCTGTGTCTAACTGTCTATCTGACTTACACAGCATACTGTTGTTAATTGCTGCCCTACGTAGCAGCCAGCCAGTGCGACCACTCATAGAGTCATATGTGCATTGCACTTCTTAACATAATTTTAATATTAAAATCTAAAATTTTAAAATATTTTGCTAGTGTAATCTAACTTAATTTTCTATCAGGCCTGTGTTTTTGTCACTTACACAGCATACTGTGTTAAATTGCTGCCCTACCTACCACCCACGACTCATATCTGCCAGCCTGTGTGCCAGGCCCAACTAGCCAATTAGTGGCACCAATCACAATTCTTGTAACAGTATATAAAAAAATAAAAATCATAATTTTTTGGACTGCAAATATTCAGTCTCCTAGTGCCATTGAATTGCATTTACCTCCTGCCTGCCACTGCCAGCCTTTTGTGCCAGGCCGTCTAGCCAACTATTTACACCAATCATAATTGTTGTCACAGACAGTATAGTTACTAATTAAAATTAAAAAAAATTTGATTGTTGATCTTAATCCTCAGTTTGCTCGTGCCCTAGAATTGCACTTTTCTACTGCCTTCCAAGCCTGTGTTCCAGGCCTACTTGACAAATATTTACACCAATCATATTTGTTGTGACAGTATTCTTAATAATTAAAAATTAAATTTTTTGGTAATAGTTGTTGAGAATCATCAGTTTGCTGTTGCCATTGAATAGCACTTTCCTGCTGCCTTGCAGCCTGCTGTGAGCCAGGCCCACCTAGCCAATTGTTGCCAGCAATCATATTTTTTGTAACAGTATTGCAAAAATTGTCAATCATCACTGTTTTGACTGTCAGTAATCAGTCTCCTAGTGTCCTTGAATTGCATCTACCTCCTGCCTGCCAGCCTTTTGTGCCAGGCCGTCTTGCCAACTATTTACACCAATCATATTTTTTTGTCACAGTATAGTTACTAATTAAAATTAAAAAATTCTTGATTGTTGATGATCTTAATCCTCAGTTTGCTCGTGCCCTAGAATTGCACTTTTCTATTGCCTTCCAAGCCTGTGTGCCAGGCCTACTTGAAAAATATGTACACCAATCATATTTGTTGTCACAGTATTCTTAGTAATTAAAAATTAAAATTTTTGTTAATAGTTGTTGTGAATCCTCAGTTTGCTGGTGCCAGTGAATAGCACTTTCCTCCTGCCTTGCAGCCTGCTGTGTGCCCAGCCCACCTAGCCAATTATTGCCAGCAATCATATTTCTTTTAACAGTATTGCAAAAATTGTCAATCATCACTGTTTTGACTGTCAGTAATCAGTCTCCTAGTGTCCTTGAATTTCATTTACCTCCTGCCTGCCAGCCTTTTGTGCCAGGCCGTCTTGCCAACTATTTACACCAATCATAATTGTAGTCAAAGTATAGTTACTAATTAAAATTAAAAAAATTCTTGATTGTTGATGATCTTAATCCTCAGTTTGCTCGTGCCCTAGAATTGCACTTTTTTACTTCCTTGCAAGCCTGTGTGCCAGGCCTACTTGAAAAATATTTACACCAATCATATTTGTTGTGACAGTATTCTTAATAATTAAAAATTACAATTTTTGGTAATAGTTGTTCAGAATCCTCAGTTTGCTGGTGCCATTGAATAGCACTTTCCTCCTGCCTTGCAGCCTGCTGTGAGCCAGGCCCACCTAGCCATTTTTTGCCAGCAATCATATTTCTTTTAACAGTATTGCAAAAATTGTCAATCATCACTGTTTTGACTGTCAGTAATCAGTCTCCTAGTGTCCTTGAATTGCATCTACCTCCTGCCTGCCAGCCTTTTGTGCCAGGCCGTCTTGCCAACTATTTACACCAATCATATTTTTTTGTCTCAGTATAGTTACTAATTAAAATTAAAAAATTCTTGATTGTTGATGATCTTAATCCTCAGTTTGCTTGTGCCCTAGAATTGCACTTTTCTACAGCCTTCCAAGCCTGTGTGCCAGGCCTACTTGAAAAATATTTACACCAATCATAGTTGTTGTGACAGTATTCTTAATAATTAAAAATTAAATTTCTTGGTAATAGTTGTTGTGAATCCTCAGTTTGCTGGTGCCATTGAATAGCACTTTCCTCCTGCCTTGCAGCCTGCTGTGAGCCAGGCCCACCTAGCCAATTGTTGCCAGCAATCATATTTCTTGTAACAGTATTGCAAAAATTGTCAATCATCACTGTTTTGACTGTCAGTAATCAGTCTCCTAGTGTCCTTGAATTGCATCTAGCTCCTGCCTGCCAGCCTTTTGTGCCAGGCCGTCTTGCCAACTATTTACACCAATCATAATTTTTTGTCACAGTATAGTTACTAATTAAAATTAAAAAATTCTTGATTGTTGATGATCTTAATCCTCAGTTTGCTCGTGCCCTAGAATTGCACTTTTCTACAGCCTTCCAAGCCTGTGTGCCAGGCCTACTTGAAAAATATTTACACCAATCATATTTGTTGTGACAGTATTCTTAATAATTAAAAATTAAAATTTTTGGTAATAGTTGTTCAGAATCCTCAGTTTGCTGGTGCCATTGAATAGCACTTTCCTCCTGCCTTGCAGCCTGCTTTGAGCCAGGCCCACCTAGCCAATTGTTGCCAGTAATCATATTTCTTGTAACAGTATTGCAAAAATTGTCAATCATCACTGTTTTGACTGTCAGTAATCAGTCTCCTAGTGTCCTTGAATTGCATTTACCTCCTGCCTGCCAGCCTTTTGTGCCAGGCCATCTTGCCAACTATTTATATCAATCATAATTGTTGCCACAGTACAGTTACTAATTAAAATTAAAAAAAATCTTGATTGTTGATGTTAACCCTCAGTTTGCTTGTGCCCTAGAATTATACTATTCTACTGCCTTCCAAGCCTGTGTGCC
The DNA here is from genome assembly GCF_027579735.1 of Bombina bombina. Classification (NCBI taxonomy): domain Eukaryota; kingdom Metazoa; phylum Chordata; class Amphibia; order Anura; family Bombinatoridae; genus Bombina; species Bombina bombina. Next base: position 632,524,774 of record NC_069504.1, read on the forward strand.
AGGCCTACTTGAAAAATATTTACACCAATCATATTTGTTGTGACAGTATTCTTAATAATTAAAAATTAAAATTTTTGGTAATAGTTGTGAATCCTCAGTTTGCTGGTGCCATTGAATTGCACTTTCCTCCTGCCTTGCAGCCTGCTGTGTGCTAAGCCCACCTAGCCAATTATTGCCAGCAATCATATTTCTTTTAACAGTATTGCAAAAATTGTCAATCATCACTGTTTTGACTGTCAGTAATCAGTCTCCTAGTGTCCTTGAATTGCATCTACCTCCTGCCTGCCTGCCAGCCTTTTGTGCCAGGCCATCTTGCCAACTATTTACACCAATCATAATTGTTGTCACAGTATAGTTACTAATTAAAATTAAAAAAAATTTGATTGTTGATCTTAATCCTCAGTTTGCTCGTGCCATTGAATTGCAATTTTCTCCAGCCTGCCAGCCTGTGTGCCAGGCCCAACTATCCAATTAGTGCCAGCAATCATATTTCTTTTAACAGTATAGCAAAATTTGTCAATCATCACTGTTTTGACTGTCAATCTGCAGTCTACTAGAGCCTTTGAATTGCATTTTCCTCCTGCCTGCCTGCCTGCCTGCCTGTGTGCCAGTCCCAACTAGCCAATTAGTGCCACCACTCATATTTATTGTAACAGGATTGGAATTTTTGTTAATCATAACTGTTTTGACTGTGATTCTTCAGTCTCCTAGTGCCATTGAATTGCAGTTTCCTTTCTCCCAGCGTGTGTGCCAGACAGGCCCATTTGCCAACTAGTGCCAAACAATCATATTTGTTGCCACAGTACTTGTAATATTTCAAAAAATTAACAATTTGTGATTTTTAAAACATCTGTCTTTTTTGTTGTTGTCAGTCTCACAGCGTATACTGTGCCCACTTTCACAGTGCCACCACTCAATTGGTGTAATAGTATTGTTAGTGTCCATTTAAAAAAAAATGACAGGCAGAGGCAGGCCACCCCGCAGTTTCCGTGGTCGTGGTCGTGGTCGTGGTGCTGTGATTCCTTTAGACCCTACAAATATGCACATTGTTCAGACGCCGGGTGCCAGGGGGGGACACAAAAACTTCTGAGGAGGACCTAGTTGAATGGCTAACACAGGACACCCAATCTTCTTCAGCTTCCGCTGCTAGTCCTCCTAACCTTGACGCACCATCTAAGTCCAGCTGTGCTTTGGGCAGGTCTCAAGTGACCAGTGCCACTCCCCCGCCTGTCGCCACCACCAACACTAGCACCACAGCCGCTTCACTTGATCTGTCACAGGAGTTATTGACACATAATTTGGAAGAAATGAGTGATGCGCAACCATCATTGACAGAGGATGTAGATAATAGTGATCAGTCTCAGTCAGGCAGCATTACCGACATGAAGGTACGGTGTGATGATGATGATGATGTTGTACCCGCTGCTGCTTCCTTTCTTGATGTTTCAGATACAAGTGAAGCGGTTGATGATGATGTGTCAGTTGATGTCACGTGGGTGCCTGCTAGAAGAGAAGAAGAAGAGGGGGAAAGTTCAGATGGGGAGACAGAGAGGAGGAGGAGACGATTTGGAAGCACGGGGAGGTTGTCTCAAGGAGCTAGTGGCACAGTCAGACAGCATGCATCGTCACCAGGGGTCAGCCAGACAGCACGCCGACGCCCATCAATGCATGCTGTTGCCACCACCAGAATGCTGTCATCCGAGAGCTCAGCAGTGTGGCATTTTTTTGTGTGTCTGCCTCTGACAACAGCGATGCCATTTGCAACCTGTGCCAAAAGAAACTGAGTCATGGGAAGTCCAACAGCCACCTAGGTACAACTGCTTTGCGAAGGCACATGGTCTCCCATCACAAAGGCCGATGGGAAGAACACATGAGTAGAAGCAGCACACAAAGTGAAAGCCGCCCTCCTGCTCCAGCATCTTCAGCCACGTCAACCAGTGCTGTCCTCCTTGCCCCCTCTCAACCATCCTCCACTCAGTCTCTCTTACATAGCAGTTCCTGGTCATCTGCCCACAGTCAGGTGTCTGTCAAGGACATGTTTGAGCGTAAGAAGCCAATTTCTTAAAGTCACCCCCTTGCCCGGCGTCTGACAGCTGGCTTGTCTGAACTCTTAGCCCGCCAGCTTTTACCATACAAGCTGGTGGAGTCTGATGCTTTCAAAAAATTTGTATCTATTGGGACACCCCAGTGGAAGGTACCTGGCAGAAATTTCTTTTCACAAAAGAAAATCCCAAACCTCTACTCTGTTGTGAGAAAGGAAGTTATGGCATGTCTGGCACAAAGCGTTGGGGCAAGGGTCCATATGACCACGGATAGCTGGTCTGCAAAGCATGGTCAGGGCAGGTATATCACCTACACTGTGCATTGGGCAAACCTGCTGACTTCTGACAAGCATGGAATGCGTGGCTCTGCAGAAGAGTTGGTGACACCGCCACGACTTGCAGGCAGGCCTGCTGCTACCTCCTCTACTCCTCCTACTCCATCCTCTTCCATAACCTCTTCCTTGGCTGAGTCCTCTTCAACTTCTGCGTCTTGCTCCACATCTATGGCACCCCCCCCAGCTCCCCAGGTACTATGCTACATCCCGGGTACGGCAGTGTCACGCCGTCTTGGGGTTGACTTGCCTGAAAGCAGAGAGTCACACCGCACCAGCACTCCTGACCACCCTGAACGTACAGGTGGATCAGTGGCTGACTCCGCACCAACTGGAGATTGGCAAGGTTGTTTCTGACAATGGAAGTAATTTGGTGGCGGCATTGAAATTGGGCAAGTTGACACATGTGCCGTGCATGGCACATGTGTGTAATCTAATTGTACAACGATTTGTCCATAAGTACCCAGGCTTACAGGACGTCCTGAAGCAGGCCAGGAAGGTGTGTGGCCATTTCAGGCGTTCCTACACGGACATGGCGCACTTGTCCGATATCCGAAACAACCTGCCAGTGAGGCGCTTGATTTGCGACAGCCCGACACGGTGGAATTCAACACTCCTAATGTTTGACCGCTTGCTCCAACAAGAAAAAGCTGTTAATGAGTATTTGTATGACCGGGGTGCTAGGCCAGCCTCTGGGGAGTTGGGGATGTTTTTTCCAAATTACTGGACACTCATGAGCAATGTCTGTAGGCTCATGCGTCCTTTTGAGGAGGTGACAAACCTTGTCAGTCGCACCGAAGGCACCATCAGCGACATCATACCATTTGTTTTCTGCCTGGAGCGTGCCCTGCGAAGAGTGCTGGATCAGGCAGTAGATGAGCGTGAAGAGGAAGCGGGAGAGTTGTGGTGTCCATCACCCCCACAAACAGCCGAATCAGCATCGCTTGCTGGACCTGAGGAAACGCAGGAAGAGGATTGTGAGGAAGAGGAGTCAGAGGAGGAATGTGGCTTTGAGGAGGAGGAGGAAGACAGAGCACAACAGTCATCCCAGGGTGCTCATTGTTGTCACCTCTCTGGTACCCGTGGTGTTGTACCTGGCTGGGGGGAAGAAGATATCATCAGTGAGATCAGTGAGGAGGAGGAACGGGACATGATTAGCTCAGTATCCAACCTTGTTCAAATGGGTTCTTTCATGCTGTCGTGCCTGTTGAGGGACCCTTGTATAAAAAAGCTGAAGGAGAACGACCTGTACTGGGTGTCCACGCTCCTCGACCCCCGGTATAAGCATAAAGTGCCTGAAATGTTATCAAATTCCCGCAAGTCGGAAAGGATGGAGCATTTTAAGAATAAATTAAAAACTATGCTTTACACAGCGTATAAGGGTGATGTCACAGCACCACGGGAATGTAACAGGGGAAGAGATGAAATTAATCCTCCTCCTCCTCCCACGACCACGGCAGCAAGGACCGGATGCTTTCCTGACGTCTTGTTGATGGAGGACATGCGTACCTTTTTAACTCCCATGCACCATCAGAGCCTTTCGGGATCCAGCCTTAGAGAAAGACTCAACCGACATGTAGCAGACTACCTAGCTTTAACTGCGGATCTTGACACTCTCAGGAGCGATGGACCCCTTGACTACTGGGTGTGCAGGCTGGACTTGTGGCCTGAGCTATCCCAATTTGCAATGGAACTTCTGGCCTGCCCAGCTTCAAGTGTCCTGTCCGAAAGGACTTTCAGTGCAGCAGAAGGTTTTGTCACTGAGAAGAGAAGTCGCCTAGGTCAAAAAAGCCTTGACTATCTCACTTTTATAAAAATGAATGAGGGCTGGATCCCGAAGGGACTGACACTGGGCGATACATTTGAATAAAAAAGGCCTGATGATGAGATGAGTTGGCTTGGGCTACAACTGGTACACAGGCTGGCCTTTTTTTTTGTTATAAAGCCGGAGGACTTGCTTGACTTATCCGCCAACAACTAGTGTTCAAGCCACAAGCTTTTAGGGCACTTTATAAATGTTTTACAAACATCAATTTTTCTGGCCGCTGCTACAGCAGTTGCTACAACAATACCCAATTTTTTCAGTCATTTGTGCATTCCTAATTTTTCTGGCCTCTGCTGCAGCTCTGTGGGTACAAAACTGAAATAAAAAAAATAAGGCACATAACACTAGTGATTAAACTGTTACGAATTGTACAACTTAGCAAACCACTCATATCTGGTGGACCATTAAATTGAACGCAAAATGCCACAAATTTGAAGGAGGAGGACCGACCAAGCATCTTTATCCGTCTCTTGGTTGCTCTAAATTATCTCTGTGTTCCATCTATGCCATACCTGTACTCTATTGTGCAAAAGGGTGGCATATGTGGTGTTTCATGCTGTTGTGCCTGTTGCGGGTCATGGCCCATGGTATAAAAAGGCTGAAGGAGAACGACCTGTAATGGGTGGCCCATCAAATTTTTAGAAAAATGTTCCTGGTTCCTCTCAATTATCTCTGGGTTTCTAAAATGGATGCCATACCTGTACTCGCTTGTGCAAAAGGATGGCATATGTGGTGGTGTTTCCTGCAGTAGTTTCTGTTCAGGGTGCGGGACCCTCTTATAAAAAAGCTGAAGGAGAACGACCTGGAGTGGGAGTCCAAGCATGGTTTTTGGGGCTTTTTCACTTTTCAAAAAAAATTATCTGTGGGTTTCTAAAATCAATGCCGTACCAGTACTCTATCGTTCAAAAGGATGCCATATGTTCTCTTTCCTGCTGGTATTTTGTTTGAGGGTTTTGGACCCTCTTATAAAAAGGACTAAGGAGAAAGAGGTGTACTGGGTGTCCACTCAATTTTTTTTTCTATTTCACATTTGCCCAAAATTATCTCTGGGTTTGTAAAATCAATGCTGTACCTGTACTCTATTGTTCAAAAGGATGCCATATGTCCTCTTTCCTGCTGGTCTTTTTTTTTTTGAGGGTCCTGGACCCTCTTATAAAAAGGCAGAAGGAGAAAGAAGTGTACTGGGTGTCCATCGAAACATTTGTTTGATTCAAATTCCCGGTTGCAACAAATTATCTCCGGGTTTCTAAAATCAATGCATTTCCTGTAATCTAATTTTCAAAAGGATGCCATATGTCCTCTTTCCTGCTGCTGGTTTTGTGGAGGGTCCTGTAGTCTCTGCTAAAAAAAGGCCTAAGGATAAATAAGTGTACTGGGTGTCTAATCAATCTTTTTTTAGATTTCACGGTTGCAACAAATTATCCCAGGGTTTCTAAAATCAATGCCTTTCCTGTAATCTATTAGTCACAAGGATGCCATATGTCCTCTTTCATGCTTTTGTTTCTGTTGAGGCTCCGGGAGCCTCTTATAAAAAGGCCTAAGAATAAAGAAGTGTACTGGGTGTATAATCTATGTTTTTTGAGATTTCACGGTTGCAACTAATGATCTCTGTGTTTCTAAAACCAATGCCTTTCCAGAAATCTATTTTTCTAAAGGATGCCATATGTCCTCTTTCCTGCTGCTGGTTTTTTTGAGGGTCCTGGAGCCTCTGCTAATAAGGTCTAAGGATAAATAAGTGTACTGGGTGTCTAATCCAGTTTTTTTTAGATTTCCTGGTTGCAACAAATATCTCTGGGTTTCTCAAATCAATGCCTTAAATGTAATCTATTGTTCAAAAGGATGCCATATGTCTTCTTTCCTTTTTTTTTTCTCTGTATTTTTGTTTATTTTAGAAAATGTAATGCACACTGATTACGACTTTGCACACTGCCATTTTCCATGCAGCATTTTGACATGTCGTGTGATATGACTAGAAGAATGGTATGTTTTGAATCTGCTGAGCATAATAAAAAAATAAAAAAATAATTTAACTTGAGTTAATAACTGAAGCATGACTTCAGGAGTCAGGTGTGGTCGTAGGTAGTGGTTGTTAGCAGATTCTTTTTAATGCAAATTGCAATTGCCACAGCGTGCATAAAATGTGCGTCACTAGTCCAAATCTTACCTTTTTTTTCATTCAGGGGTGTCCGGCGCCATATTGGAAAGGCAAAAAACAGGTCTCCGTACCCGTTGATATAAGGGGTGACTAGTGCTTTTACCAGATTCCTCTTGGATAGCCCCAGAAAGTGTGACTATGAATCCCAAAAAGAAAATTAAATTAAGGTTGAAAACTAACTCCAAAGTAACTTGTAAGACCTGGAGCTCCTCAAACACACGTCCTACCGCAACAGCTATAGGCTCCACCCCCCCCAAATCTTACCTTTTTAATGCCAATTGATATTGCCACAGCTGGAACAACAGTAAATAGCATGTGCGTCACCACAGTCTCCGAAGCTGTTGTCGGATGTATACAAAAACACTGATAAAGTATTCCTTTCGGGGAACAAAGAGATGGCTACCGGAACACTCCAGGAACTTCCCAAGAGTCGCTGTCTTGTATTTCTGGTGATGTTAGAGACATCTGGGTAGTGTACAGGGAGGCCCAAAATCCTCTCCATCTCTGTGCACCACAGGACAGGACGTCCTTGTCATCCATAAGCACATGAAATTGCTTGCATTTTCCTTGGTTCAAGAAGTTCAGCTTTTGTGGTGATAGTACAGAATTAAATAAACTTTGGTTTCCTACCATACTCAAGACAATCTTGTAGTTCAAGCTTCGGACTTGCTGTGGGAAACAGTGGCCTGTCCATACCAGGAAGATGATTTAGACAGAAGAAACAGGCTCTGATTGCAGGTGACACATGTTTATCGTCAATCATCAAAGGGGTTGCGTGCAGAATATGGCTGATGGCCCCTTATTCACATGTTTGTCCAGAGCCACAACATTTGCAAACAGCCAGAAGAAAGGTCGGTTCTCACCAGCCTTAAGTTGAGCTTCAATTACCAAATGCTGATATTCAAAAAATAGACAAACAGTGCCTTAAAAAACACATTTCCCACGATAACAAAATGCCACAACTCCGCAATCTTCCCCTTCACATTATTATTGTCACACTACATTGTACTCCTATGCCCACCTCCCTGCTCTTGTTTTTGTTGAGGGTCCTGGAGCCTCTGCTAAAAAGGCCTATGGATAAATAAGTGTACTGGGTGTCTAATCAATGTTTTTTCTATTTCCAGGGTCATATAAATGATCTCTGGGATTCTAAAATCAATGCCTTTCCTGTAATCTATTATTCAAAAGGATGACATATCTCCTCTTTCATGCTGTTGTTTTGGTTGAGGCTCCGGGACCCTCTTATTAAAAAGGCCTGAGGATAAATAAGTGTACTGGGTGTCTAATCAATGTTTTTTTCTATTTCCCGGTTGCAAATAATGATCTGTGGGTTTCTAAAATCAATGCCTTTCCTGTAATCTATTATTCAAAAGGATGACATATGTCCTCTTTCATGCTGTTGTTTCGGTTGAGGCTCCGGGACCCTCTTATTAAAAAGGCCTGAGGATAAATAAGTGTACTGGGTGTCTAATCAATGTTTTTTTCTATTTCCCGGTTGCAAATAATGATCTGTGGGTTTCTAAAATCAATGCCTTTCCTGTAATCTATTATTCAAAAGGATGACATATGTCCTCTTCAATGCTGTTGTTTCGGTTGAGGCTCCGGGACCAACTTATTAAAAAGGCCTGAGGAAAAATAAGTGTACTGGGTGTCTAATCAATGTTTTTTTTCTATTTCCCGGGTCCTATAAATGATCTCTGGGATTCTAAAATCAATGCCTTTCCTGTAATCTATTATTCAAAAGGATGACATATGTCCTCTTTCATGTTGTTGTTTCGGTTGAGGCTCCGGGACCCTCTTATTAAAAAGGCCTGAGGATAAATAAGTGTACTGGGTGTCTAATCAATGTTTTTTTCTATTTCCCGGTTGCAAATAATGATCTGTGGGTTTCTAAAATCAATGCCTTTCCTGTAATCTATTATTCAAAAGGATGACATATGTCCTCTTTCATGCTGTTGTTTTGGTTGAGGCTCCGAGACCCTCTTATTAAAAAGGCCTGAGGAAAAATAAGTGTACTGGGTGTCTAATCAATGTTTTTTTCTGTTTCACGGTTGCAAATAATGATCTGTGGGTTTCTAAAATCAATGCCTTTCCTGTAATCTATTATTCAAACGGATGACATATGTCCTCTTTCATGCTGTTGTTTCGGTTGAGGCTCCGGGACCCTCTTATTAAAAAGGCCTGAGGAAAAATAAGTGTACTGGGTGTCTAATCAACGTTTTTTTCTATTTCACGGTTGCAAATAATGATCTGTGGGTTTCTAAAATCAATGCCTTTCCTGTAATCTATTATTCAAAAGGATGACATATGTCCTCTTTCATGCTGTTGTTTCGGTTGAGGCTCTGGGACCCTCTTATTGAAAAGGCATGAGGAAAAATAAGTGTACTGGGTGTCTAATCAATGTTTTTTTCTATTTCCCGGGTCATATAAATGATCTCTGGAATTCTAAAATCAATGCCTTTCCTGTAATCTATTATTCAAAAGGATGACATATCTCCTCTTTCATGCTGTTGTTTCGGTTGAGGCTCCGGGACCCTCTTATTAAAAAGGCCTGAGGAAAAATAAGTGTACTGGGTGTCTAATCAATTTTTTTTCTATTTCCCGGGTCATATAAATGATCTCTGGGATTCTAAAATCAATGCCTTTCCTGTAATCTATTATTCAAAAGGATGACATATCTCCTCTTTCATGCTGTTGTTTCGGTTGAGGCTCCGGAACCCTCTTATAAAAAAGGCCTGAGGAAAAATAAGTGTACTTGGTGTCTAATCAATGTTTTTTTCTATTTCCCAGGTCATATAAATGATCTCTGGGATTCTAAAATCAATGCCTTTCCTGTAATATATTATTCAAAAGGATGACATATCTCCTCTTTCATGCTGTTGTTTCGGTTGAGGCTCCGGGACCCTCTAATTAAAAAGGCCTGAGGAAAAATAAGTGTACTGGGTGTCTAATCAATGTTTTTTCTATTTCCCGGGTCCTATAAATGATCTCTGGGATTCTAAAATCAATGCCTTTCCTGTAATCTATTATTCAAAAGGATGACATATGTCCTCTTTCATGCTGTTGTTTCGGTTGAGGCTCGGGGACCCTCTTATTAAAAAGGCCTGAGGATAAATAAGTGTACTGGGTGTCTAATCAATGTTTTTTTCTATTTCCCGGGTCATATAAATGATCTCTGGGATTCTAAAATCAATGTCTTTCCTGTAATCTATTATTCAAAAGGATGACATATGTCCTCTTTCATGCTGTTGTTTCGGTTGAGGCTCCGGGACCCTCTTATTAAAAAGGCCTGAGGATAAATAAGTGTACTGGGTGTCTAATCAAATTTTTTTCTATTTCCCGGGTCATATAAATGATCTCTGGGATTCTAAAATCAATGCCTTTCCTGTAATCTATTATTCAAAAGGATGACATATGTCCTCTTTCATGCTGTTGTTTTGGTTGAGGCTCCGGGACCCTCTTATTAAAAAGGCCTAAGAATAAATAAGTGTACTGGGTGTCTAATCAATGTTTTTTTCTATTTCCTGGGTCATATAAATGAGCTCTGGGATTCTAAAATCAATGCCTTTCCTGTAATCTATTATTCAAAAGAATGACATATCTCCTCTTTCATGCTGTTGTTTTGGTTGAGGCTCCGGGACCCTCTCATTAAAAAGGCCTGAGGATAAATAAGTGTACTGGGTGTCTAATCAATGTTTTTTTCTATTTCCCAGGTCATATAAATGATCTCTTGGATTCTAAAATCAATGTCTTTCCTGTAATCTATTATTCAAAAGGATGACATATGTCCTCTTTCATGCTGTTGTTTCGGTTGAGGCTCCAGGACCCGCTTATTAAAAAGGCCTGAGGATAAATAAGTGTACTGGGTGTCTAATCAATGTTTTTTTTCTATTTCCCGGGTCATATAAATGATCTCTGGGATTCTAAAATCAATGCCTTTCCTGTAATCTATTATTCAAAAGGATGAAATATGTCCTCTTTCATGCTGTTGTTTTGGTTGAGGCTCCGGGACCCTCTTATTAAAAAGGCCTAAGAATAAATAAGTGTACTGGGTGTCTAATCAATGTTTTTTTCTATTTCCCGGGTCATATAAATGAGCTCTGGGATTCTAAAATCAATGCCTTTCCTGTAATCTATTATTCAAAAGGATGACATATCTCCTCTTTCATGCTGTTGTTTTGGTTGAGGCTCCGGGACCCTCTCATTAAAAAGGCCTGAGGATAAATAAGTGTACTGGGTGTCTAATCAATGTTTTTTTCTATTTCCCAGGTCATATAAATGATCTCTTGGATTCTAAAATCAATGCCTTTCCTGTAATCTATCATTCAAAAGGATGACATATGTCCTCTTTCATAATGTTTTCTCTGTTGAGGCTCCGGGAGCCTCTTATAAAAAGGCCTAAGGATAAAGAAGTGTACTCGGTGTCCAATCAATGTTTTTTGCTATTTCCCGGGTCATATAAATGATCTCTGGGATTCTAAAATCAATGCCTTAACTGTAATCAATTGTTCACAAGGATGCCATATGTCCTCTTTCATGCTGTTGTTTCAGTTGAGGCTCCGGGAGCCTCTTATAAAAAGACCTAAGGATAAAGAAGTGTGCTGGTTGTCCAATCAATGTTTTTTTTTATTTCACAGTTGCAAAAAAATTATCTATGGCTTTGTAAAATCTATGCCTTACCTGTCATCTATTGTTCAAAAGGATGCCATATGTCCTCTTTCCTGCTGTTGTTTTTGTTGGGGGTCCGGAACACTATTCTAAAAAGGCCGAAGGAGAACGACCTGTACTGTACTTGGTGTCCAATCATGTTTTTGTTTTCAATTTCACGGTTCATAATAAATATGGCCGTGTAACTAAAATCAATGCCATACCTGTACTTTGTTGTTCAAAAGGATGGCATATGTGGTGTTTCATTCTGTTGTGGTTGTTGAGGGTCGTGGCCGTGGGACAGCGTATAAAACGGCTGAAGGAGAACAACCTGTACAGCCTTGCTCCTCTTTTTAGGCAGGCCAGCTCTTTGCATACATGCCCACAGACTCTGTAACGCATGCCTCTTTTAGGGAGAGGTGCAGCCATAATGCAGGGTCAGAACCTCTGCCTGCAACTGTTATACTCGATTTTGCGAAAGGAAGTAACCTTAACATGGTTCCCTGCACGCACGTATTGTTGTTATATTTTGGTGAGGGTAATCATGATGGCCATGTAGACCACCACCACTGAGAGTCCTGGAAGTAACAGGGATGAGATGAAAGAGCTAAGAATAGTAGAACTTGAAACAACAGAGTTAGCCATGGGTGTTAGTGCAAAACCGATTGGCTTTTTTTTGGCTTTGGGTGCAGCTATTCATGCAGGCCATATAGAGCTGCCACCATTCTGTTATCAGCTATTAAACTAATAAGAACAGTACTACCAAAATACAGCCAATGAAGGGCCTTAGGAAGACTGAGCCAAGGTTGGATTGTAGTATTTGGTTAGGCTAATCATGATGGCCATGTAGACCACCACCGAGAGTCCTGGAAGTAACAGGGATGATGAGATGAAAGTGCTAAGAATAGTACTACTTGAAACAACAGAGTTAGCCATGGGTGTTAATCCAAGACCGCTTGGATTTATTTTTGTATTGGGTGCGGCTAATCATGCAGGCCATATAGAGCTGCCACCATTCGGTGTTGTATCAGCTATAAAAATAATAAGAACTGTACTATCAAAATATAGCCAATGAAGGGCCTATGAAGACTGAGCAAAGGTTGGATTGTAGTATTTTGTTCGGCTAATCATGATGGCCATGTAGACCACCCGTAACAGGGATGAAAGTGCTAAGAATAGTACTAATTGAAACAGCCAAGTTAGCCATGGGTGTTAGTCTAAGACCACTCTGCTTTTTTTTGGGTTTGGGTGCAGATAATCATGAAGGCCAGATAGACCTGCCACCATTTGGTGTTGTAACAGGTATTAAACTGCAAAGAACAGTACTACTTAACACAACCTACTTACCATGGGTCCCAGAGCATATGTTTGGTTATTATATTTTGTAAGGGTAATCATGCAGGCCATATAGACCTCCACCGATAGGGTGAGTATGAGTAACAGCTATTAAAATGCGAAGGACATTACTAATTAACACAACATAGTTACCATGGGTCGCAGACCAAGAGCAGATATCTTATTATTATATTTTGTATGGGTAATCATCCAAGCCATAAAGACCTCACCAAATAGGGGGAGTTACATAGAATGGTAGTACTTAAAACACAAATTAGTTAAAATAGGTACCAGACCGCATGTCTTATTATTATATTTTTTCAGGGTAATCAGGCAGGCCATATAGAACACCCCGGATAGGGGGGGGGAACACGGATTAAAGTGCTAAGAAAAGTACTAATTAACACAACCTAGTTGGGTCCAAGAACGCATGTTTAATTATTAGACTTTATTAGGGTAATTATATATCTAACAAATCTATCTATTTCTCTTCTATCGATTCTATCTAACTATCAATCTATGTATATCTATCTATCCTATCTATCAATCTATCTTCTGTCCGGGATGTTTTGAGACAGCCACTTTGGGAATGTTAGTTGATTTAGGCCCATTATGGCTTAAAAGCAGACTCTGCATAAACTATGTAATTTTCCATGGGAGTTTTGCCAGGGATCCCCCTCCAGCATGCGACAGTCCAGGTGTTAGTACCCTTGAAACAACTTTTCCATCACTATTGTGGCCAGAAAGAGTCCTTGTAGGTTTTAAAGTTTGCCTACCTATTGAATTCAATGGCGGTTTTTTAGGTTCGCGACATCACTATTCACCATTGTAGCTGTAAAAATAAAAGAGAAGCAATTCTCAACAAAGTTTGATCTTGCCTTCACAAAAAGTCTCCTTGGCAATCTCATTAACATTTATGAATCAAGCCCATAATTTTGGTACATTTTACTTTTTATTCTTCTACCACTTCTTCCTCCCCATTGTCTCTGTATGCTGTAAATTCTATCAGCCAATCGGAATTGAAGGGATGCCATCTTGGATGATGTTATTTAAAGGAACCTTCATTCTTCAGTCGGCCATCGTTTGAAGAGGATGCTACGTGTCAGATGTCTTGAAGATGGACCCGCTCCGCGCCGAATGGATGAAGATAGAAGATGCCGTCTGGATGAAGACTTCTGCCCGTCTGGAGGGGGATTAGAATAGGTGTAATTAGTTTAAAAATCTTGTAATCATTTTATTCTGTAATTTAGTGTGGGTTTTTTTTCATACTTTAGATAATTTTTTTAAATTGTAATTAATTGTTTTTAGTTTAGGGAATTTATTTAATTATAGTGTAGTGTTAGGTGTAATTGTAACATAGGTTAGGTTTTATTTTACAGGTAAATTTGTATTTATTTATTTATTTTTTTTTTTTAATTTTTAAAAGTTTTTATTTGAAAAGTTGCACATACATAAAGAACCCGACATCTCATCGGGTATAGACAGATACATGAAGAATATCTCTTTTATATCTAAAAGTCCATCTTTCAAAAGTCTCTGTAGTTGATTCGGGTATGTCAAAACGACTTGAACAAAACATATAAACATTTTCTCTTAATTCGGGCATATAGTTTAGAAATAGTTCAGTTTTGCATCAGCGTCCTTGTTATATGCCCTCGTAACCAAAGTTTGAGTATATTTATGTATAATTTCCATGTACTTATCAAAACTAATTAGCAATTGTGTTAGGTCTCTATCATGACAAGGATATTTAAATATAAAGGAAGAAAAAAAAAAGAAAGAAGGAAAAAAGGAAGCAATTACAAAAAATCAACAAATAACATAGACCATTAACTCGTATGATCAACAATTACAATACTTTCTAATATATGTTTCAACTATGCCCGGGGTAGCTCGGAGGCCCATGTCTTATGATTTTTCTCTATTTAAATTAATAGCTTGTATAACATACCGCTAGTTATTATTCACCCAATGATCACAGGACACTAGAGTGAGATCTAAAGGGGAGCTGTGTTTTTTTTTTTTTTTTTTTTTTTTTTAAAGCCCTTGTCTAAAACAGTCACTGTCTGCTGTCTGTTAAGGTATTTCAGCAAATTTGTATTGTTCCCATAAGAAAACAACATCGTGATATATATTTAATCTATTATGAGAGAAATAAAAGAACCGTTCCATTTTAATTATGAATTCCACTTGTTTTTTCCAATTATCAAGAGAAGGGATTTGCGGGGATTTCCATAGTCTTGGAATCAATCTTTTGGCTGCATTAATCATAATCTGAATTAGAATACGTCGTAATTTACAAGGGACGTTGGAGAGATCATTAAAAATTGCCAGATTTGGAGAGAACTCTAGTCTAAGGCCCGTAGCCTTCTCCATTTCTTTATAGATAGCTCTCCAGAACTGACGTATGTGTACACAGTCCCACCAGATATGACACATATTGCCCTCTATCTCACAACCCCTCCAACACTTATTACTAGCAGACCTAAACATATGTTTCAGTCTGTTTGGTGTTAGATACCACCTCAGCAAGACCTTCAGGTTAGTTTCTAGACAGTGAGATGAGTGTGAGGATTTAGCCGTGAAGGAAAACCAACGTTTCCATTGCTGGGTGGAAATTTGCGTATTCATCTCTTTTTCCCATCTCTGTGTGTAAATGGGTCTGGTCGGGATGTGTATGTCTCTGATATGTTTGTAAATGGTGGAAATAATTCCTGTCAATACTGGAGACGTACCTAAACATAGTGACTCAAATGCAGTTGGTGCTCGCAAAAAGTCTGTTCTATTTTTATGTGTTGATATGTAATATCTAATCTGGTGATAAGTATACCACGACTGGAAATAATTATAACCTTGCTCCAGTAGAACCTGTCTGCTGAGTAATTTTCCATCTTTTACTAGACTATATATCGGAATTAAATTCTCCAAATTGCTCGTTTCACTATGAGTCCATCTACCCCCAGGTCTACTTTCTTCTAATTCTTTATTACATATCAGTGTAGTCAATGGTGCGTAAGGTGTGGATATCTTAACGAATCTATTTCTATAGTATAGCCAAGTGGACCAGGTCTCATTACAAATGTTATAAGGTTTGCTTATATTCAGCAAAGTTGCTGAGATTGATGGCGCCCAGCATATTCCACTCATATGTGGTATATTTAATACTTGACTCTCTAACTGGACCAGTTTTTTGTGGGAGAACTTATTATGTCTACACCAGTCCACTACTCTACTCAAGGAAATAGCTGCTTTATACCAGTGTAAATTAGGGACTCCTAGGCCGCCTCCCTCTCTGGGGGTGTAGATAGTGCTCTGTGGAAGTCTAGGTGGTCTTCTCTGCCAGATATACGAGTTTAATATTTTCTGTAAGGTATGTATGTCTTTAGTTACATTCCCTATAGGCAGTGCCTGAAGAAGATATAAAGCTTTTGGTAATAAAATCATTTTAGCTGCCGAGATTCTTCCCAACCACGATATATTTTGCTTTGGTAACCATCTAGAGGTCAGAGATTGAAACTCCATTATGAGTCTCCCATAATTTAATTTACGCAGTTGACTTTCATCTGAAGTTAAATAAATGCCCAGATATTTTAATGATGCAGGGTTAATTTTAAATGGGCTAGTTAGTTCTATGTCTCTCAGCAAATCCTCTGAAATATTAATTGGGTACACTTCAGATTTCGCTGAATTAATTAAAAAATTGGATACTTCCCTATATTTTAATAGTTCCACTTGAGCTTCTTTTAAAGAAGCCTTCGGGTTGGACAAGGACATTAGCACATCGTCCGCAAACATAGCTAGTTTATAAGATGTATTATTGATTTCTATGCCTACAATATCTGGATTATTACGAATACGACTCGCTAGGGGTTCCAGTGATAGTACAAAAAGCAGGGGGGACAATGGACACCCCTGTCTTGTCCCATTACGGATTTCGAAGGCGTCCGACAGCTGACCATTGACCCTCACCTGTGCTGATGGGTCAGAATACAGGGCTAGAATTTGGGAAATAAATTTAGAAGGGAAGCCAAATTTAATTAGAGTGGAGTGTAAAAAGGTCCAGTCCAGCCTGTCGAACGCCTTCTCTGCATCTGTGGATAGGAGGACAGTTGGGGTTTTAGTAGTTTTAATATGGTCTATCAAGGTAACTACCTTACCAACATTATCCCTAGCTTCTCTACCTTTTACGAATCCTACCTGGTCTTCGTCCAATAATTTAGGTAATAAATCGTTCATTCTAGTCGCCAATATCTTGGCATATATTTTTAAATCCACATTCAATAATGAAATAGGTCTAAAATTAGCTGGTGTTGTGGACGGCTTCCCAGGCTTAGGAATAACTGTTATATGGGCTTGGAGCATAGTATCTGGAAAACCATCTTGGTCAGAGATAGAATTGAACAGACGCTCCAAATGTGGACTCAATTGGGACCTAAAAGTTTTATAATATCGATCAGTAAAGCCATCTGGCCCCGGGGCCTTATTAGGCTTCAAATCCATGAAATCCTTTTGAATCTCCTCTGCACTAATAGGCAATTCTAATGATTGTACGTCCTCTTCTGATAATTTTGGGAGGACTATATCTTTCAGATATCGCGCGCATTTCTCGCTATGGGACAATGAAGGTCTATCTGTATGAATGTTATAGAGTTTATGGTAGTACTCCTGAAAATTCCTAGCTATAGATAAAGTATCCTCTATGTGAGATCCCGACTTTGCCAACAGGGAGTATATATAAGACTTATGTTGTTGTTTTTTAAGGGCTCTGGCTAAATATTTACCTGTCCTATTGCTCTCCCCATAAAACCTTTGTTGTAGGAATAACATCTTCCTCTGGGTTTCAAGTTGTAGATGCTCATTCAATAACTCTCTTTTCTGACTGAGTGACTGTATTACTCCCTCGTCTCTGGGATTAAGTTTCGCTAAATAATCTAATTCTGCAATCTCACTTGCTAATGATAGGTATATTTCTCTGTTTGCCCTATTCTTGCCTGCTTTGATTTTAATAAGTTCCCCTCTCATATACGCCTTATGCGCTTCCCATATGATATTTAATTTAGTATCTGGGGTGGTGTTAATTGAAAAATAGGTATTCATCTGCTTAGTGAGGTTTTCTACTGTTTGTGGATCCAGCAACAATGAGTCGTCCAGTCTCCAGCCAAAGGGGCGCAAGGGAGCAGACGGCCACTGTAAGGAGCATTCTACTAAAGAATGATCTGACCATGTAGTATGTTTTATTTCACAGTGTTTTATGTATGAGAGGGCCAAATGATCAGTGAAGATGTAATCTAGGCGGGAGTAGCTCTTATGTGGAAATGAAAAGAATGTGTAATCCCTTTTATTTGGATGTAGATAACGCCATGTATCGTGTAACATTAGTGACTTAAGAGATTGCCAGATAGATCTGGAAACCCTTTGTGGTATAGAACTATTATCACTTGAGCTATCTACCGCTGGATGCAGTGGGATGTTCAAATCTCCTCCCATTATCAATGGGCCTTTAGAGATAGTCATAATTTTCTGCATAATTTGTTTAATAAAGACGTCTTGACGTAGGTTAGGGACATATAAATTAACTAGGGTTATTGGCTTGCCATAAAGCAATCCAACTATACATAAAAATCTACCCTCAGTGTCTCTGTCAGTATGGAGCACCTTAAATGGGATGGAACTATGAATAAGAATACTAACCCCATTTATTTTTTTATGTTGGTGTACACTATGGTAATGTTGGGGAAACTGAGCAGAGAAGTATCTCGGCGTGCTATTTTGTTTAAAATGGGTTTCCTGCAAGAAAAGAATCTTACCTCCCCTTTTGTGTAAATCTAGCAGAGCCATATTTCTTTTATTAGGAATGTTGAATCCCTTAACATTTTGGGTGAGAATATGCAATATTTGAGCTTTACCTTGTGTAGTCATCAAATTGAGTCAAGCGACACTTCAGCTGTTAACAGATGTGTTTGTATAATTACCAGAGCCTCACGAGCAAACCCCAGGCACAGCATCAAGAAAACAATCAGAAAAAAGATAACATTAGAACAACTTAGTTCAAACCTCATTTAACTCTTTCCGTATAAGCTTGTCAAACAAATACGATCAAAATCAAAGAAAATCTGAGAAAAAAAGGGGGGGAAGGTGCCATGTTAGGCCAAGCATTTGTAAAATCATTGGTATTTTGGGGGTATACCTAATTGCAGTATATACTGATCAATCATTCAAACTTCAGATCAAAAATAAAGTTATTCAACAACTCTGAATTTAAGAGGTTTACTTAAATAAGTACATATCTTAACTATTTCTAGAGTCTAATGGATAGTGAACATTATGAAGACTGTTAATATCTTGCTAAACATGATAATTTCTATATTAATTCTTACCATCTAAGAAGTATATTTTCAGAATACAGCGGAATGGATCGCAGACTCCCAGTGTTAGTCTCTCTAGTTGCAAATAATGTCCATTCATGCTTTATGTAACTTCTTGCCTTGGTGCATTAGTGCTGTTGTGTGAGGGAGTGTGCACGTTACCCTTCCGATGTGATATCTTCTGCCACTCCGTTCTTTGGGGGAGAGGGGTTTCCCTGTTGATAAGCTTCCCTGGAGAGCTCTTCGAACCCTCGGACACCTTGATCGGATCAAGCCTCAATTCTTTGCAAACTGATGTAATCTCTTCTGGTGATTGGCAAAAAAATCTTTTTCCTTTCCACTGGATCTGCAGACTAAACGGGTGACCCCATCTATAAGGTATGTTTTGCTGGCGAAGCTTGGTTGTGAGTGGCCACAGTTCTCTTCTTTTCTGCAGGGTCCTTGCTGATAGATCTTCGAACAACTGGAGGTTGCTTTCTCTAAATTTTACTGGGTGCTTCTGCCTTGCCTTTTTCATTAACATTTCCTTTATAGGGTAGCTGGATATTTTGGTGATGACATCTCTTGGGGGTTGTCCTTCTGGCGGTTTGGAGCGTAAAGCTCTATGAATCCTATTCAAAGCGAAGGTAGAATCATTCCCCTCCTCTGTCAGGAAGGCAAATAATTCTTGAACATAGGTCTCTAATTCTTGGGGGGCCACCTCTTCTGGTATGCCCCTAATCCTGATGTTTTGGCGGCGGCTCCTATTCTCTAAATCATCAACCTTGTTTTCAAGTTGTAAAATAATTAAATCTTGTTGTGACATCTTTTCAGAGAATGTGTGTAGAGATTTTCCCTGTATATCTGAGTCGCCTTCCAGCTTTTCCACTCTCTGGCCAATTTCTGCTAGATCTTTCTTTATATCTGCTATTTCCTCTCGGATACACTGCTTCACCTGTTGCACTAAAGATGTAAAATCTTTTTTGGAAGGTAGCGAGTCCAGTAATGCTTTTGGTATTGTGACTGGTTGACCAATACTTTCTGTGTCAGACTCTGAAGACGTAGAATCGTTCCCCAGGCTAGGCTCTATATCAAGAGTATTTTGGCTTTGTGGAGGATCAATGCTTTTAAAAAACTTATTCACTGATGGAAGGACATTAGATTTTTTCTTCATAGGCTTATCCCCTTTGGAGCCTTTTTTGGGGGACATGGTAATAGGATTTTCTTAGTATTTATAATTACGGGGTTAATATTCTTTATCCAACTGTGTATGCAGCTTCAATAAACCTCCTATTTGCTCAGAGTTTTATGAGTCGGCCTATGACTTTAAAGAATAACAGTGCTCTCTGTAAGTACTCAAAACCGAAAGGTTCATGTAATAGTGTCAGTAATATTCAGCAGCAAACCAGAGTGATTTCAAATAAATCCCAAGTGGCTGGGAGCAAGTCATTCTGAATCGTTTTTAAAGATACAGTTTGAGGGTCTCCATATAGATATTACAGTTAGTATATAGGAAAGTCAGTATGTTAACATCTTCGTTATGTCCTCTTGTGATTAAATTCCTTCTTTCTATATTATTGCAGGCATCCTGTCATAACCGTCAAACAAGCGTGGTCTGTAAGGCTGCATGGGTCTCACAGTAGGCCTCTGTAGCTCCGTGCTGCACTTACTGAGTGACGCACTATCTATTTATCAAAGCAATGTTAATGTATTACATGCATCCGTCACAGTTCATGCTTTTAAACTATATTTCACTTGTTTAAGTCTGCTTCATAGTACTTGCAAACATGTCCATAGAGTACCAATTCTTCCCTCAGAGGTTTGGGAATCACCTAAGGTCTGTGCGGGTGTATTATGCAGTTATACTATATCGCTGTGATTATCCAGGTTTTAACCGCAACAATAAATTATTCTCACCTCACTGATCGCCTGTTTGGCGGTTTGCTGCTCACATTATAATACCTCCGTCTAGGTCTGCTTCGCCCCGTTACTCAGAGAGCCATTGCTCCGGTGAACGTCTATGACGCTGCTAGGCCTCACACGGCGTGTATGTGGAGGGTCCGAGTCTCCTCTAATTCACCTCTTGTTCTCTCTTAGCCTCGCTGATCACCACATCATCTAGTAAAGTGCGCTTCAGTATCGTTCATAAGTGATTCTCTGGTATATATATGATCGGCATGCCCCTATATTATCTGCTTGGCCCACTTTAGGACACGGAGCTCACTATGGTGCAGCCATCTCGGATGAGCGCTGGCTCCGCCCCTAAATTTGTATTTATTTTAACTAGAAAGTTCTTAAATAGTTAATAACTTTTAATAACTATTGTACCTAGTTAAAATAAATAAAAAGTTGCCTGTAAAATAAAAATAAACCCTAAGCTAGCTACAATGTAACTATTAGTTATATTGTAGCTACTTTAGGGTTTATTTTCTAGGTAAGTATTTAGTTTTAAATAGGAATAATTTAGTTAATGATAGTCATTTTATTTAGATTTATTAAAATTATATTTAAGTTAGGGGGTGTTAGGTTTAGGGTTAGACTTGGGTTAAAGGGTTAATAAATTTATTATAGTGGCGGCAACGTTGTGGGCGTCAGGTTAGGGGTTAATAAATGTATTTAGGTTGCGGCGATGTTGTGGCAGATTGGAGTTAATAAATATAATGTAGGGTTCGGAAATGTTGGGGGCAGCAGATTAGGGGTTCATAAGTATAATGTAGGTGGCGGGGGTGTCCAGAGCGGCAGATTAGGGGATAATATTATAATGTAGGTGTCGGCGATGTCGGCGGTGGCAGATTAGGGGTTAATAAGAGTAAGATTAGGGGTGTTTAAACTTGGGGTTCATGTTAGGGTGTTAGATGTAGACATAAAAAGTATTTCCCCATAGGAATCAATAGGGCTGCATTAGGAGCTGAACGCTGCTTTTTTGCAGGTGTTAGGTTTTTCTTCAGCCGGCTCTCCCCCATTGATTCCTTTGGGGAAATTGTGCACAAGCACGTTTAGCCAGCTCACCGCTACCGTAAGCAGCGCTGGTATTGAGGTGAGATGTGGAGCAAAATTTTGCTCTTCGCTCACTTTTTTGCGGTTAATGCCGGGTTTCTAAAAACCTGTAATACCAGCGTTGTCTGCAAGTGAGTGGTGAGCTTAAACTGCTCGTTAGCACCGTGCCCCTGTTAACGCAAAACTCGTAGTCTAGGTGAAAGTGTCTTAGTAAATGGAGTACATTCAGCAGAGGGGGCTGTTACTGGTTTTGTCCCTCGGGTCAGTTCTGGGGCCTGTTTTGTTTAATATATTTATCTATGATATCAGCAAAGGGCTACAGGGGAAAGCATGTCTATTTGCAGATAATACAAAAATTTCTAAATGAGTGGATGTTCGGGGATGTGGGGATTCGAATCAGCCAATAGAATCAGAGCTACTTAAATCCTATTGGCTAATTTGAACAGCCAATAGTATTTTAGCAGCTCTAATTCCTATTGTCTGATTCAAAATTTTTAGCTAATAGGAATGCAAGGGATGCCATCTTGAAACGGCTCCCTTGCATTGAAGATTCAGTGTACGGCAGTGACCGTATGAAGAGGATGCTCCGTGCCCGATGTCTTAAGGATGGACCCACTCCGTTCCGCCAGGATCAAGATAGAAGATGCCGCCTGTATGAAGATTGAAAAGGCCGCCTGGATGAAGACTTCTCGCTGCCTGGATGAGGACTTCGCCGCCGGGATGAAGATCGTTCAAGCGGGACTTCAAAAACTGTAAGTGGATCGTCGGGGGTTAGTGTTAGGCTTTTTTTTAAGGCTTTTTTGGGTGGGTTTTTATTTTAGATTAGGGTTTGGGCAGCAAAAGATCTAAATGCCCTTTGAAGGAAAATGCCCATAAAAATGCCCTTTTCAGGGCAATGGGTAGCTTAGGTTTTTTTAGATAGTTTTTTTTATGTTGTGGGTTTTTGGGGTGGGAGTTTGTTTAACTTAGGGCAATGTCCTACAAAAGGCCCTTTTAAGGGCCATTGGTAGTTTATTCTAGATTAGGTTTTTTTATTTTGGGCTGTTTTTTTTTTAAATGGGTATTAGAATAGGAATAATTTTTATTATTTTTGATAATTTATTATTTTGTGTAATGTATTTTTTTGTTTTGGGTTGGGTTTTTATTTTTAGATCAGGGCTTGGGCAGCAAAAGAGCTAAATGCCCTTTTAAGGGAAATGCCCATACAAATCCCCATTTCAGGGCAATGGGTAGATTAGGTTTTACTTTATTTTTATTTTGTGGGTTTTGGGTTGGAAGTTTGTATACTGTTAGGGGGTGTTTGTTTTTTGTAGCAAAAGAGCTGTTAACTTTAGGGCAATATAATTTGGGGGTGGGGGTTTGTATACTGTTAGGGGGTGGTTTTTTTTTCCTTATATAATTATTCATACTGACTGCTGACAAGAATTAAGTCTGCCTAACAGGAAACCACAAACACTTACATTATTTATTTATTTTTGTAAATATTTTTTTCTTTATTGAATAGAAATGCACTGTACAGTAATATTAGAGTAGCATTACATCAGAACATAACAGATAACATAGTATAACAGTATGTTTGGTTTACAAAAGTATACATTGCATATATTGGAATAATCAGAATTAAGGTAGAAAAAATCCTATTGGTTGATGCAATCAGTCAATAGGATTGAGTTCACATTCTATTGGCTGATCTAATCAGCCAATAGAATGCCAGCTCAATCCTATTGGTTGATTGGATCAGCCAATAGGATTGAACTTCAATCCAATTGGCTGATTGCATCAGCCAATAGGATTTTTTCTACCTTAATTTCGATTGGCTGATAGAATTCTATCAGCCAATCGGAATTGAAGGGATGCCATCTTGGATGATGTTATTTAAAGGAACCTTCATTCTTCAGTCGGCCATCGTTTGAAAAGGATGCTCCGTGTCAGATGTCTTGAAGATGGACCCGCTCCGTGCCGAATGGATGAAGATAGAAGATGCCATCTGGATGAAGACTTCTGCCCGTCTGGAGGGGGATTAGAGTAGGTGTAATTAGTTTAAAAAATCTTGTAATTATTTTATTCTGTAATTTAGTGGGGGTTTTTTTTTCATACTTTAGATAATTTTTTTAAATTGTAATTAATTGTTTTTAGTTTAGGGAATTTATTTAATTATAGTGTAGTGTTAGGTGTAATTGTAACATAGGTTAGGTTTTATTTTACAGGTAAATTTGTATTTATTTTAACTAGAAAGTTCTTAAATAGTTAATAACTTTTAATAACGATTGTACCTAGTTAAAATAAATAAAAAGTTGCCTGTAAAATAAAAATAAACCCTAAGCTAGCTACAATGTAACTATTAGTTATATTGTAGCTACTTTAGGGTTTATTTTCTAGGTAAGTATTTAGTTTTAAATAGGAATAATTTAGTTAATGATAGTAATTTTATTTAGATTTATTAAAATTATATTTAAGTTAGGGGGTGTTAGGTTTAGGGTTAGACTTGGGTTTAAGGGTTAATAAATTTATTATAGTGGCGGCGACGTTGTGGGCGTCAGGTTAGGGGTTAATAAATGTATTTAGGTTGCGGCGATGTTGTGGCAGATTGGAGTTAATAAATATAATGTAGGGTTCGGAGATGTTGGGGGCAGCAGATTAGGGGTTCATAAGTATAATGTAGGTGGCAGCGGTGTCCAGAG
The DNA here is from genome assembly GCF_027579735.1 of Bombina bombina. NCBI lineage: Eukaryota > Metazoa > Chordata > Amphibia > Anura > Bombinatoridae > Bombina > Bombina bombina. The sequence continues at coordinate 632,549,132 of NC_069504.1, forward strand.
CGCCAGATTAGGGGATAATATTATAATGTAGGTGTCGGCGATGTCGGCGGTGGCAGATTAGGGGTTAATAAGAGTAAGATTAGGGGTGTTTAAACTTGGGGTTCATGTTAGGGTGTTAGATGTAGACATAAAAAGTATTTCCCCATAGGAATCAATAGGGCTGTGTTAGGAGCTGAACGCTGCTTTTTTGCAGGTGTTAGGTTTTTCTTCAGCCGGCTCTCCCCCATTGATTCCTTTGGGGAAATCGTGCACAAGCACGTTTAGCCAGCTCACCGCTACCGTAATCAGCGCTGGTATTGAGGTGAGATGTGGAGCAAAATTTTGCTCTTCGCTCACTTTTTTGCGGTTAATGCCGGGTTTCTAAAAACCTGTAATACCAGCGTTGTCTGCAAGTGAGTGGTGAGCTTAAACTGCTCGTTAGCACCGCGCCCCTGTTAACGCAAAACTCGTAGTCTAGGTGAAAGTGTCTTAGTAAATGGAGTACATTCAGCAGAGGGGGCTGTTACTGGTTTTGTCCCTCGGGTCAGTTCTGGGGCCTGTTTTGTTTAATATATTTATCTATGATATCAGCGAAGGGCTACAGGGGAAAGTATGTCTATTTGCAGATAATACAAAAATTTCTAAATGAGTGGATGTTCGGGGATGTGGGGATTCGAATCAGCCAATAGAATCAGAGCTACTTAAATCCTATTGGCTAATTTGAACAGCCAATAGTATTTTAGCAGCTCTAATTCCTATTGTCTGATTCAAATTTTTTAGCTAATAGGAATGCAAGGGATGCCATCTTGAAACGGCTCCCTTGCATTGAAGATTCAGTTTACGGCAGTGACCGTATGAAGAGGATGCTCCGCGCCGGATGTCTTAAGGATGGACCCACTCTGTGCCGCCGGGATCAACATAGAAGATGCCGCCTGTATGAAGATTGAAAAGGCCGCCTGGATGAAGACTTCTCACCACTTGAATGAGGACTTCACCGTTGGGATGAAGATGGAAGAGGCCGCCTGGATGAAGACTTCTCGCTGCCTGGATGAGGACTTCGCCGCCGGGATGAAGATCGTTCAAGCGGGACTTCAAAAACTGTAAGTTGATCGTCGGGGGTTAGTGTTAGGCTTTTTTTTAAGGCTTTTTTGGGTGGGTTTTTATTTTAGATTAGGGTTTGGGCAGCAAAAGATCTAAATGCCCTTTGAAGGAAAATGCCCATACAAATGCCCTTTTCAGGGCAATGGGTAGCTTAGGTTTTTTTAGATAGTTTTTTTATGTTGTGGGTTTTTGGGGTGGGAGTTTGTTTAACTTAGGGCAATGTCCTACAAAAGGCCCTTTTAAGGGCCATTGGTAGTTTATTCTAGATTAGGTTTTTTATTTTGGGCTGTTTTTTTTTTAAATGGGTATTAGAATAGGAATAATTTTTATTATTTTTGATAATTTATTATTTTGTGTAATGTATTTTTTTGTTTTGGGTTGGGTTTTTATTTTTAGATCAGGGCTTGGGCAGCAAAAGAGCTAAATGCCCTTTTAAGGGAAATGCCCATACAAATCCCAATTTCAGGGCAATAGGTAGATTAGGTTTTACTTTATTTTTATTTTATTTTTTATTGGGTTTGGGGGTGGAAGTTTGTATACTGTTAGGGGGTGTTTGTTTGTTTTTTGTAGCAAAAGAGCTGTTAACTTTAGGGCAATATAATTTGGGGGTGGGGGTTTGTATACTGTTAGGGGGTGTTTTTTTTTTGCTTATATAATTATTAATACTGACTGCTGACAAGAATTAAGTCTGCAGGAAACCACAAACACTTACATTATTATTTTTTTTTTTTTTGTAAATATTTTTTTCTTTATTGAATAGAAATGCACTGTACAGTAATATCAGAGTAGCATTACATCAGAACATAACAGATAACATAGTATAACAGCATGTTTGGTTTACAAAAGTATACATTGCATAGATTGGAATAATCAGAAATAGTAAAGTAGGTGTGTCATAAGTGTGCAGTCTCACAGTAGTCAATATTGAAACAAAGAGAAAAAAAAAAGATAGGTATCGGGCATTATTTGGCCCTAGAAGAGGGGTGAATAGAAAGTGAGCCAACGGAGCCCACGTACAAATTTGTCAGACAACTGAATAAATAGGGATTATACACATCTCCCTCAGATAGGGAATAAAGGAAGAGATACAAAGAAGAAAGAGGGAGGCAGAGGAAGAGAAAGAGGGATAGAGAGGAAAAAAAAAGGGGGGGGGGGAGGAGGGGAAGAAGGAAAGGGAACGGAGCAGAGGAGGAGAGAGTATAAACTCTCTCCTCCTATTTCAGGGGTAGATCGCGCTGCTGAAGGGACTCACTCATCGGAGTTCGAACCAGTCAGACCACGTCTCCCAGTAAGAGTCCAAGGTACCATTTTCGCCGGCGACATATCTCTCCATCGTAGCGAAATGATTTATCACATCAAAGATCTCATTTAGATTTGGAGGCTCTGTTTGTTTCCAAGCCCGAGCTATGCACAGTTTAGTCGCAGCCAGGACGTAAATTAGGAACTTCTTGGTATTCAAGGAGAAAAACCTCGGAAGAATATGGAGCAAGGCCATCCCAGGCGTCAGGTGGACATTGAGATTCATGGAGCTGAGTAATAATTCAACCTCATTCCATAGGGGGGTGATCTTCGGACAACTCGACCAGACATGGATGTCAGAGCCCTCGCCATTGCACTATCTCCAGCACTCTCTGGAAGAGGACGGGAACATCGCCGCCAGTCGAGTTGGGACTCTATACCACTTCAACACTCCTTTCATATATGTCTCAAAGACCGGGATGCAGTGAAGTGTCTTTTTAGTGAGAGTAATTGCATAGGCAAGGTCTTCTTCAGGAATAGAGATGTTGAGCTCACGACACCAAGCACGTATCTGCCATGGCACCCCTGGTGTACAGTCGTTTAGAAGTGTGGTATAGTGAAACGAGATGGGACGGGATCTCAGCGCTCCCGTACACCACCTAGACTCCCATCCTGTCTTTCCTCTGAGAGCAGTCATGGGGAATCCCCTAGCCTTGACCACACCGAGCACTCTGAAGCTCTCGAAGCGGAACCATAGGGGGTTATCCCCCCGGGCTCCGCTAGTTGTAAAGCCGTCGTAAGGGTACCCGAGTGATACAGATCAGAAACCTTCGTGATGTCTTTACTTTTCCAGAAATCAAAATGAATCCCCGGTGAGTTCCAGAGTAAACCCCTCAAGCTCTGAATAGGAGAAGGGTAGGGTGAAACACCCTGTCTGTGGCGAAGTTCGTACCAGATACGTAAAGATTGACTGACAATAGGATTATGGATCTTAGCCAAGAGGTTCACGTGCTTGGGAACCCAGATGGCATCCCGAAGGTCTAGATCTACCGGCAGAGCTAGTTGTTCCAAGTAATACCAGCCTGGTCTATCCGTCTCTACTCCCCATGCGGTAATATGTGTAAGTCTCGTTGCTTCATAATAGAGATATATGTTTGGAAACGCAACACCTCCCTTGGAAAAGGGTCTCTGGAGGTTTTTATATGCTATTCGAGGAATCCCGCGTCCCCACACATATCTGAGGAAGACTCTATGGATCTGTTGAAGAATCCGATGAGGCACATTAAAGGGGAGGCAGCGAAATATGTATAAGGCCTTCGGGAGGAGTGACATCTTAAGCGTGGCGACACGGCCTAGCCATGAAATCTCACGATGGTCCCATGATATCGCCAAGGATTTAATTTCGTCCGTCAACTTATCAAAGTTGAGTTTGATCATGGTGTCTGTGTTGTCACTGAGCATTACACCTAAGTGAGTTAGGTAATTTGTAGACCACTGGAAGTCAAATTTGTCCCGCAGTGCATTTAGTCGTTCTGTGGGAATATTCATGGCTTATGCCTCAGTCTTAGCTACATTAGATTTGTAATAGCTATATCGGCCAAATTTATCAATTAGGTCAAAGACCCTCGAGATCAAAGACTCCGGGTTAGTCAAAAGAAGAGTCACGTCATCCGCAAAGAGGGCAATCTTTTCTTCACGTGACGGGTATGTAATACCAGTAATACCTTCTGATAGATGTATTGCTTGAGCAAAGGGCTCCATCACTAAGGAGAAAATTAAAGGGGACAGGGGACACCCCTGTCTGGTGCCATTAGAGATGTTTATTACCGGTGAGCAGAAACCTGGGCCCCTGATACGAGCATGGGGTGATGTGTAGAGGGCCTTGATGGCTACAACGATTTGGGGAGGAAAGTTAAACACTTTGAGGACTTCCCATAGGTACTCCCACCGTACCCTATCAAAGGCCTTTTCGGCATCTAAGGACAGGGCCACCAGTGGGGTACCTTTCCTTCGGGCATCTGAAAAGATCGTAATTAGGCGCCTCGTATTGTCCGGCCCCTGGCGGCCTTTAGTAAAGCCGACCTGGTCGGACTGTATGAGGGAAGGTAATAGGTTAACTAGCTTGTCTGCCAGGAGTTTCGAATAGAGTTTCGTGTCAACGTTTATTAACGAGATCGGACGATAACTACTGCATAGCGTCACATCTTTATTCGGTTTAGGAATAGCGACTATTGACGCTTCAAGGTTTTCTCTTAATATTTGGCCCTCAGACTTAATTTCGTTAAAGAGTTGACCTAGCACCGGGGTCAAAAATCTCGAAAATTTCTTATAGAAGGCTCCAGGGAAACCATCTGGCCCCGGGGCTTTGTTGTTTTTCAAGTTCTTAAGGAGTAAAGAAATTTCTCTGTCAGTGAACGGTGTTAGGAGAGATTCACCATCCTCCTCCGAAAGTGTCGGGAGACCGAGCTCTTTAAGGAAGTCGCCAATTTCCGTAGTCGTGGCCGATCGAGGGAGCTCGCTTTTGGAAATGTTATATAGTTTGTCATAGAACAAAGCAAAAGCTGATCCAATGTCCGCTGGGGCATAGACTCTCTTTCCATCATGTGTGATGTAAGGTATTCTTGCTGTAGCTGTTCGCTTTCTCAATTTACCAGCCAAAAGCGTATCCGCCCTATTACTTTTGTGATATAGAAGTTGTTTGAAAACTGAGAGAGCCTTTTGAATTCTCTGTAATTTCAGTTCCTTAATCTGACTTCTCAGACCCTGTACCTTAGTAGAGAGTGCCTGGGTGGGGTTTTGTCTATTAAGTGTTTCGGCCACCCGGAGATCACAATGGAGCTTACCCAAGGGAGCTCCCTTCGTACGACGTAATTCTGCCACCTTAGTAATACAAAAACCTCGTAGGTAGGCTTTCAAGGCCGCAAATCTAATCTGATGGGACGTTTGCCCCTCTCGATTGTCTTGCAGGAACTTAGCTATTTCCTCCTCGAGACCCAGTAGGAAGGAAGTATCCTTCCACAAGAACCGAGGGAACCTCCAGTAAGGCCTATCTATAGACGTTCTCAGGCCAAACACCTGGAATGTGACGGCGTCATGATCCGACCAGGTACAGTAGTGTATACGCGCCTCATTGATAGAGTTCAGCGTCCATGAATCAACAAAAAAATAATCAAGCCTGGAGTAGGATCTATGGGAGGCTGAGAAGTAAGTGAAATCTTTCACTTCAGGATGGTGTGCCCTCCATACATCAAAGAGAGAATGTTGTGCAATCAAATGTTGAAACTTTGGGGCCACCGATATGGTATAGGGGTCAATCCGTTTGTTGGAAGGGACCCTCTTGTCGAGGAGAGGATCCCAAACCAAGTTGAAATCTCCCCCTAGGACCAGGGTGCCTTGCTTCAATTTATCAACTAAGAGAAGAGTCCTTTTCAAGAAGGAAACCTGTCTTTGGTTAGGGCTGTATACATTGGCTAGAGTGACCAATTGTTCATTAAGTTTCCCTATCAAGATAAGGAAATGCCCCTCTACGTCTCTTTCCACATGAACCAAATGGAATGCAATCCTTTTGTTAATCAGGATAGAGACACCTCTTGTTTTATCTTTATAGGTAGAATGGAATATTTCAGAGTAATCTGAGAACTTGAGTGTAGGCATATGGGCAGTCGACCAATGGGTCTCTTGCAAATAAACTACATCCGGGTTACGAGATTTAAGAAAGTTCCTCAACAGACTACGTTTGTTAGGGGAGTTCAGACCCTTCACATTCAAAGTGAGGAAGGTTAGCGCCATAGTAGGCTCGTTTCTGTTTTGCACCGTTCAGGAAGGGAAGGGGGAGAAGGGGAGAGAGAAAGAAAAAAAAAAAAAAAGGGTGGGAGGGTGGGAAGAGAAAAGGTTAAGAAGGAAGAATAGGGGTCAAAGAGATAAGAAACAGAAATACAGAGGAAGATGTGTTATCCAAGAGCTAGACCCCTGCAAGGAGTTAGGGACTAGCCAATGGAATACTAATCAAGTATGAAATCAGGTCTGGATTCTAGCAAAAAATGTAGGGAAATAAGGGAGAAATTTAGAATCTGTGTTCACGTGTTTACAATGTAAACTACAATTCTGGGGGGGGGGGGGCGAGAACCCGTTGGATAGGGTTACTTAAGTTTTTAAGTAGATAGTCGTGGTAGCCTGCAGCTACGGGGTACTTAACATAGATGAATTCTAAAACTTCCTGACAAAAACATTACTAAGAAACAAGAAACAATTAACTAGTTGAATTAGGGGTATAGGGGGGACAGTCCATATGTAATAATAAGCTTGGACCCATGGTGATGGCGGGACTCAACCTGTGGGACCTAACTTGATGTATGTAGAGGTTTATTGGGGTAGGTAGTCACCAATGGTGAAGGCTTTAGGGAGGAGTGAGTAGATCGTGATCTATATCTAAATGGACTAGAAAGTCATAATACCAGCCTAAACACTTACAAAATGGTGTGCAAAACAGAGAAAACATATACCTTTAGAACCTGCATAGGAGTATAAACATATACAAATCAATGCATTACAACCAAGAAGAAAAAAAAAAAAAAAAAAGGGGGGGGGAGGGGGGGAAGGGGAGGGGAAGGGAAAATCTATGTCAATTGTGGGGTATTAGCGTATCACATATATGTATCAAATTGTGAGGAGGCTTAAAGGTATAGTCAATAATTCAATATTGGGAGGGAGGAGGAGAGAGCAGGGAGAAGAGAAAAAAAAAAAATTATTGAGTTAAATTCAAACCTTAGTATTTAAGATACATTTCTTTTCCCCTCTATCGTTCCCTCCACCCCTCTCTCTCCACAACCTGGTGGACCTCAGGTCCTGGGGAATCATTATGGCCCATAGACTGTTGGGAAATTGGCCAGGGTCCCAAATAATAATATCAGGGGGTCTTCTACATCCAGGGAGAAACAGTCTATGGGGTTGCCAGCCATCCTGTCAGAAGAAAGAAACATGGATCCAAGCAAAAACATAGTACAAAAAAAAAATACAGTCCCCCCTTCACCAACTAGGATACTTATCGTCCTGGGTTAATCAGTCAATCAGAATCTGGAACAGGAGACTCCGGCCGGAGTAAACCAGCCGTAGAGGATGAAGTAGGGTCTGAAGGAAGACTGAAGGCAAAAGATGGTGTCTTGTGGTTAGGTGATCTCTGTGGCAGAGGTTGCCACTCAGAAGCAGGTCTAATAAGTGTAGACTGGGTCTTTGGGTGAGCAGCCTGTGGAGTTGCAGAAGGTTTCTCCCCTGAAGGCGGAGGGTGACCCCTAGGCCCTGGTGTGTGAAGTAGATCCCAGTCTTTGAGATATTGACAAGCTCTATCTGGGGTGTTAGCAGCCAAAAGGTGGTTATCTTTGTGGATGAGGAGCTTTGTTGGATACCCCCATCTGTATTTAATTCCCTGCTGTCGTAGGATTTTAGTAACCTCTCTAAATGTGGCTCTCTTTTGGATGGTAAACTGAGAGAGGTCTGGAAAGACTTGAATGTCCCTGAATTTTTCGGGTAAAGCAGGGTTGGAAAACATCGCTTTGGCAATCTGCTCTTTATATGTGAAAAAATGGAAGCGGGCTATCACATCTCTGGGCTTTTCAGATGGAATATTTCGCCCTCTAGGTAGCCTATGGACTCTGTCAAGCAAATTTTCATTAGGTAGTTGTGGTGCTTTGAGATGGCCGCAGAATTCGGCTAGGAAAGATTCTAGGTCAGCAGCGGGGATTTCTTCTAAGATTCCTCGGAATCTAAGGTTGTTGCGGCGGGAGCGATCCTCAATGTCAGCCATCTTTGCTTCCACTGTGTCTAGCATATCAACCAACACATGGGAATGGTTAGAGAGATGTGCCTGTTCTACCGCCAGATCCTCTTGTTATTGCTCCAGGGCCTCAACTCTCTCGTTGATTGTGACTATGTCTTTTCGCAGATCTGCAATAGAGCTTTTAAAAGTCTTAGTGAGAGATTCTTGCAGGTTAGTGATTTTTTGGGTGATTGTGTTGACAATTTCAGATGCCATAGTAGATGGAAGTTCTCCTGTTGTCTGAGAGTACTGGTCAAACAGCTCACTTTCGGCGTGTGGAGGGATATTCAGAGACTCTGTTATGTTCCTGTCCCTTTAAGTCAGGATGTTCAGGTATTCACATTCCTATATAAGGCCCCTCCTCCAGTCTACCTATGCTTGGTAATTTGTATTCACTTAGCTATAAGCTGAGCAACAACGAAGACACCTTGCTGATATTCCTAACCAAGGAATTTACTATTAGTAACTTCAATTGCTGTGTGCTTTTCAACTTTGGATCGTCATATTTCAGGTTTCCTTATTTTGACCGGAATCCTCAAAGTATCTTACACTTGTTAAATCTGTTTCTCCCGGCTTATACATTGAAGCCGTGTATCGGCGTCTGACGTCACCGTAAGTCTCAGGAGCTCTCTCTCACTCTGGCTGCAAACAACCAACTCCTGTGCTTAATAGTAACTCACCTTGAAGCTGCGGTAACCGTTACTATTTCTTACTCTCTGAAGGTGGTAACGTATATACCTTAATTCACTTACTACTTTAAAGGACTTTCCTGCATGTTATACAGTGTGACGCTTATGCAAATTCAGCTACCTTTAACAATCTGACTGCTTGTAATTTCTATCGCTTCAGCTTGACGAACTGTGCTTTAATATTCTATGTGCATTATCAAATACCATACTGTTGATTGTGAAGGACTGCCTGCTGTTTACATGAATACTAACAACGTTATAGACTAACTAAGGATTGCCTGCTAACTAAAATCAATATAACCGTTATAGAGCTCTCCTGCTTAATTTACATAGAAACACCTCCTGGTTGCAACCTGTGTTATTTGAGGCTGACATTCACATACTAACACTAATCTATATTTACCTATCTTTTATCTACTATCTCTATAATTATCTGCATATTGCAAACTGCTATTGCAATCGGGATAATATACCTTTAAATCTCATTTCCTCCTCTCTCTATAATTATCTGCATATTGCAAACTGCTATTGCAATCGGGATAATATATCTTTAAATCTCATTTCTTTCACTCTGCATCCATGCAGCAGTGACCCTCAGATCTATGAGCAAAAACTAGGTTCTTGATTACATCTAATGAACCTAAAGGTTTGGTGTGAGACTGAGTGGTCCTGCAGTTAAGGATATCAAATACTTGCACCTAACATAACATATTACCCATCATACCACACCCTTACAAGTTATCACACAGAAGGGCCATACTGAGACATGTACATTTGACATTTTGCCCTCTAGTTTATACCCATTAATTTTTGGTATCAATTGGTTGATAAAACATGATCCTGATATTTCTTGGAAGCAAGGTGTTCTGAATTTCAATTCCACTTACTGTAAGGAAGTCTGTTTTCCCAAAGCTTCTGTGTGTTGTATGACTGATCATGTTTTACCTGAATGTTATAAAGAATATTCTGATGTGTTTGACAAAGTAGAAGCTCAGAACTTACCCCCCCACAGGTCATATGACTGTCCTATAGATTTACTACCGGGCAGTTCCATTCCCTTTGGTCATATATACCCTATGTCAGAACCTGAATTGGTTCATTTGAAACAGTACTTAGAGGATAACCTTAAGAAAGGTTTTATAAGACCTTCCACCTCTCCAGCAGGTGCTGCAATGTTTTTTGTTAAAAATAAGGATGGATCACTTCGTCCTATTATTGACTACAGACAACTAAATAAGTGTACCAAGAAAAACAGGTACCCACTCCCACTTATCCCTGAACTTATAGAACGGTTGCAAGGAGCTAAAATTTACACAAAATTAGATCTTAGAGGAGCTTATAATTTGATAAGAATGAGGAAAGGCGATGAGTGGCTAACAGCTTTCCGCACACGTTATGGACTGTATGAATATACAGTAATGCCTTTTGGGCTGTGCAACGCTCCTGCAACGTTCCAGTGTTTTATAAATGACGTATTCCATGACTTACTTGATGTCTGTATGGTCATTTATTTAGATGACATTTTAATCTATTCTGACAATATAACAAACCATCACACCCATGTCAAGCTTGTTTTGTCCAGACTTCGTACACACCATCTCTATGCCAAGCTAGAGAAATGCATTTTTAATACCACTACTATCTCCTTCTTAGGATACCAGGTTTCCCCTTCTGGTATCGCTATGGAAGCAAACAAAGTGGAAGCTATTACTAACTGGAGCACCCCCCGTACAAAAAAAGATGTTCAGAGATTTCTTGGGTTTGCAAACTTCTATAGGAAGTTTATCAAGGGCTTTTCTGAGATTGCTAGACCCTTGACTAAATTAACTCAGAAAACACCTGGTTTCTCCTGGAATATACATGCTGAGAACGCATTTAAAGTATTAAAGGAGAGGTTTGTAACAGCACCGATACTCAAATTCCCAGATCCCAGTTTACAGTACACGCTTGAGGTTGATGCTTCTGAGTACGCTCTTGGAGCTGTACTCTCACAAAGAGTTTCACCCAAGGAAGCACTACATCCAATATCATATTACTCTAGGGTAATGAGCTCAGCCGAGCTAAATTATGCTATTGGTGAAAAAGAGCTTCTCGCTATAAAATCAGCACTAGAGTTTTGGAGACACCTCCTTGAGGGTACTAAACATACTATTCTTATATTTACGGATCATAGAAACCTTGAATATTTAAAAACCAGCAAAACATTAACATCTAGACAAGTTAGATGGAGCCTCTTCTTTTCAAGATTTGATTTCACCATCACTTACCGCCCAGGTTCTAAAAATACAAAAGCAGATGCGCTTTCAAGGAAGGATCCAAAACCTCAACATTATATACCTCCAGATTCTATCATTCCACAAAATAAGTTCATTGGATTGACTTCAATCACTGAAACCTCTATAAAAGAGTATCAGAGAGCAGATCCAAAACTCCCATTAGCAGATCTACAAAAACACAGTAGTAATCTGTATTACCATGGAAACCAGATATACATTCCAGAACCTCTACGAAATGAATTGATGCATTCTGCACATGATTCTCTCCTTTCAGGACATCCTGGACTTCATAAAACACTACGCATACTACAAAGAGACTATTGGTGGCCCAATATGAAAAGTTCTGTCTCTTCCTACATTCGATCCTGTTCTGTCTGCGCTACTTGCAAACATACTAGAACTCGTCCTTATGGACTTCTACTTTCATTACCAGTTCCTGAAAGACCCTGGAAGGACATAGCAATGGACTATATAGTGGAGTTACCTCCATCCTCTAACCATAACACAATTCTAGTCATTTTTGATTTGTTTTCTAAAATGGCACACTTTATCCCACATATGGGTTTACCAACCGCATCCGAAACAGCCATACTGTTCTTGAATCATGTTGTAAAGTTACATGGACTACCTGACTCCATCACGTCTGATAGAGGATCTCAATTCACCTCTAAGTTCTGGACTCAGTTATGTTCTATACTCAAGATTACTAGGAGATTAAGTACTGCTTATCATCCCCAGACTAATGGTCAGTGCGAAAGGACTAACCAGTCTCTTGAACAGTATCTGAGATGCTATTGTACCAACCAACAGGATAACTGGTTCGCTCTGCTACATACTGCAGAATTTGCACATAATAACATGACCAACGCATCCACAAAAACTTCGCCATTCTATATTAATTATGGTTTTCACCCTTCATACCATCTTTTCCACAGAACCGATTCCTTGCTACCTACGGTTGATCAGACAGTTAATACTATTGCTGAGGGTTTTTCTGTTCTCAAAACAACCTTACAAGAAGCTCAAGCTTCACAGAAACATCATTATGATTTGAGACGCTCGAAACCCCCTCCTTATAAACCTGGGGATAAGGTTTGGTTAAGTACCAAACACTTGAAACTCTGTATTCCAAGTAAAAAGCTTGGAAGTCTCTTTATAGGTCCCTATGACATAGTTAAGGTTGTTAATCCAAATGCTGTGACTCTTCAGCTACCTCCCTCTCTCAGGATACATCCTACATTCCATGTGTCCCTCCTGAAACCTTTCTCTCCGACAAGGGATCCCCCTCATCCGTCATTGACTAACCCTCCAGTTGTGGATGATGTTGAGTATGAAGTGGATTCTATTTTGGACTCTCGTTTATACCGCAATCAACTCCAGTACCTGGTACGATGGAAAGGTTTTGGGGCTGATGAGGACTCCTGGGAACCATACTCTAATTTGTCAGCACCCCGTCTTCTTTCAATTTTCCATCGGAGACATCCCGACTGACCCAAGCCTTGATCCGCGGAGCGGCTCTTTTTAGGGGGGCGTCCTGTTATGTTCCTGTCCCTTTAAGTCAGGATGTTCAGGTATTCACATTCCTATATAAGGCCCCTCCTCCAGTCTACCTATGCTTGGTAATTTGTATTCACTTAGCTATAAGCTGAGCAACAACGAAGACACCTTGCTGATATTCCTAACCAAGGAATTTACTATTAGTAACTTCAATTGCTGTGTGCTTTTCAACTTTGGATCGTCATATTTCAGGTTTCCTTATTTTGACCGGAATCCTCAAAGTATCTTACACTTGTTAAATCTGTTTCTCCCGGCTTATACATTGAAGCCGTGTATCGGCGTCTGACGTCACCGTAAGTCTCAGGAGCTCTCTCTCACTCTGGCTGCAAACAACCAACTCCTGTGCTTAATAGTAACTCACCTTGAAGCTGCGGTAACCGTTACTATTTCTTACTCTCTGAAGGTGGTAACGTATATACCTTAATTCACTTACTACTTTAAAGGACTTTCCTGCATGTTATACAGTGTGACGCTTATGCAAATTCAGCTACCTTTAACAATCTGACTGCTTGTAATTTCTATCGCTTCAGCTTGACGAACTGTGCTTTAATATTCTATGTGCATTATCAAATACCATACTGTTGATTGTGAAGGACTGCCTGCTGTTTACATGAATACTAACAACGTTATAGACTAACTAAGGATTGCCTGCTAACTAAAATCAATATAACCGTTATAGAGCTCTCCTGCTTAATTTACATAGAAACACCTCCTGGTTGCAACCTGTGTTATTTGAGGCTGACATTCACATACTAACACTAATCTATATTTACCTATCTTTTATCTACTATCTCTATAATTATCTGCATATTGCAAACTGCTATTGCAATCGGGATAATATACCTTTAAATCTCATTTCCTCCTCTCTCTATAATTATCTGCATATTGCAAACTGCTATTGCAATCGGGATAATATATCTTTAAATCTCATTTCTTTCACTCTGCATCCATGCAGCAGTGACCCTCAGATCTATGAGCAAAAACTAGGTTCTTGATTACATCTAATGAACCTAAAGGTTTGGTGTGAGACTGAGTGGTCCTGCAGTTAAGGATATCAAATACTTGCACCTAACATAACAGACTCTGAGCTTGGCTGTCTATCTGCCTGGGATTTAGACTTAAAGTGGTCAGACATGGACTTTTTATATTCAGCTTGGTTTACAGTCTTTCGTCTAGAGCCCAGTGGCATGATAAATAACTGTTTTGCAGTTCCCTCTCGCTCAAACTGTATGCAGTATATATATTTAAAAGTGAGCCATAACCCAGGGTAAAGTAGTTATCAGGTGTAGAAGCTTTAAGACATAGAAGAAGGGAAGAGGGACCAGGCTCCCTTAACTATTTCCCCCTTTCGCCAGACTGCCTGTGAGTTTACATAGTGGGAGCTATAAGGGCCTTGTAGCCCTGCTTAAAGATTTAATAGCTGTCCAGAAGAGTTGTATACTTATAGCGTAGGGCCCACACCTACAGTATGCAGTTTTGAGAATTAGTTGTTATTATCAATCTTCATTCAGGATACATATACATAGCACCCCTAACTAGGGAAAGCAGCTTAGGAATCAGGACCATATGTAATTTACGGTAAATACCAATCCAAATTTTAATCTCTAGTTCATAGATGAAGAGAGAAACACGGTAAATACCAATCCAGCTATTGCAAGTGAGACAGAATCTGCAGCTTTGTATGTTATTGAATGAACATCCACGCAGGGAAAACACTTGTGAGGCAGTGATATATGTTGTTCTGTAAAAGTCCTTGTGAGTTTGTGTCATTAGCCTATGGTACAGGGAAGATAGTATGCTGTACTGTTGACAGAGGCACAGATTGAGTGACACTAATATCAGGGGTTAACAGCTTTCTACTCACATATTACCACGTGGGATGTTACTGACTGTAATATGTCTGCCCGACTTCTGTACTGAAAGAAAGTACTGTCCATCAATCCACACCCTCTCCTATAGGGTGTTTGTTGGTCCGGAGGGTTAGTCAGAGGGTTTGCTGGTGTTGGGAAACTTTTTGGCAATCAGGCCCAAAATCGAGTGCCGATGTAGGCCGCGACCGCGGCCTTTCCTGCAAAATGCTCTGGTACTCCCGGTCGGCCTGAATTCGGACCTCAAAATATCCCACAAAAAAAGTAAGGGGTAACTCTAGGCGACCCCGCAAAGTGACTGACTTCTTTCAGATTCTCTATTCATGGGCAAAGATGCCGCTTGGCTATTAAGCTGAAACACCCACATCTCCTATATTGTTTGGGCTGCAATAACGGGAATCCCTAGCCAAAGTGGAACATATATGATGCATGATCTGGTGATGTATTGATTTATTTTATTTTTATAAAAGCAAGTTGTTATTATACATTATATGTTTAAGATTGTTCTTTTCTTTTGTGAATAAACTATTATACCTATTAAGTATAGCAAGGAGTTCAATTATTGCTTTTAGCATATGTATTAGGATTATGCATTTTATTAGGCAATACACAGACACACACAATCAGATGATGATATGAAAATATTGAGACTATCAAAAAAAGACTAAGCAGTTAATTAGGAAGGTTAAAGCGCATGCAGAAGAGAAGATAGCACGGTCAGTAAAACATGGGGACAAATCATTCTTTAGATATATCAGTGAAGGAAGAAAAAATAAGGTAGGAATAGTTGATGGTAGAATAATAGAAGAAGATAAGCAAATTGCAGACTTTCTCAATGATTATGCAAGGGATGCCATCTTCAAACGACTCCTTGGCATTGAAGATTCAGTGTACGGCAGTGACCGTATGAAAAGGATGCTCCATGCCGTATGTGTTCAGAATGGACCCGCTCTGTGCCGCCGGGATCAAGATAGAAGATGAAGATTGAAAAGGTCGCCTGGATGAAGATTCTCGCCGCTTGGTTGAGGACTTCGCGGCCGGGATGAAGATTGAAGAGGCCGCCTGGATGAAGACTTCTCGCTGCCTGGATGAGGACTTTGCCGCCTGGTTTAAGATCATTCAAGCGGGACATCAAAAACTGTAAGTGGATCATTGGGGTTAGTGATAGGCTTTTTTAAAAGGTTTTTTGGGTAGGTTTCTATTTTAGATTAGGGTTTGGGCAGCAAAAGAGTTAAATTCCCTTTTAAGGAAAATGCCCATACAAATGCCCTTTTCAGGGCAATGGGTAGCTTAGGTTTTTTAGATATTTTTTTTTTATTTTGTGGGTTTTTGGGGTGGGAGTTTGTAATGTTAGTTGGTGTTTGTATTTTTTTTACAGGTAAAAGAGCTGTTTAACGTAGGTCAATGTCCTGCAAAAGGCCATTTTAAGGGCCATTGGTAGTTTATTCTAGATTAGGTTTTTTATTTTGGGGTGTTTTTTTTTTTTTAAATGGGTATTAGAATAAAAATATTTTTTTATTATTTTTGATAATTTGTTTGTTATTTTGTGTATTTTTGTTTTGTTTTGGGGTGGGTTTTTATTTTTAGATTAGGGCTTGGGCAGCAAAAGAGCTAAATGCCCTTTTAAGGTCAATGTCCATACAAATGCCCTTTTCAGGGCAATTGCTAGATTAGGTTTTACTTTATTTTTATTTTGTGGGTGTGGGGGGGTGGCGGTTTGTATACTGTTAGGGGGTGTTTGTTTTTTTGTAGCAAAAGAGCTGTTAACTTAAGGCCAAACAAAAGGCCCTTTTAAGGGCCCCCAAAAGGCCCTTTTTAAGGGACCTTGGTAGTTTGGAGGTGGGGTTTGTACACTATTAGGGGGTGTTTGTTTTTTTGTAGCAAAAGAGCTGTTAACTGTAGAGCAATATCCTACAAAAGGCCCTTTTAAGGAACCTTGGTAGTTTGGGGGTAGGGGGTTGTATACTGTTAGGGGGTGTTTTTTTGTAGCAAGAGCTGTTAATGTTAGGGCAATGCCCTACAAAAGGCCCTTTTAAGGGCCCCCAAAAGACCTTTTTAAGGGCCCTTGGTAGTTTGGGGGTGGGGTTTGTATACTGTTAGGGGGTGTTTTTTTTTTGTAGCAAAACAGCTGTTAACGTTAGGGCAATGCCCTAAAAAAGGCCCTTTTAAGGGCCCTTGGTAGTTTACTCTAGCTTTTTTTGTTTTGGGTGTTTTTTTTTTTTTTAAAGGGTATTAGAATAGGAATAATTTTAATTTTTTGGATAATTTCATTTTTTTTTTGTAATGGTAGTTTTTTTAATTTTTTTATGATTTTAGTGTTTTTTATTTTTTGTAATTTTAGGTTTTAGTGTAAGGTAGCGTAGGTTTTATTTCACAGGTAAGTTTTTATTTGTTTTAACTAGGTAGTTAGAAAATAGTTAATAACTATTTTTTACTAACTAGTCTACCTAATTAAAATAAATACAATCTTACCTGTGAAATAAAAATAAAACCTAAGCTAGCTAAAATATAACTATTAGTTATATTGTAGTTATCTTAGGTTTTATTTCACAGGTTAGGGTTATGGTTAGCTAATAATTGTAAGTTTAATTTAGCTCTATTGTAATTATGTTAAAGTTAGGGGGTGTTAGGGTTAGAATTAAGTTTAGGGTTAGGTTTATGGTTAGGGTTAAGTTTAGGGGTAGGTGTAGGGGTTAATAGTTTAATTTAGATTTTTGCGATGTGGGGGGCTGGCAGTTTAGGGGTTAATAGATTTATTTAGTGGTAGTGATGTGGGAGGCCAGAGGTTTAAGGGTTAATAGCTTTATTTAGTTGAGGCGATGTCGAGGAGCAGCAGAATAGGGGTTAATAGATTTATTATAGTGTGGGTGATGTTGGGGTGCAGAGGAATAGGGGTTAATAACTTTGTTATAGTGGCAGCGATATCGGGAGCAGCAGATTAGGGGTTAATAGTTTTATTTAGGTGGCGGCGATATCAGGGGCGTCAGATTAGGGGTTAATAACATTATATTGGTGCCGGCGATGTCGGTGGGGGCACA
The DNA here is from genome assembly GCF_027579735.1 of Bombina bombina. Classification (NCBI taxonomy): domain Eukaryota; kingdom Metazoa; phylum Chordata; class Amphibia; order Anura; family Bombinatoridae; genus Bombina; species Bombina bombina. Next base: position 632,566,691 of record NC_069504.1, read on the forward strand.
TTAGGGGTGTTTAGACTCGGAGTTTAGGTTTAAACGTTAGTTTTTTTTCCCCATAGACATCAATGATGCTGCATTACGAAGCATTTCTTTCCGCAATCACAGGTGTTAGACTTTCCCATTGATGTCTATAGGGAAAGCGTGCATGAGCACGACAAAACAGCGCTTGTTTTTGGTGTGGTATGGAGCTTAAAAGCACCATATTGCATGCACAAGCCGGGTTTTTAAAAACTTATAATGGCTGCGCTATAGGGGGTTAAATAACGCAACTTTTGTTGTGTTCGTTAATTTCCCTATAGCGTGCACAACTCATAATCTAGCTGTCTGGCAGCTAATTGTATTTTTGGATTTCAACAGCAGTCCCCTCAGATTCTAACCTATCTCATGTCAGCAAAAAACATCTCTTGCTAGATAACGTTGATCACTTTATAGAAAGAGCAATTTCTGGTCTTAACTTTAGGTTGTACTCAATTTCCTGAAATCCAATTAATGTTACTATCATATCTTTTCCACCACATCACCAAAATCTGCTACCCCAGTTTCCAACCAATAGTTAAATACTACATCAAACTCCTATACATTATCTCTAATTTGTGATACTTCCAAATAAACTAATAAAACTTGATTGCCTTTTGACAGCGGAACATAGATTAAAATAATTTCCACTCAACAAATAAAAATATATAAATGGGTATTAGAATAAAAATATTTTTTATTATTTTTGATAATTTGTTTGTTATTTTGTGTAATGTATTTTTTTTTTTTTTCGTTTTGGGGTGGGTTTTTATTTTTAGATTAGGGCTTGGGCAGCAAAAGAGCTAAATGCCCTATTAAGGTCAATGCCCATACAAATGCCCTTTTCAGGGCAATTGCTAGATTAGGTTTTACTTTATTTTTATTTTGTGGGTGTGTGGGGGGGGCGGTTTGTATACTGTTAGGGGGTGTTTGTTTGTTTTTTGTAGCAAAAGAGCTGTTAACTTAAGGGCAATGCCCTACAAAAGGCCTTTTTAAGGGTCCCCAAAAGGCCCTTTTTAAGGGACCTTGGTAGTTTGGGGGTAGGGGTTTGTACACTATTAGGGGGTGTTTGTTTTTTTTGTAGAAAAAGAGCTGTTAACTGTAGGGCAATATCCTACAAAAGGCCCTTTTAAGGGTCCTTGGTAGTTTGGGGGTAGGGGGTTGTATACTGTTAGGGGGTGTTTTTTTGTAGCAAGAGCTGTTAATGTTAGGGCAATGCCCTACAAAGGCCCTTTTAAGGGCCCCCAAAAGGCCCTTTTAAGGGCCCTTGGTAGTTTGGGGGTGGGGTTTGTATACTGATAGGGGGTGTTTGTTTTTTTTGGAGCAAAAGAGCTGTTAACGTTAGGGCAATGCCCTACAAAAGGCCCTTGGTAGTTTATTCTAGATTAGGCTTTTTTTGTTTTGGGTGTTTTTTTGTTTTTTTTTAAAGGGTATTAGAATAGGAATAATTTAATTTTTTTTGGATAATTTCATTTTTTTTTTGTAATGGTAGTTTTTTTAAATTTTTTATGATTTTAGTGTTTTTTATTTTTTGTAATTTTAGGTTTTAGTGTAAGGTAGCTTAGGTTTTATTTCACAGGTAAGTTTGAATTTATTTTAACTAGGTAGTTAGTAAATAGTTAATAACTATTTTTTACTAACTAGTCTACCTAATTAAAATAAATACAATCTTACCTGTGAAATAAAAATAAAACCTAAGCTAGCTACAATATAACTATTAGTTATATTGTAGCTAGCTTAGGTTTTATTGTACAGGTAAGTATGTATTTAGTTTTAAATAGGTATTATTTAGCTAATAATTGTAAGTTTAATTTAGCTCTATTGTAATTATGTTAAAGTTAGGGGGTGTTAAGGTTATAATTAGGTTTAGGGTTAGGTTTATGGTTAGGGTTAAGTTTAGGGGTAGGTGTAGGGGTTAATAGTTTAATTTAGATTTTTGCGATGTGGGGGGCTGGCAGTTTAGGGGTTAATAGATTTATTTAGTGGTAGTGATGTGGGAGGCCAAAGGTTTATTTAGTTGAGGCGATGTCGGGGAGCGGCGGAATAGGGGTTAATAGATTTATTATAGTGTGGGTGATGTTGGGGTGCAGAGGAATAGGGGTTAATAACTTTGGTATAGTGGCGGCGATATCAGGGGCGGCAGATTAGGGGTTAATAACATTATATCGGTGGGGGCACATTAGGGGTGTTTAGACTTGGAGTTTAGGTTTAAACTTTAGTTTTTTTCCCCATAGGCATAAATGGTGCTGCATTACGGAGCATTTCTTTCCGCGATCGCAGGTGTTAGACTTTTTTTTACTTGCTCTCCCCATTGATGTCTATAGGGGAAGCGTGCATGAGCACGACAAAACAGCTCTTGTTTTTGGTGCGGTATGGAGTTTAAAAGCACCATATTGCATGCACAAGCCGGGTTTTTAAAAACTTATAATGGCTGCGCTATAGGGGGTTAAATAACGCAACTTTTGTTGTGTTCGTTAATTTCCATATAGCGTGCACAACTCATAATCTAGCTGTCTGGCAGCTAATTGTATTTTTGGATTTCAACAGCAGTCCCCTCAGATTCTAACCTATCTCATGTCAGCAAAAAACATCTCTTGCTAGATAACGTTGATCACTTTAAAGAAAGAACAATTGTTGGTCTTAACTTTAGGTTGTACTCAATTTCCTGAAATCCAATTAATGTTACTATCATATCTTTTCCACCACATCACCAAAATCTGCTACACCAGTTTCCAACCAATAGTTAAATACTACATCAAACTCCTATACATTATCTCTAATTTGTGACACTTCCAAATAAACTAATAAAACTTGATTGCCTTTTGATAGCGGAACCTAGATTAAAATAATTTCCACTCAACAAAAAAAAATATGACGGCTAGATTTAGAGTTCTGCGGCCAAAGGGGTGCGTTAGCTACGCATGCTTTTTTTTCCCCGCACCTTTTAAATACTGCTGGTATTTAGAGTTCACAGAATGGCTGCGTTAGGCTCCAAAAAAGGGAGCATAGAGCATATTTAACGCCACTGCAACTCTCGATACCAGTGGTGCTTACGGACGCGGCCAGCTTCAAAAGCGTGATTAGGGGTTAATAACTTTATTATAGTAGCGGTGAGGTCCGCTCGGCAGATTAGGGGTTAATAAGTGTAGGTAGGTGGCGGAGACATTGGGGGGGCAGATTAGGGGTTAATAAATATAATATAGGTGTCTGTGGTATTAGGGGCAGCAGATTAGGGGTACATAGGGATAACTTAGCTGGCGGCGGTGTACGGAGCGGCAGATTAGGGGTTAAAAAATTTAATAGAGTGGCGGCGATGTGGGGGGACCTCGGTTTAGGGGTACATAGGTAGTTTATGGGTGTTAGTGTACTTTAGAGCACAGTAGTTAAGAGCTTTATAAACCAGCGTTAGCCCAGAAAGCTCTTAACTCCTGTTTTTTTTCTGCGGCTGGAGTTTTGTCGTTAGATTTCTAACGCTCACTTCAGCCACGACTCTAAATACCGGCGTTAGAAAGATCCCATTGAAAAGATAGGATACGCAATTGACGTAAGGGTATCTGCGGTATGGAAAAGTCGCAACTGCAAAGTGAGCGTTAGACCCTTTCCTGACTGACTCCAAATACCAGAGGGCGGTAAAAACCAGCGTTAGGAGCCTCTAACGCTGGTTTTCACGGCTACCGCCCAACTCTAAATCTAGCCGTATATTTGGCAAATTAATTAATATTACTTTTGCTGTTATAGAGAGTTGTAGGCATTAGAGGCAAAAATTCATTAATAGTCACCTTATTATGCATCACCTAAGGATGATTTAAAAAAAAACATTTAATTGCTGTTTTTCTGTGTTAGATAATTTCCTTTTTAAATATGTCATTTTAATTACCAAAATAAATCTAGATTTTTAGCCTAGCATTTATAAGGTATAATTGCAGAGTTAAAAAATGTGACAAGGCACTGAAATTTGTAAGTCATATTTTACAAATAAAAGCTAAAATTCAACTACAATTAGTTTTTGTTTGTCTTAAGATATTATGTTTATCATGAAAGGTGGTTATTCAATGCATAGCATGATTTTTAATATAGATATTTCATAAAATAAAACATTTTAATCACTGTCATTTAAAAAAAGAAAAAATAGAAAAAAAGCTTTCAAGCTTTTTTTTTTTTTTATTTTTTTTTTTTTTCCATTTTACAGAAAATATCAGGCATTCATTGTACATACTACATTCCTAGATCTATGCCTAGTTACACTGTTCTGTAATAAATTAAAACATACTAAACTACTAACCGGGTCAGCGCTCCACAAGTAACTCATATCATTTGTAAATATTGTTACCTAAAGCTTCGAAATCAATCTGCTTATATTTATAAATCAATATCGGTCTGCCTCACCTAGTCCAGTCAGGCTCTTCATCAAAAATCCTTTCAGGTCTTCCTAGGCCCCCGGGTCGGGAAGTGAGCAGCCCCCCCCTCCATTGTTAGGCAGTGTGCTAGTAAAACTCGTGTGGGTGATGATCTAAGTCAAGGTGGGATGTGGGTATTTTCCCATAGGAATTTAGCATCTAGAAAGAAGGGTAATTTATTCCGTTTTAAGAAACCATACTCCTCTAAGCCAATGAGTTCAGTAGTTCTTTCAATCCACATCTCTTTTGTCAGAGATGTTGGTGTTTTCCATGCTCTGGCAATCACTGATTGAGCCCCATTGAGCTTACATGTAATGTTAGTATTATCATTTAGTAGTGCTATTCTAGGGTTAAGTAGGAAAGTATCTCCCGCTATTCTCTGCAAGTGTGATTCTATCTCCTTCCACAAGTTCTTTATCAAAGGGTAGTCCCACCACATGTGTATTAGGCTACCCTGTTCACCACATCCCCTCCAGCACAGTCGAGATGAGTCAGGATATATTGTGTTCAGTCTAGTCGGTGTTAAATACCAGCGTGATAAGATTTTGTAATTTAATTCAAGTATTTGTGGTGATGTGGAGGATTTTTTCGTTCTTTGAAAGATATTGCACCAGGCTTTGTTATCTATGTTAGTATGCAGGTCAAGTGCCCATTTTGAAGTGAAATTTGGTAAATTTTGATTTTGAGGTTCTGTTAAAAGTCGACGGGAGACCGAAAGGGGACTCTGGATAGCCGCTCCCTCTCGCATAGTCTCTCGAATTGTGTCATTGGGTGGAGAAAATCTTTCCTATGTGGAGATGTTTGTAAAAAATGCTGGAGTTGTTCATATGGAATGGTATAGCCCCATTCCGTAAGTCTTCTAAATCCTTTGTCCCAACCCCCAACCATTTCAGTGTTAAGAACTACCGGAAATAATGGAGATCTAATTGATGAAATGTGAGGATAAGTAGTCTTTATTCTCTCCCATTCTTTAAAAAGATGTTTGTGTATATCTAGATGTCCGCACTGTGTTGGCCTTAGGTCTGAAGAGATCCAGCATAGCGCTCAAACAAACGGGGCTTTTAGGATGTGGGAATCAATAGACACCCAAGCTTTGTGAGATGTCAAACCGTGCCAGTCTATTATTCTCTGGAGTGTCACTGCGTGGTAGTATTCCTCAAGCTTTGGTAGCCCTATGCCTCCCATAACCGAGGATCTATATAGAGTGTTCCTATTCACCCTAGGTCTAATCTTGCACCATACATAGGAGTTCAACTGACTCTGTAATTGTGTTAGAAACCAATTGGGTAGATGGATTGGCAGAGCCTGTAGGATATATAGAATTTTGGGTAATATTGTCATCTTAATAGAATGTACCCTGCCCCACCACGACAGTGGTTTAGTTGCCCAGATGTTAAGGTCAGTGAATATGGTGTGTAGCAGTGCCTGATAGTTTTTCTTAAAAAGGAAAGAGTACAGAGGGGAGTGATGTATACCCAGGTACATAATTGAATCTGTCTGCAAGCATAATGGGCACACTGATGTAAGACTTTGGAACTCAGATGTACCAAGTGATATGTTTAGGACTTCTGATTTAGTCTGGTTTACCAGAAAGTTTGAAAATTTACCAAATCTGTCAATCTCTCTTAATATGGCTGGGATGGTTTTAGTGAGAGAAGATATCAAAAAGAGGACGTCGTCTGCATACATGGCTATTTTAAATTCATTGGAGCCTATCAAGATGCTGTGTATCTCACGATTGGCGTGGATGTGGGCTGCAAATACCTCCATCTTCAGTATAAAAAGAATAGGAGAGAGAGGGCACCCCTGTCACGTGCCGTTTTGAATAAGAAAGGGGTCTGAGAGCATGCCGTTTACTCTCACTGTAGCACTGGGATGTGTATAAAGGCTACAAATTCTACTAATCATTTTGGTTCTGAATCCGAATCTCTCTAAAGTTTTTTTAGAAAATGCCAATTTGTTCTATCGAACGCTTTTTCAGCGTCGGATAGTCATTAAAACGGCTGGTATGTTATGGAATTTTGCATATGTCGATAGTGTCAGGGCTCTTATTGTATTGTCTCGTGCCTCTCTGCGTGGTGTAAATTCTACCTGGTCCATGTGTATAATATCGTTTAACACTGTGTTAATGCGGTTGGCTATGATTTTGCTAAACATCTTTATGTCCGAATTAAGTAAAGAAATAGGCCTGTAGCTACCTTGTTGATCTTGTGGTTTGTCTGACTTCAGTATAACTTAAATGTGTGCAGATAACATTTCCGAAGAAAACTCTGAGTTATTGTTATCTAGGGCCTGGAATAAGGTCAGGAGGTGAGGAGCCAAAAGATGCTTAAAAGATTTGTAATATGAGTTAGTGAAGCCATCTGGGCCAGGGCTTTTACCCAAGGGGAGATGAGAGATGACTGTCAGGATTTCTTCTAAAGAAATTGGCTTATCTAGGTCATTCATTTGAGTTTGTGATACAGAGTTTGTTAGCTGTCAGTAAATATTGTTGCATTTCCTCAAAATGAGCCTGAGAGTCAGTTTGTTTTAAGTTGTAAAGGTTTGCGTAGAAGTCCTTAAAGCTGTCTGCAATTTCCTTGCTGTTGTGTTTATCTGCACCATTCTGTTTCTGTAATTTATGTACATGGGTCTGGCTGGTTCCAATCCTTAAGGCCTTTGCTAATAATGACCCTGCTCTGTTACCTTCAAAAAAGAAAGTTTTCCTTAAAGTTAAGGCCATCTTCTGAGCCTCCCTCATGAGTATATCATTAAGGTCTGTCCTCGTCTTGGTTATTAAAGATAAGAGATTTGTGTCCTTCGGTTGTTGTTTATGTTCCAACTCCAATTTATGTAGTTTGGCAAGCATGGATTCTACAGCCAAATTATGTACTCTTTTGAGGTGCGCTGCATGCTTGATACATTCACCTCTTATGACTGCTTTGTGTGTCTCCCATAGGTTAAGTGGTGATGCATCAGGGCTATTGTTAAACTTAAAGTATTCATTAAGTGAAGTAGTCAGGGATTGGTAAGTTGGTGGATGGCGAAGAAGATATTCATCCATCCTCCACATAAATGGATTAAGTGGGGCGTCTGGCCACGTTAAGGAGATGGAAACTACAGAGTGGTCGGTCCATGTTGTTGGCTGTATGTCAGAGTCTATGATAAGGGATAGGATCGATTGGTCTATGTATAGATAATCTAACCATGAGTATGATGCCCATGAGTGAAAAGTATAGTTCCTTTTTTGGGGGTGCTGTATCCTCCAAACATCTATTAAGCCTAGCTGTCTAAAACATTTATATACTATATCCAGAGGTCTATGAGCTGTATTTGTGTTTGGGGAGGTTGTGTCAAATCTGGGGTCCATAGTCACATTAAGGTCACCACCTAGAATTAATATGCCTTTCTTATTTTCTAAGACTAAAGAGAGCAGTCATTTGAACTAGGAGGCCCTGTTAGAGTTGGGTCCATATACATTGACCAGAGTCACAGGTCTATTGAACAGCAGGCCTAATAATATTAGTATTCTAGCTTCTTTGTCCCCTATAGTTTTAATTAGCTGGAAAGGTATGCTACGATGTATTAAAATACCTACTCCGTTCCTCTTTTTATCGTGGGAGTTAAAGTATCCTGTTGGGTATTCTCTAGATGAAAATGTGGGTTCCGTTTTTTTAGGGAAGTGTGTTTCCTGAATAAATATAACAGAACATGTTTGTCTTGCAAACCATTGCATGGCGATGGATCTCTTGGAGGGGGAATTGAGCCCTTTAGTGTTCTGGGATATTACATTTAGGGTTTTATGTATTATAACTAAGGGCATGTATGTGTGTGATCCCCACTTACCTTAGAGGCTAAGTCGACTTTCTGGAAATAGCTGCTACCGCCCCCGACCCAGGAGACCAGGAAAGACCCGAAATGGCAACAATCGTGAATAATTATACTGTAGAGCAGTTTCTGTGAATAAAACAAAAAGAGCACATAACTAAAAATAAGCTTTATAACATTAATAACTAATAACTTAACACTCAACTTAATACTAAACAACCATAATAATTTAGGCCCTATCGTGGTCATTTTCAATAAACTAAGGGTAGAGGGAAGCAGCAATCTATCTGCTGCTGCTGTTCCTGCAGGTTATTTGTGTCATTACTGTATTTCTGTCTAAATGACAGTTTAGGAGGAAAACAATTTAAACAATCATCAAACCGGCTAAAGGCTCATATGAACCTTTTAATCAGACTCCCGCCTCCTATTAAGGCGAAAACTGAGTATAATCAAGGGAAGTCCAGCCAGAGTGTCCCCCAATCTTCTCATGTTGGTGCTGTATTGCTGGGTTCCCCTTGAGGGCGTCTCAGAGTAGGAGGTTTAGATTTCTTTTGGACTGTTGTCCATTTCTGCCTTTGTGCTTTCGGTGGTTGGCGTTTTATCAGATCTTCATCTTGATCGTTACCTGTCCCAGTGGGGATCTTTGGTTTAGGGATATTTAGTTGTGAGGAAACAGTATATCTGAGAAACGCGTCGCATGTATTCCTTATGTATTATATACATTTTTAACACTGAGATGAGTGGTAAACTTTCTTATATGTTTTAATAAACCTATTTTTATACAAATCCACTCCTAGTGTTATGTATGGTACCTTTTTGCTATGCTACTTTAGAGTGTTAACACTCTGACACCCACCATTTTGCCATCACACTCTGGATCAGCTAGCTGGATTGCTGTTAAAATCCAGCCTGTCTCTATAGGCATAAGTGATTGCCTCCAACACATGTGAGTATCCTGTGTATCTTTGGATACTATTGCTACTGAACTATCATTGATCTGCACCATTGGCGCCTCTATCCATTGCTTTCACTCCTTGTTATCTTTTAATGCTCTCAGGAGAAGGGAAAACCCCAGCGGTACGGTATTCCTAAATTTCTTAGATGTGTTGTCAGGAATCCTACTTCTCAACATTTCATCAGTGTGAGAGGACTTAAGTCTGCGAATATTTGGAGAGAGGTGTCTAAGTATTGGATTGGTGTCTTTTTCCTTGCTGCTGTTAATATTCTCTCTTTATCTTGGTAGTAATGGCATTTCAGAATGACATCTCTGGGTGGTGCAGAGGGTTGTGGTTTTGGCCTTAAAGCCCTATGGGCCCTGTCCAACATTATATCCACCTCAGGATCAGTGTTCAGCAGAGAGCGAAATAAATTCTGCAGGTATTGTTGCAGGGCAGTAGGCGTAATAGTTTCGGGGATGCCCCTAATTCTTAGGCTTTGTCTGTGGCCTCTGTTATCCAGATCTTCGATTTTGTTTTGTAACTGGATTATCTCCATTGTTTGATGTTGTAATTGTGAAATCGTTAAGTTTGTGGTTTCTGAAATTTCTTCAGCATAGTCTTCAAGCTGTACAACCCTGTTACCAAGATCTGTAATGTCTTTTTTGACGTCCGCCAACCCGTCCCTGATCAGCTGGCTAACCTGCTGCATAAAGGTAGAGAAATCTTCCTTAGAAGGTAGTGTCTTCAGGTCAGCCCTGGTCAGTGGGACTTCCTCATCTTGAGGGTTGTCTTCCAAATAGACTCTCTCCTCTTCCATCTCTGAAGTAAGTGAATTTGGTGATGTTTCATTAGGGGCTGCTACAGCTTTAAAAAAAGTGCTCACTTTGGCGTTTGTAGTGTTAGTTGTTTTTAAGGTTTTATCAGGTTTTTGTTGCCTTCTTGATGTCATATTTGACATAAAATATAGGTTGGATTTAGTCCCTAGGGACTGAACATTAAAGACAAAGTCCTTCTGCTTAGAAAGCTGCAAACAAACTGATCACTTTAATTGCACCTGGGTATGTTAATGGGTCAAGAGCTCTTTAATTTCCAGTATTATTTATAGATGAACACTGCAATAATTCCTGTACACAGAAAGTTTTCTTATTCCCTTTCCCGGAAAGCTGCAGTATTGTGCCTATTGTTAAGCAGCAGCTCCTGTTGTTATGTGATGAAAATAGTAGCAGTCTATCTCACACCATATCACCAACCTTTAGGATTAAATGTATACTGTAGCCCCTTATTTGTTTCTTCTAATCTCCCATAGGCTTATTTATGGGTGTACATGTCCCTTTCCTTTTGTGAGACTCCTGCCATTAGAACAGGCTGCAGGAAACAGCTCGTTGGAGCACTATTCTGATGCGGCCATGCTGGTCCGTGGCCGGCTCCGCCCCCAGCTTTCAAACTTTTTTTAAGGGGTGGTTTGTGTTTTTTCAGAATTTGTACAGACAAAGGTAATAATTGAAGTTGGTTGAGGATGTACATAAATATTTGAAACATTACTCATTAAAATGAAAATTATAATTTATTTGTGCATACAAATTTATGTTACTACATTACAAAAAATATGATACACTCAAGAATAACACACATTAAGCTAAACTTTTACCTACCATATTCTAAAATTTCTGGAAAACTGTCTTTAATGTGAGCTGTAAGAACTTTATAAACATGTTAAGACACCTTAAACTAAGAGCTTCCAATTCTTGTCATCGGGAACTTCATGTAGGACTAATTTTCAGGATGTCTGATCTCACAGCACATGTGATGTAATCATACAATGGTGATTAAAACATTGTACCTGTCGTTTTATAGCCATTACTTATGGCTTTTAAGATGGGATTTAGGATGTAATCCATAGATGAACATCTGATCTCAGTGCAATCTATTAACCTCAAAATCCTTGAGAGCATCATCGTCCAGGAGAAAGATTGCTTATTACACTTCCACTACTTAGATTTGTTTGGGGAGAACTGGATTCCTATGGAACAATATGAAAAAAGAATTCAATACCTTGGAGAACTTAAGATTAAGAATTTCACTGATCATTCTTTCAGAAAAATTAAAACTGACAAAGTTGAGAAAATGCAATATAGGGCTGTCCTAAACTCACTTGGTTTTATGTAGTTTGCTTGAAAGTTTATAAAGATCTGGCTTGTATTACCTGACAAAGTATTCCTCATTTGTCAGAACATTGGAAACACTATTTTCCTGAATATGACCAGTTATGGGCTGTAACTGGGACTACGTATTTTCAGTCATCAGCATTCCTTATTGTCTGACCTTTGGAATCACTATACCTTATTCTCTATCAGCATTGTGCTCAGTTAAGTTTATCTTTGACTCTTTTTTCCCTCTCAGTAACAATGTTTACTAATCTGCCTTTTTCTGAAAAATAAAGGTATGTTTGAAATTCTCCAGTGCACATGTCCTGCTATTTTGTTCTCATTCATTTCAACTCCATCTTGCTTTGAAAGATATTTGCTTTTCATGGTTACTTGTAGAATCAATAAGTGAACTGAAGCTTGAAAATCTTTATATACATGAGAAAATTATTTACTGTTAAACAATATACAAGCTGAAATTATTTCAGTAATTTTATGACCACTAAATCCATTAATACAAATGTATTGTGATAAATAACTGTATTGGCAAATTGAATGAAGATGTGTGCAGCTACTTTAAAACCTTTTTTATGTACAGTATAGCTTACTTATTAGGATTTATTATATAATATATGTCCAGTTGCAATTGGAAAATACAGGAATAGATATTTTTTTGAGAAATGTGGTTTACTGGTGAGAGATAATATAAAGTTGATATTTAGACAATTATCACTGTATTTTTATGCAAAATTTAATTAAGCTTAATTATTTTTTGAACTTTCTGCTCTGAAATGTTATCAACAGGAGAATCTTAGTATGTCATGTTTGGTCCAAGTATTTTGTTAGCTGAGATCCAGTAGTTTACGGAAGATTTCCTGCATCAGAGAGTGACACCTTAGAATAACTAAAACCAACATTTCTTCTTAAAAATTCAGGAACTTTTCAGTAGAAATTAAAATGTGTCAACATTTATTTCTTTCTTCTTCTGTGAGAGGTGAAAACAAACTTTAGGTTGCATGTCCTGTTAATTTTTTTTTTCTTCAACTCTTTTTATCGAGAAACTTCAGAAATGTTAAGTGGCAAAACATAAGTGTCCTTTATTGTTCACACAACAAAACATTCTGCATAGCCATGCAAATAGTGTACTGAATTAACAATATATACATAAACAGAACAAATATGTTTTTAAGATTATCTTCATTTGGGAACATACTATCTATTGGTGCTAGATAGAGACAGGAATTGAAAGTACTTCTTAATGACTATCATAGAGCAAAAGCTATTGGATAAAGTATTGGAATGTGCAAGCCATTAAGCATGGTTTATTTAGAAGTAAGAGTGTCAGACTACAGTATGGTATACATTTCAATGTATATTTATATTTTAAGAAAGCATTTCAAAATAAAATGTTATGAAACAGTTGCAAATGTCCTTTATGAGTAGGTGGTGTTAGTAGGGGGAAGGTGGTGATGTTAGGGGGGAGATGAGTGTTAATGAATAGGGATGGGCATGTTTCTTGGCAAAGAAAAAAATATATTAACCTCTTTAGATAATTCAAATATGGAATGCAGCATTCAAATATTGAAAATTGAAATTGAAATACTGATTTATGTTGTAGACTTAAAAGTAAACCAATAGGAATCAGCTTTTAAAAAGTACATTATGGGCCAGATTATGAGTGGAGTGCTATTGTTAGCACGAGGATTGTAAATGTGAAAGTGTTGTTTATGCTCAAATCTATTTTACAAGCAGTACACTGTTTAAATTACTGCAATTTTGTTTTCGTGAACTTGCAGTAATTTATGCTCCCCACATTTTTTATGGGCAGTGTTGAGCAGCAATGTCTGTAAATGAGATTGTTTGAATGCAATCGCATTTGGTGTTCAAGCATTTTTATGTGACCTGAAAGGTTGTGTTAAGAGTTTGGTGGAAAAAAACAGTTGCACTAAACTACTCTATTACCCCTAAACTGCCATAACCCCCACCCCAAACTACCCATCTACACTAGCAACCCCTAATCTGCCCCACCACCACATCACAAACGACCCCACTATGCTATTAACCCCTAAACCACCACAATCCCACATCACAAAATACCCCTCTACTCTATTAACTCCTAAACTGCCACAATCCCACCGCAAAATATCCACTAACATCTAAATCCCCACCTTTTTAACCTAACACCCGCTAAGTTACATGCTAAACAAAACTAACCTTACCTGTAATAAACAACAACCTAACAGTCCCTTTAAAAATAAAAAACCTGAACTTACCTTAAAAATAATAAAATCCAGCCTTACCTTTAAAAATAAAAAAACCTAAGCTTATCTTAAAAATAAGATAACCTTACATTACAGAAATAAAACCCTACCATTACAGAAAATAAAAAAACTGCAATTACAGAAAAAAAAACGTTATGCCTATTCTAAAATCAAACACCCCAAAATAAAAAAACCTATACTAACACTAAATTACAGCAATAGGTCTTAAAAGGATATTTTGTAGGGCATTGCCTTCAAGTGATTTTGCTCTTTTTAAAAAAACAAACAAACAGAAAAACAACAACACCAATCTACAAGTAACCCCCCCCCCCCAAAAAAAAAGACTATCTGATAAAAAGTCATGTAAAAAATGCCCTAAAAAGTAGATCTGTCTGGGGGTTACCCTTAGAAGGGAATTTAGATCTTTTACTGCCAAAAATAATATAAAAACAAAAAACCTAATAAAAAAAATCCACCAAAAAATCCTAACACTAAACCCCAAATATGGTACTCACCAAAGTTGGATCCGGGGGCGGCGCTCCATCTTCATCTCAGTGGTGCTCCATCTTCATCCCTGCAGTGGACAATCTTTGTTTCAGTGGCAGTCTTCTATCTTCATCCATCTTCTTATCTTCCCTCCCTGACGTCCTCTTCATGTGGTCACAAGCCACACACTGATTTTTTTATGCGAGATATCACCTTTATATGGGATACTCTTGCATTCCTATTGGCTGATTTTTAATTTCAAATTCAAAAAAGCCAATCAAATGAAAGCTTTTACCATTGACTGATTGGAATTTGAAATTGAAAATCAGCCAATAGTGTACCCCATATAAAGGAGGTAACTCACATTCGAAATTTAGTAAAGAGGATGTCTGGTATGGAAGATAAGGAGATGGATAAAGTTAAGAAGACCACCACCGGGATTAAGATAAGAAGACTGCCACCAGGATAAAGATAAAAGATCTCCGCCAGGATTAAACTTTGGTGAGTACCATCTTTGGGGTTTAGTGTTAGGGGTTTTTTTTGGATGCGTTTTTTTTTTTTAAGATTAGGTTTTTTGTTTGTTTTTTGAGCAGCAAAAGAGCTAAATTCCCTTCTGAGCGAAATGTCCTTAGATAGACTTTTTGGGGGTGGGTAGGGGATTAATTGTAGATTGTGTTGGGGGCTTTAATTGAAAAAGAGTTAAATCACATTAGGGCAATGCCCTACAAAAGGCCTTACTGTAGTTTAGTGTTAGTATGTTTTTATTTATATTTTGGGATGTTTTTTTTAAGTGAAGTTTTAGAATAGGCATAACTGTTTGTTTATTTTTTGTTAATTTGTTTGTTTTTTCTGTAATTTAGTTTTTATTTCATTTTTTTATTTTTATGTGGTGAAAAAAGGGGGTTCATTGGAGCCCTTTGCAGTCAGGCACCTGAAAACTTGAAAAAAAATGTATTCAATATTAATATTTAATAATGTGTTTAACAGTGTATGTACTGTAAATATTTTATATTCCAATATTCTTCACGTAAGGGAAAATGTTCTAACTATTTTAATATATATTCCTATATATACTGTATATATCTTTATATATGTATTCATATACTTACATGTATATATATATATATATATATATAGATAGATATATAATCATTATATATAGAAGTATTTAATACTTAATATTTAATAAATAGAACATATTCTTCTATGTGAAGAATATTAGAATGTAAAATATTTACAATTCATGTTGGATTTTGCACTCCTCATTGAAGTCTATGGGGGAAAAACGTTAATGCGGTCGCGTTATCTGAAGTCCAACTCTTTGGGGTCTATTTATGACTGAAGCGGAAGTTAAGAAGCTGCGGTCCTAAGACCGTTGCTCCTTAACTCGTCCGCCACCTCTGAGGTGGCGGATAACAATCAGCCCGATCAAATACGATCGGGTTGATTGACACCCCCTGCTAGCGGCTGATTGGCTGTGAATTTGCAGGGGGCGGTATTGCACCAGCAGTTCACAAAAACTGCTAGTGCAATGATAAATGCCTACAGCATATGCTGTCTGCATTTATCAATGTGTGGCGGACATGATTCGCTATAGAGGATCATGTCTGTTCGCACCTACATAAATAGACCTCTTTGTGCGTGTCGGATTTTGCTCTTGCACTAACTTTTTACTTTTAACTTGTAATACGCGTGCTACCCAACATGTGCAAAAATTTTACCTCTAGTGAAGTTAAAGCAGGAGCACTAAATAGTGATTCACTTGTAATCTAGCCCACAGTAAGAAAAGGATGAGTTTCTATGAAGAGGGGAAGAACCTTCATCAAGCCCAGGTGGAGAGAGTAGACTAAGATGAAGCCATTACCATTCTGTCCAATTTTAAAACTAGATGTGACTAGAGATCAGAAAATGATGCACTGTCTGATCATTAAGTGTTATCATAACTAGAAGAAAAAAAGATGAGTCTCTACAGGTTGCAATAGTTGGTCTAATGTTACCCTTAAAATTCAATAGATGGTACAGCTGCTGACTATAGACATTTATTTTTTAGTTTTTAACCTATGGTTAAACTAAAAAAGGTAAGATGAAGAGAACATGTTTTTAATTAAAATACATCTGCTTGTCATCTATGTATTCTTTTTCTTTCAGTAAAATATGTATATTAGGTTCAGACACCATTTCTCATTTTGCGTTTACTCTACAATTGTGTTTTTGTCTTTATCTAATTATTAGTTTTTCCTGCCTGTGTTTGTTTTTTCCTATTTTCTGATTAAGACAATCAGCGAGATTAAGTTTTGCTCTATACCGGGTGCATAAATAACACAAAAATTTAGCTTTATAGCACTTTCCGTAGCACTGCCATTACGAGTTACTGAAAAACCTTCTGTTGTTGTGCGGTATGGTGCGATAATCTTTACATGCTCATGCACGCTTTCCCCCATAGACATCAATGGGGAGAAAGTGTCAGAAAAAAACTAACACCTGCGATTGCGGAATGACAAATCGCCGTAACGCAACCCCATTGGTGTCTATGGGGAAAAGAAAATATGGGGAAAGGAAAATTACATTAAAACCTAACATAAACCACTAGTCTAAATACACCTAGTCCGCCACCCGCCAACAATGTCAACACTAAATAAAGTTTTTAACCCCTAATCCACCGCTCCCCGACATCGTGGACACTAAATAAAATGATTAACCCCTAATCCGCCACCACGACATCACCAACACTAAATAAACCTATTAACCCCTAAACCGCCGCCCCCCACATTGCGACTATTATATAAACCTATTAACCCCTAATCTGTCACCCACCCACATCGCAAAACACTAAATTAAACTATTAACCCCTATACCTAACACACCCCAAACTTTAAATTAAAAGTTACAATATAACTATCTTAAAATAAATAAAAGCTTACCTGTGAAATAAAAACGAAAGATTAAACTATATATTAAGCTAACATAACTATTCTAATAAAATAAAATAAACTTACAAATTAAAAATCCTAAATTACATGATTAAAAAAACCTAACACTACGAAAAAATAAAAACCCTAAATTACAAATTTAAATAAACCTAACAAAACGAAAACATTTAAAAAAATCAAACATTACAAAAAAAACCGCTAAAATTACGAAAAATAAAAAACAAAAAATATTAAATGAAGAGGATCCTCCATGCTGGATGTCCATGCTGCCGGCGACGATGCTCCAGGCCTCCACAGCTCCGCGCCACCGAGATGAAGATAGAAGATGCTTCTGCGATGGATGTAGATGTCGCCGCCTGGATGAAGACTTCTCGTTGCCTGGATGAAGATGGATGTCTGGACTTTAGGAACTGTGAGTAGATTTTCTGGGGTTAGTGTTTTTTTTTTTTTTATTATCGTTTTTTTTTTTTTTTTTTTTTTTATATTAGGGCTTTGGGCAGTAAAAGAACTGATTGTAAAAGAGCTGATTGCCCTTTTAAGGTTTTTTTAGACTTAGGTTTTTAATTTTGGGTGTTTGGTTGGGTGGGTTACTGTACTTTGTACTTTTTTTAGGTAAAAGAGCTGTTTAACTTAGGGTAATGTCCTACAAAATGCACTTTTAAGGGCTATAGGTAGTTTATTGTTAGGTTAGGAGGTGTTTTTATTTTGGGGTGGCTTTTTTTGTTTTTATAGGGCTATAAAATTAGGTGTAATTTTTATTATTTTGGATAATTTCGTTTTTTATTTTTTGTAATCTTAGTGTTTTTTATTTTTTGTAATTTTAGCATTTGTTTTTTTTTGTAATTTTTGCGTAGTGTTAGGTTCATTTAAATTTGTAATTTAGCTTTTTTTTCGTAGTGTTAGTTTTTTTTAATCATGTAATTTAGGATTTTTTATTTGTAGTTTATTTTATTAGAATAGTTATGTTTGGTTCATTTATAGTTTAATCTTAGTTTTTTTAATTTCACAGGTAAGTTTTTATTTATTTTAAGATAGTTATATTGTACTTTTAATTTAAAGTTAGGAGGGTGTTAGGTTTAGGGGTAAATAGTTTAATTTAGTGTTTTGCGATGTGGGGGGCTGGCAGTTTGGGGTTAATAGGTTTAGTTTATTAGTTGTGATGTGGGGGCTGGGGGTTTAGGGGTTAATAGGTTTAGTTTATTTATTGACATGTGGGGGGCTGGCGGTTTAGGGGTTCATAGGTTTAGTTTAATTGTTGCCAAGTGGGGGGCTGGTGGTTTAGGGGTTAATATTTTATTATAGTATTGGCAATGTGGGCGGGGCGGTAGGTTTGGGGGTTAATAGGTTTATTTAGAGTTGGCGATGTGGGTGGGCGGCAGATTAGGGGTTAATAGGTTTATTTAATAGTCACGATGTGCGTGGGCGGTGAATTAGGGGGTTAATAGGTTTATTATAGCATTTGGGATGTGGGAGGTGGCTGTTTAGGGGTTAATAGGTAGTTTATGGGTGTTAGTGTACTTTGAAACATTTTAGTTATGAAATTTGTGAAACGTTGTTTCACAAAATCTCTTACCACTGGTCTCAGATCACGGAATGGATCGTGTTTGTATAGGCTATAACGCAAGCATTTTAGCCGGACTGCACAACCTGTAATACGGCGCAATGGAAATCCCGCACTCAAACATCATTCTTTGAATGTGGAATGGATCGTTGCATTACAGGCTAAAATTCTTGTGGTATAGCTATACCGCCGTGACTTGTAATACGGGAGACCTGCCATTCCACACGCAATGACAATTTTTGAGTGGTATAGTCGTACCGCACCATACTGCAAAACTTGTAATCTAGCTGAATATTCTCAGTACTTATTTGAGGTTAAGTTAGTAACATACAATGGACAATTATTTCACTTCTAGCTTCCAGTAGCATTCACAGAGCTAAGAGTTTACCCATTTAACATGGAAACACACCCATAAATGTGTTTACATCTACATATTTGCTACTAGTAACTCAATCCTCTGATGTGACAGTTAATTCTGCTTCCTTGGATAATCTGGATACAAACTGTATTGCCCCTTTCTTAGTAGTCTCTATGATTCGTGCTGTTGCAATTGAGCTTTGTGTTTATAATCTTCTGTTCATTAATTGCTTTTTATATGTCCTCTTAGTTAAATTGTTCTTCAGCTCCCATGTATCCGTCTCCCTTAGAGGTACCCATGTAAACTTTTGCTTGCTCTTATGCACTAGGAAAATGGATTCATTTATTGCAATCCTGTATTTTTGTATATTCTGCCTGCTCATTACCTACCTAAAGCATCAGCTGGGCCCCTTACATTAATTTAATAGATGCTTGGCTTTTATCTTATAGTTCATTGGCATGTTATCTGCTAAATTTCTTGCTATGCCAATCTCATAGCTAGAGGTGCATAGTCTATCATCTATCTATCTATCTATCTATCTATCTATCTATCTATCTATCTATCTATCTATCAATCATATATCTATCTATATATCTATCTATCATATATCTATCTATCTGCCTCTTTATCTATCTATTTATCTATCTAACTATCTATTATCTATTTATATATCTATCATCTATCTATCCTTCTATCTAACTATCTTATATCTATATATCTATCTATCTTTGTATCTATCTATCTATCTATCTATCTATCTATCTATCTATCATCTATCTATTAATTTACATTTGTAATGCAGAAGTACTGACATTTTTAATAAAGGTATTAGAAATGTGTGGCACTATAAACATAGAACAAGAATAATTGCCTATAAAACAGTAAACTATTAAGGATTAAATAGCATTGTTATTTGGTAAGATGTTGTATAATATTGCTGCCTTAGGCAAACGTTTAGGCATGTATGCATATTTTAGTGGAATCATTCTAAAGGTAATCTTTCAATCACTGCCTCAAATTGTCAGTAGAATTATGTGTACTATAATGTATGTATTATGAAAGGAAATCATTTTTTTAAAATTACACTGTTTGATATTGTAACCTTGAATGTTACTCAAGTCAGATTCCGAATCATCATCTAATAAAAAGGAGAGAAACAGGCAAGGGTGGAATGGGGTTTTATCTACATCTAATTTTGAGAACTAAAAACTAATAGTCAGCCAATGGGAAAGGAAAACATCTTAAAAAACAAATGCATTCTTTCAATCTTTCAAACAAATCAGCAGAATTCTCATTTTATAGCTGAAGGTGTTGGGAGGGGAAAAGACAGGCAGTGCACAACATAAATTCCTGTGAAATGTATTGACTCGCACATATTAGTTTGTAAAATAGTGATATTTATATGATGGCTAGTAGTAACACAGATTTCTTTATTGCAATAGGCCAAAGTATGCACTAAGGTTATTGGTTTACTTTATCCAACAGGTGGCTGTAGGCTGCATTTTCAATATAAAGCTCTAATTGATATTAATACATGCACACTGTGGAGAGATAATACCAGAAAAGTAATTCAAATTGAGTTAATTAAAATAATTACAGACCTTTGTGCATCTCTATTTGTCATATGCTTCTGCATAATGTAATAATGGGTCAAAATTATTGGTGACATAACATATGGTCAAACAACCAAACTTTGAGCGATAGTGTTAATGGTTGTACAACAGGAAGGAACTGATAACCTTTTACGAGCAATGTGCCAAAGTAATGTTATAAAGTGCCAAGCTATGCCAGTCTCTTATTTTAAATTAGGTTTTATTAAAAAAAAATCAATATTCAATAATAAATAAAACAACTAACATTAAAGGGACACTGAACCCAATTTTTTTTCTTTCGTGATTCAGATAGAGCATGCAATTTTAAGCAACTTTCTAATTTACTCCTATTAACAATTTTTATTCGTTCTCTTGCTATCTTTATTTGAAAAAGAAGGCATCTAAGCTTTTTTTGGATTCAGAACTCTGGACAGCACTTTTTTATTGGTGGATGAATATATCTACCAATCAGCAAGGACAACCCAGGTTGTTCACCAAAAATGGGCCGGCATCTAAACTTACATTCTTGCATTTCAAATAAAGATACCAAGAGAATGAAGGAAATTTGATAATAGGAGTAAATTAGAAAGTTGCTTAAAATGTCATGCTCTATCTGAATCACAAAATATTTTTTTTTAGTTCAGTGTCCCTTTAAATTGGACTACTGTGAACCACATACCAACACCAGATTAAATACTGTACTGCAGCCCCTCTTTAATACCCATCATCATCAGACCCCCTGACTCAAAGTTATTCTGTTAGTCCCTTAATATCCTCTGGGCTGTCCAGACGCTGATTGCTGTTTTAAAACATGCACCAAAAGCTATGTTTATTATTTGCATGAGGATGTACAAAAAATAACGCACCCTGTTCTATGAAATGTGCTCAAACCCATAGCCTCCAACTTGTCTAAATATCACGACAAACCAAAACCGGTACATTTACAAACAATGCATAGAAATATTGATATTGTAAAAAAGCAATACTTGTCAGATACTACAAGTAACAATATAGTGATTGAGCAATTGTGCAGTATGCCCATTATGCCAACACACAAATATCATTTAAATGGTTTAGCAGCGGTAAAGATGGAAAAAGATTGCAATAAGTTCCTTTGTAACTCACGGCTGAGCTATCCCATTTCAAAGCCTTTAATAAAGCTGGCATAACTTTTAGTAACAGCAATCACTATGAGTGTGAATCAGAAATTAAGAGAAAGAGGTTACTCTACACCATTTATAGATGTTGGGGTCCTAATGCGACTTTCCTATAGATCCATTAGCTTTACAGAATGTCACATACTCAACACACAAACACAC
This sequence comes from Bombina bombina, assembly GCF_027579735.1. NCBI lineage: Eukaryota > Metazoa > Chordata > Amphibia > Anura > Bombinatoridae > Bombina > Bombina bombina. Next base: position 632,588,496 of record NC_069504.1, read on the forward strand.
ACACATTTTTTTTTGGCCTAGGCAAACAAGGCACTTGTCTAGGGAGGATTGGGAGTGGGCAGCACTTTTTATGTGGCTATATTTGTAAGAAGCTTACAATTATTTTAGAATACTTATACAGACTTAAAGGGATACTGAACCCAATTTTTTTCTTTCACGATTCAGATAGAGCATGCAATTTTAAGCAACTTTTTAATTTACGTCTATTATTGATTTTTCTTTGTTCTCTTGCTATCTTTATTTGAAAAAGAAGGAATCTAAGGTAAGGAGCCAGCAAATGTTTATTTCAGAACCATGGACAGCACTTGTTTATTGGTGCTGTCCAATCAGCAAGTACAACCCAGGTTGTTCACCAAAAATGGGCCAGCATCTAAACTTACATTCTTGCTTTTCAAATAAACATACCAAGAGAATGAAGAAGATTTGATAATAGGAGTTAATTAGAACGTTGCTTAAAATTGCATTCTCTATCTGAATCACGAAAGAAAAAATTTGGGTTCAGTGTCCCTTTAAATTCTAGTGGGGGGAATAATACGAGACTGCCCAAGGAGCTTACAGTTTAGAGGTAGCTCTGAACATTTATTTCAGTCAACTAGCTATTGCCTTTAGTTCCGTTGGCTTTTAGCACTTAGTATTATGTTTTGTGTGACTTTGATCTGTGACTGTGTGTGTGTGCATATGTCTGTATGTGTGTGCCTGTGTATGTCTGTGTGTGTGTATGTGTATAACTATATGAGCGTATGTGCATAACTGTGTGTATGTGTATTATGATCTATTTTTTTGTGTAGCATTCAATTATTTAGGCTAAAAAATAGTTGAAAATATATAGCAAATATCCTATAAAAATACAAATATCCTATAAAATACAATAAAAAAAAAATCAATTTATTACGTTAAATACAAGAAAACTTCCGGGATAGAATCAATTAGCTAAAAACACAGACATATTACAGTTATTACAATATGCACATAAAACGATAGTTACACAGAGAATCTAAGTTAAAGGGGCCTATCTATCAAGCTCTGAATGGAGCTTGATGCCCCGTGTTTCTGGTCAAGCGTGCAGGCTCACCAGAAACAGCAGTTATGAAGCAGCTCTGAGCAGGCGGACAGACATCGCCGCAATTCAACCCAATCGAGTACGATCGGGTTGATTGAAACCCCCCTGCTGGCGGCCCATTGGCCACGAGTCTGCAGGGGGCGGCGTTGCACTAGCAGCTCTTGTGAGCTGCTGGTGCAATGCTGAATACAGAGAGCGTATTGCTCTCCGTATTCAGCGAGGTTTGGCGGACCTGATTCGCACTGTCGGATCAGGTCCGCCAGACTATGATAAATAGAGGCCATAGTTACACAGAGAATTGTATACAACTAGGCAAACAGGCCTTGTGGAATATAGTATAGCAGAGTTTAATTCAGAGTCTCAAAAATTCCAGCAACTGTTGTATCTATAGGCAAAATGAGACAAAGGGTCCCAATTACAGACGGTAAGGAGTTTAAAGAAAAGGTGTATTTTAGTACTTACACCGGGTCTTTTTTGCTCCTGCTTTAGATAAGTCCAAATGTCCAAAAATGGCTTGAAACATAAGGCATCAAACAGCTAACATGGCTGTAGTAGTAGAATGTCCTTAGAACTTGGTGTGACTTATTTTTAATTTAAAGATATAGAGCTTACACAGCTTAACTTTGAACCCGAAGAGTACCTGTAGGAGCAGGTGTAGGAAGGGGAAATACAAATGGTCTGTGTGTTTGTTATAGGCTGAATGCTATACATCGACAGCCGTTACAAGTAACTATCCCAACACTTCCAAGAATCACCTGAGCTCTATATAAAGGCTCTTTAATTTAAAAATAACTCACACCAAGTTCTAAGGACATTCTACTACTACAGCCATGTTAGCTGTTTGATGCCTTATGTTTCAAGCCGTTTTTGGACGTTTGGACTTATCTAAAGCAGGAGCAAAAAAGACCCGGTGTAAGTACTAAAATACACCTTTTACCGCCTGTAATTGGGACCCTTTGTCTCCTTTTGCCTCTAGATACAACAGTTGCTGAAATTTTTGAGGCTCGGGATTAAACTCTGCTATAGTATATTCCACAAGACCTGTTTGCCTAGTTGTATCAAATTCTCTGTGTAACTATATCTTAGATTCTGTGTAACTATAATTTTATGTGCATATTGTAATAACTATAATATGTCTGTGTTTTTAGCTAATTGATTCTATTCCAGAAGTTTTCTTGTATTTAATGTAATAAATTGATTTTTTTCTTTATTGTATTTTATAGGATATTTGTATTTTTATAGGATATTTGCTATATATTTTCAACATTTTTTTAGCCTAAATAATTGAATGCTACACAAAAAATAGATTATAGGGACTTACACTGTTTAGCAGGTTACCTATAGGTGGACAGAGACACCTCCTATTTTTAACCAGCGCTCCTTTTTGTGTTTGAATGTTTAGCTGTTTTTGATTTTTTTTCTCTAGATCTGTTTGTAGAGGGAGCTCAGTGTTTTTTAGTTGCACAAATAGCCCTTGCTGATTTGTTTTTAAAGTATGTGTACTATGAGCAGCACTTCCAACAGTTTTCAGGACAGGGGACACAGTATTGATGGCAGTCAGCAGAGTCAAGTACCACATCACTATCACAATGATGTATTCAACCCACCCTAGAGGATTTGGGAGGTTTCACTCTAGGGGGATGTCCCGGAAGCAGTCCAGAAAATTAACTTTTAAGAGTGTAGTCCTCTCACTATAAGGATCCTTAATTGATGTGTTGAAGGATGAGCTGGCAAATGCTTTTTAACAGTCAGTGAACTTTACCACCGATTATGGAGTGTGTGGGCATCCCGGGGTGTGTGATGAGGGTAGTGGTACTTCTAGTGGTGGTGCAACAGCAGGCAACTCAGGTCAGGGCAGGAGCAGGTCTGTAGATTGACAGGGCTACTGATTATTTCTTCTCCACGCCGAGGTTTTGGATGTGCAGTATTCCACTGAAAGTATAGCAGGCTCTTAGAGGGATGGTGGCAAACTTGGTAGGAGAGTAAGCAGGCACCAATGTGGAAATGGGATTCATTGTCACTTAAGGAGCATCCAATATGGCAAAGGCTTTCTGTGAGGGTGACAAAAAATAGGTGTGTATTTTTTGGCTCACATCCTCCACTTGGTGGTAAAGTCTGCTATCCCTGAAGACAACTCTAGGTTAGCACGTTTACTTGAATGGTGCTAAAGGATTGCAGAACACTCAGTGGTAAAGCCAGTCAGCCTAGGCATGAACAGAAGAAGGCAGGGCCACTCCAGCACAGTCTTAAGCAAGATGCACATGTAGCCCTATTCCTCCCCTGAAAGCGTCTTTTTGAGGTTTATGTACTGTCAGTCCTGCCTATCTAATTTAGTAACTCTACTGCCTGCTGTTGCTGCTGCCACTCCTGCACCTGACCTCCCTGCTCTGTGGTTTTTATCATCCGTCAATGACAAATTCTCAGGGAACCGTTTGTTCGCTGTGTCCAAGGGCTCCAGGCACATGTTTGCCCTTTTCCTCCCCTAGGCCTACCTATTTCAGTAACTCTGCTGCCAGCTCATGACCTTCTTGATATGTAATGGTCATCATCTTTCAAATTAAAAAAATGCAATAAATTGTTACCTGCTATGTCCAAGGGTCTCTAAGCACTTCCTTGTCTTTCTCCCTTGGAGGTGTATTTTTGAGGTTTATGTTCTGTCAGACCTACCAATTCCATTAACTTTACCGCCTAATGCTGCTGCTGTCACTCCTGCTCCTGCCCTTCATAAGTCAAATATTATAGTAAACTGTTATCCTCTGTGTCCAAGGGTCTTTAAGCATGTTCTTGTCCTCCTCCCTTAGAGGTGTATTTTTGAGATTTATGTACTCTCAGTTCTACCTAGTCCATTAACTCTGCTGCCTGTTGCTGCTGCTACTCCTTCTCCTACCCTTCCTGCTCTGTGATGGTCATCATTTATTAATGCCAAATCCTCAGAGAACTGCTGGCCACTGTGTTTAAGGGGCTCTAGGCACATGATTGCCCTCCTCCTCCTATGGAGGTGTATTTTTGAGGTTTATGTACTGTCTGTTGGTCTCACCTATTCTGCTCCTGCCTTTCTTTGACTTGAGTCTCCAAGCTAACTTGTGTAAATACAAACTTGTAATGGAACAGGTGTGTTAGAAAGTGAGGAATGTGGGTAGCATGAGAGTTTTGAAAAGAATAAGAGAGTTGAATGAAAAATAAATATTTTATGGAAAGGTTGTTGTAGTGGGGTCTTTAGTTTCAATTTATTGTTTAAATTCTCTTTTGTAAAACTTGTTCTAGTTCCTGTATGTTTTTCTCACAGTTAACAATTCATTTTTCGAATGTTTGCATTTCCTAGCAGTGTAATTATGTGGCTTAAAGGAATGTTTTGAGGGCTTTCCATGTGCTTTAATGCAATTAAAAATAAATTTGTATTGAACAAAATTCTTATCTAAATATTCAGCCAAACCAAATGCACTGATAAATGAAATTCTGATGACCTGAATTTGTGAAGAATTTGGATGAACCGAAAATGTCACTCTTGCACATGTCTAATATAATGTACTATTATATTGAATGTGGGCAGTTATAATGGTAAGCACAATTGACAGAAACAAAACTATTTTGTAGGACATAAAAGTGGAATCTAAATGAATAGTAGTGCATTTCAAACTCAATTAAAGTATTTTTTTTAAATATTTCTTTGAAAATGTATCCCTGCTTTAGCAACAAATTTTATTGCACATTTCAAATCACATCATCTGCACATCATCAGCTTACATATGCTTAGAAGGTTGGCAGTACTTAGGGCATGGACAATTGGTGGAAATATACATGCATATTGTCTTGCACTCCACTGATGGCTGCTCCCTTGGATGAAAAAAAATACCAGCTAAGCAGTGCTGGCTTTTCAAGGCAGCAATTCTATTAACACAATTATTTCAAAAAATATTTCCAATGGAATTTAAAAAGCATTCTTGTGCATTTCAGACTTTTATTGTATGTCCTTTCAGCACATTTATTCATTGTTTTTAGATGCAGAGAGGGAATTCCTGTTAGTTATTGTCAGACTTCTTAATAATTTTATTGCTTGCACCATATATAGAGTCAGAAAGCACATTACATAGATACAGTATAATTAAGGTTAGCACAGGGAATCAAGGAAATGAAAGTAGAACACAGGTCAAAATTATATGGATTTCACCTTCTTCAAAAAGTAAAAGGATATTTTGAAAGAAAAGAAATCAAAATATAGAACTTGAGATATATATATATATATATATATATATATATATATATATATATATATATATATATATATATATATATATATATATATATATATATATAAAGATAGGTTTGACTGCAGGTTAAAGGAACATATATCTATAGTATTTATATATATATATATATATATATATATATATATATATATATATATATATATATTGTGAGGACTCAGCACTGGCTGTTTCATTGTGAAGGGAGTGCATAGGTTTAATGTAATATATATATAATAAATAGATAGATATAGGTATATAGATACTGGTAGAGAAACAGAGAGATAGACAGATGATGTGATGTAAAAAATAACTTATAGTAAATATCTTAAAGCATTATTTGATAAAACACTTTGGACTAATAGAGAAGATAATAGAACTCATACAGAAAGAAAAAAGTATGTTTCCTTTAGATTTTAATAAAAGAGAGGAAAACATCTTTAGTGTTTATGTTTTTAAAAATGTTTCTAATAAATAAGTATCAGGAGCACCCTATAAATAGCTAAAGTACATTTACTTGTCTCAAAGTAAAAAAGGAAATGTGTATAAAAAAAATCAGATAACATTGTAGGTCATTAAAGGTATCTTACTTTTTATCTTCAAGCATTTAATAGGTACAAGGTTATTGAGAAGTAATTGTTTCTTTGACAACTACCATGTCTGGTTTATGATGCTTCTTCATTCACTATTCAGTATTTGTTTGGTGATACTTTTGTCTCTGCATTAGAACTTAATGCGACAAATACATTTTTACTTTATCAAGATGCAATTTATACATTTATCACATATAGATAGATTGATAGATAGATATAAAAAACAGGAAACAGGAATAGAGACAATGCACTCACTGCTCTGGATTTTTGCTGGCTTTTCCTTGTTTTTAAAAGAAAAGCATATTTTTAGTCCATTAAAATTACATCAAATTTATCAGAAACACAGTGTAGACATTGTTAATGTTGTAAATGACTGTAGTAACTGGAAATGGCTGATTTTTAATGGAACATATAAGCTAGCTACAATATAACTATTTACTAACTACCTAGTTAAAATAAATACAAACTTACCTGTGTATTAAAAATAAAACCTAAGCTTAAAATAATAAAACCTAACATTATTAAAAATGAAAAAACTAACATTACAAAAATAAAAAACCTAAAATTAAAAAAAAAATTAAAACTACAATTACAAAAATAATAAACACTAACATTACAAAAAAAAACTAAAAAACTAACATTAGAAAAAATAACAAACTAAATTATCCAAAATAATACAATTATTCCTATTCTAATACCCCATTTAAAAAAACAAATCCTTCCCAAAATAGAAAAACCCTAATCTATAATAAACTACCAAGGGCCCTTATCAAGGCCTTTTGTAGGGCATTGCCCTAAAGTTAACAGCTCTTTTTCAAAAAATAAAAACACACGCCCCATAACATTACAAACCCCCACCCCCCCCAAACCCACAAAATAAAAAAAAAACTAACTAAAAAAAAACTAATCTACCCATTGCCCTGAAAAGAGCATTTGTATTGGCATTGCCCTTAAAAGGTAATTCAGCTCTTTTAAAACCTATTAAAAATAAAAAATGCCCTAATCTAAAAAAAACACCCCAAAAATAAAAAAATTCCCATTACAAAAAATAACAAACAAAATTATCTAAAATAATAAAAATGATTCCTATTCTAATACTTAAAAGAGCCTTTTGTAGGGCATTACTCTAAAGTTACCAGCTCTTTGGCAAAAAATTAAAACACACCCCCCCCTAACAATACAAACCCCCGCCCCTCCAAACCCACAAAATAAAAAAAAACTTAACTAAAAAAAACAACGAATCTACCCATTGCCCTGAAAAGGGCATTTGTATGGGCATTGCACTTAAAAGGGCATTCAGCTCTTTTTTGGCCTTTAAAATAAAAAAATAACCCCCCCTTACAAATATAAAAATTAATACTAACCCCAAAATCGATACTCACAGTAGCTGAAGTCCGGCAAAAGATCTTCAACCCAGTGGCGAAGCATCTTCATCCAGGCGGCTCCATCTTCAACAATCGTGGGACTGGCATCTTCTATCCTCTTCATCCCTGCGGAGTCCGAGCAGTCAGTGGAGGTCCATCGATCCGATGTGGAGGTCCTCTTCCTGCGATCGTCCGCCACAAACTGAGGATTCAATGCAAGGTATCCCTTGCATTGAACAGCCAATAGGATTTAAGCAGCTCTCATTCCTATTGGCTGATTTGAACAGCCAATAGGATTAAAACAGTTCTCATTCCTATTGGCTGATTTGAATTTTTCAGCCAATAGGAATGCATCAATACCCCAATATAAATATAAATCTTTCGCCGGACTTCAGCAACTGTGAGTACCGATTTTGGGGTTAGTGCTAGTTTTATTTATTTTTTATTTTGGGGTGTTTATTTTATAGATTAGGGCTTTTTTATTTTAATGGGCCGAAAAAGAGCTGAATGCCCTTTTAAGGGCAGTAAAAGAGATGAATGCCGTTTTAAGGGCAATGACCATACAAATGCCCTTTTCAGGGGGGTGGGGGTTTGTAAAGTTAGGGGGTGTTTGTTTTAATTTTTTGCAAAAGAGCTGTTAACTTTAGGGCAATGCCCTACAAAAGGCCCTTTTAAGGGCTATTGGTAGTTTATTATAGATTAGGGTTTTTTATTTGGGGTGTTGTTGTTTTTTAAACAGGGGATAAGAATATAAATATTTTTTGTTATTCTGGATAACTTTATTATTTTTTGTAATGGTAGTTTTTTATTTTTTGTAATTTTAGTGTTTATTATTTTTTGTAATTGTAGGTTTTTTATTTTTAGTAATGTTAGGTTTTATTAGTTTAAGCTTAGGTTTTATTTTTATTTCACAGGTAAGTCTGTATTTATTTTAACTAGTCAGTTAGTAAATAGTTATATTGTATCTAACTTAGGTTTTATTTATATTTTACAGGTAAGTTTGTATTTATTTTTAAATAGGTAGTTAGTTAATAATTGTAACTTTAATTTAGGTTTATTTTAATTATGTTAAAGTTAGGCGGTGTTAGGTGTAGGGGTTAATATAGTTTAAATTAGGTAGTTGTGATGTGGGGTTGGCGGTTTAGGGGTTAATAGATTTAGTTAGTGTTGGCGATGTTTGTGAACTGCTGTTTAGCGGTTAATAGATTTAGTTAGTGTTGGCGATGTTTGGTAACGGTGGTTTAGAGGTTAATAGGTGCTGGGGGACCCAAAGCAGCCAGTCTATACATATCATGTGTAGAATGTGTACAAGCCTAATGAAGGGGAGCCTTCTATTAGTGCAGATTGCAGTTCTTTCTATCTATCTATCTATCTATCTATCTATCTATCTATCTATCTATCTATCTATCTATCTATCTATCTATCTATCTATCTATCTATCTATCTATCTATCTATCTATCATCTATCTATCTATCTATCATCTATCTATATCTATCCTCAAAATCATTATACTGAGCAGCATGTATATTATAACTATTGCTATTTTGCACCAGGGCTCTCTGTTGAATATGCCAGCTCCTGAGAAGAAGACTATGGCATCTATTTATCAAGCAGTCAACCGCAAATACGCTGGAATTATGCAGCGCATTTGTGGCGAGCCTGATTCGCCTTGGTTATCAAACCCTACAGACCGGCAAAAGTAGAATTTAGTGACGTAACATACGATCCACTGGTCTCAGTCCAACACAGATTGATGCTTACGTCACTCCAGATGTTCCGAATGCAAATTCGGCACTATCTGACTACTTTTGCTAGTTATCAAATAACTAGCAGGTACACTCGGCACTATTCCGGCCCAGCGTTCCTGGTTTTCAATCCGCCGCCCTGGAGGTGGCGGATGCCATAGGAATCAATGGGAGTCTGAAAGCAGCGAAAGCTCATGTTTGCTGCTGCCCGATATCCCATTGATTCCTATGGGAGAATAAAAGTTATGTTTACACCTAACACCCTAACATAACCCCGGAGTCTAAACACCCCTAATCTGCCGCCCCCTACACCGCCGCCACCTACATTATACTGATTAACCCCTAATCTGCCAATCCCTTCACTGCCGCAACTAAATAAAGTGTTTAACCCCTAAACCGCCACTCACTGACCCCGCCGCAACTAAATAAAGTGTTTAACCCCTAAACCGCCGCTCCCAGAGCCCACCGCCACCTACATTATATTTATTAATCCCTAATCTGCCCCCCTACACTGCCGCCACTATATTAAATGTATTAACCCCTAAACCTAAGTCTAACCCTAACACCCCCTAACTTAAATATAATTTACAGAAATCTAAACAAATTATTCCTATTTAAAACTAAATACTTACCTATAAAATAAACCCTTACGCCTAGATTTAGAGTTCTGCGTTAGCCGTCAAAACCAGCGTTAGGGGCTCCTAATGCTGGTTTTGGGCTACCGCTGGTATTTAGAGTCAGTCAGGAAAGGTTCTAACGCTCATTTTCCAGGGCCAGTGCTAGGATTTTTGACCACACAGGCGAGGATACATTTTGCCGCCCCGCCCCCCCCCCCCCGATTACATACTATCCCATTGCTAATTACATTGTAGCTATCTTAGGGTTTATTTTATAGGTAAGTATTTAGATTTAAATAGGAATATTTTCATTAATAATATTAATATTAGATTTATTTTAATAAGAGTTTAGTAAGGGATGTTAGAGTTAGATAGGGTTATTATACTTAATATATATATAATATAATAACGATATTAACTATATTAACCCTAATATAATTAGGGTTAATATAGTTGATATATATCATATAATAACAATATTAACTATATCAACCCTAATATAATTAGGGTTAATATAGTTAATATAGCTGGCGGCGGTGTAGGGGGATTTAGATTGTAGGGAAAAGAGCAGTTTACTTTGTGACAAAGCCACGCAAAAAGCCCTTTTAAGGGCTGGCAATAGAGCAGTTTACTTTGGGGTAATGCCACGCAAAAAGCCCTTTTCAGGGCTATTTGTAGGGTTAGACTTAGGTTTAGTGGTAGAGATAGTTTAGTATTTTAGGGGTTAAATAATTTAATATAGCTGGCGGCGGGGTAGGGGGATTAGATTAGGGGTTAATTAATTTAATATAGATGGCGGCGGGGTAGGGGGATTAGATTAGGGGTTAAATAATTTAATATAGCTGGCGGCGGGGTAGGGGTATTAAATTAGGGGTTAATAATTTTAAAATAGATGGCGGCGGGGTAGGAGCTCATTTTAGGGGGTAGGTAAGGTAGATGGCGGTGGTGTAAGGGGCTCACTTTAGGGGGTAGTTTAATATAGTTGGCGACGGTGTAGGGGGATCACATTAGGGGGTAGTTAATGTAGGTGGCGGCGGGGTCTGGGGGCGGCAGTTTAGTGGTTAAATATTTTATTAGGGATTGCGGTGGGGGATCGCGGTTGACAGGTAGATAGACATTGCGCATGCGTTAGGTGTTAGGTTTATTTTGTAGCTAGTTTAGGGAGTTACGGGGCTCCAATAGACAGCATAAGGCTTACTACTGCTGCTTTTTGTGGCGAGGTGAAAATGGAGTAAGATTTCTCAATTTTCGCCACGTAAGTCCGTACGCTGTATATTGGATACCAAACTGCGCTGGTTTGGTATACCTGCCTATGGCCCAAAACACTACGGGCGACGGCAGAAATATACGAGCGTAACTTCTAGGTTACGCCGTATATAGGATACCAAACCAGCGCAAAATTTAGCGTCGCTGGCATTTGCGGGCTACACTGCATATCGGATCGGGCCCTTTATTGTTTCAGTACTTTTAAAATCCAGTTTTAGAAGATGATGTAAGATTACAATTGTTGGGGCGGAACCGGCTTCTAATGGACAGGTTGAAGAATTATTGTCTCTAGGAACTAGGTCATCTACCTAAATCTTTATTGAGCTATTTAAATAATGCTTTTGTGCCTTCTATAAAAATAATACTAATCAACATCTCTTGCTTTGGACAGAATATAGTTTTATATCAAGAACATTATGTCTATTAACTATGTAGATGATTTTCAATGGTATCAAATGGAACAATTAATGGTCTTTTTTTACCTGCTGATGGCAATGACTTCCCCTTGCGACACTTTGGGGGTTCTTTTTTTAATCTTTTCTTATTATTTGTTTACATTTTTGTGTGTGTGATTTCTTTGGTATGAATGTGTGAGTGGTTTGGGGGCCATATAAGCATTAGTTTCTAATGATTTTAATGTTTGCAATATTTTTTTCTGATTACTTTGGCAATAAAATATTGAATTTGTAGAGTGCTTAGATTCACATTATTAATCAGATTTTGAGCTGGGAATATTGTCAATATTCTAACCCATGCACCTATGCGCATTTATTAATTATTACAACTAAACATGTATAATTAAGTTGTGCTATAATTTTTTGATTAATTCCCAGTTTGTTTGATTGAGAGCTGGCATTTGTATGGCTGTAGTGGGGACCGACGTTTTGGAAGAAACCTTGACGTGGTACCTGGGCCTGTCCCATTTGGCCAGATGCGGTAACTAACTCTTCCAGGTTTGCTTTTAATCTTAGCTGAGAACTTGTAAGCAAGTGCTGGACTTTCTCTGTGTGTTAATTTAATTTGTAATTTTCCCTATGGGCCTTGCACCCAGACTTGTCTGGGGTTAACTGCCTGTGACTCTGGAGACAACACCCAGGGCTGAGCATGTTGCAAAATCATTGGATGTGTACCCAGTCCAGTCTGAGAGTGCAGTCCCCATCTGTGTTTTGTATGTATATATATATATATATATATAACACACAGAGAAAGTCCAGCACTCACTTACAAGCTCTCAGCTAAGATTTAAAAGCAAAAATGGAAAGGTTAGTTACCACATCTAGCCAAATGGGATAAGCCCAGGTAGCACAATGCAAGCTCTCAAATCCAAACAAACTGGGAACAAGGGAAGGGTGCACAGGCTTATGTAATCACCCTAGACATATACAAAACAAGGAAGGGGACTGCACTCTCATACCGGACCTGGTACACATCCCTTGACCCTGCAACATGCTCAGTCCTGGGTGCTCACTGGCACTCACAGGAAGCTGTGCTGTCCCCAGAGTCACAGGCAGTTAACCCCAGACAGGTCTGGATGCAAAAACCATAGGGAAAATTACAAAACAAATTAATACAACACACAGAGAAAGTCCGGCACTCACTTACAAGCTCACAGCTAAGATTTAAAAGCAAAAATGGAAAGGTTAGTTACCGCATCTGGCCAAATGGGACAAGCCCAGGTACCACGTCAAGGTCCTTTCCAATACCTGGGAACCTAAAACAGTCACACAATGCAAGCTCTCCCCTTGCCTTGTTCCTACCACTACTCTAATCAGCCAATAGAATTACAGTAGCTCTTATTCTATTGGCTATTCAAATCAGCCAATAGAATTAAAGTAGCTTTCATTCGATTGGCTGATTTGAATTTGAAGGCTTAAATCAGCCAATAGGAATTTAAGGAACGCCATTTTTAGTCGCGTACCTTGAATTCCTATTCAGTGTACGGCGGCAATCGTATGAAGAGGATCCTCCACGCTCCATGGCTCCGGTCTTCAGTTCCAGCGTCGCAGATCTTCAGTTCCTGCATCGCCGGTCTTCAGTTCCAGAGAGGACGGTCTTCAGCTCCGCGGTCATCGGTCTTCAACTCCTCCGCACCGGCTGGTTCCTGGAAGAAGAAGAGGTCGCGGCCTGGAAGAAGACTTCTCCGCCTGGAACAGGACCTTCTCCACTGGTCTTCAGGACAGGTAAGGACCACTTGGGGGTTAGACTTAGTTTTTTTTAAGGGGGGATAGGGTGGGTTTTAGAGTAGGGGTATGTGGGTGGTGGGTTGTAATGGGGGGTGGTTGTTCTTTTTTTTTTACAGGTAAAAGAGCTGATTACTTTGGGGCAATGCCCCACTAAAGGCCCTTTTAAGGGCTGGCAAAAGAGCTGATTACTTTTGTAATTTAGTTTAGGGTAGGGACATTTTTTTTATTTTGGGGGGCTTTGTTATTTTATTAGGGGGCTTAGATTAGGTGTAATTATCTTAAAATTCTTGTAAAAATCTTTTTTCATTTTTTGTAATTTAGTGGGGGTTTTTTGTAATAAAGTTTAGTGTATTTAATTATATTTTAGTTTAGATAATTGTAATTTATTTAATTAATTTATTGATAGTGTAGGTGTATTTGTAACTTAGGTTATGATTTATTTTACAGGTAATTTGGTAATTATTTTAACTAGGTAGCTATTAAACAGTTATTAACTATTTAATAGCTATTGTATCTAGTTAAAATAAATACCAAGTTACCTGTAAAATAAATATAAACCCTAAAATAGCTACAAAGCAATTATTAATTATATTGTAGCTATCTTAGGGTTTATTTTATAGGTAAGTATTTAGATTTAAATAGGAATAATTTAGTTAATATTATTAATATTATTTAGATTTATTTTAATAATAATTAAGTTAGGGGGTGTTAGGGTTAGACTTAAATTTAGTGGTTAATATATTTAATATAGGTGGCGGCTGTGTAGGGGGATTAGATTAGGGGTTCATAATTTTAATATAGGTGGCTGCGGTGTAGGGGGATTAGATTAGGGGTTCATAATTTTAATATAGGTGGCGGGGGGTAGGGGGCTCAGATTAGGGGGTAATACAATTAATATAGGTGGCGGCGGGGTCCGGGAGTGGTGGTTTAGGGGTTAATGCTTTTATTGTTAGGAGTGAGAGGGGGGATTGCGGATAGAGGGGTATACGTGTCGGGCTATGTTTGGGAGGCGTGTTAGACAGTAACAGGAGATTTAATATTTTAGTCAGTTTTTTAGGCGGCGGCAGTTTCTAAAGTGCCGTAAGTCACTGGCGACTCCAGAAATTTGTACTTACGCTTATTTCTGGACATCACTAGTTTGTCAGACTTACGGCAGTTTAGCAACTGCTGGCGCCATATATGTGATAGGTCACTGTGCAAGCTGAAACTAAGGGCGGCACAGGTTTCCACGCTTGCACCGAAACCTGCACCATATATCGGATTGCGCCCTAGAAGTAAAAAAGTGAGTCATTGTGAACCTCATTTGCATATCTCAGCCAGAATCCTTTGCTGCATTGGAAACAGTGTAATCAGAGAGTTTCTGGGGTAAAAGCAAGTCTTCTGAATTGTCTAGATTTGTAAATGGTTTACACAATGAGTTATTTTCTCTACATTTTGAATTTAGTGGAGGATTTTAAACTCACTTTTTGCCTCCCCATATTTTAAATTGCTGTTGTATTTCCCCAGAAAACAACTTTATCAAGCAGTGATTCAACCTACTCCCAGCTGATGAGTGGCACCATGAAACAGCTGTCTTAGGATTGGTCTGAATCACTATACTACCCCTAGCCAAGCTTAGAAGCTGTGTAATGCGGCAATACTATGGCGTCAAGGGAAGTCTGCCTTAAAAAGCAGGCTAGAAGTAAAAAAGTGAGTCATTGTGAACCTCATTTGCATAGCTCACCCAGATTCCTTTGCTGCATTGGAAACAGTGTAATCAGAGAGTTTCTGAGGTAAAAGCAAGTCTTCTGACTTGTCTAGATTTGTAAATTGTTTACACAATGAGTTATTTTCTCTACATTTTGGATTTAGTGGAGGATTTTAAACTCACTTTTTGCCTCCCCATATTTTAAATTGCTCTTGTATATATATATATATATATATATATATATATATATATATATATATATATATATATATATATATATCCTCCAAAAAGAGATAAGCACAGTCTTACATTACCACAACTGCCAGGGTGCACTTCACATAAAAAGTGTATGTTCCTCGCTTGCAAGAAGGCACTCACTGGTCTTTAATGAAAAAACAACTTTTAATTCATATTTTAAAAGGCAAATACATCCATAACGTTTCGATGTCGTTGTGACATCTTTGTCAAATGTTCTGCTAACATCACCAATATACGACAATCATGTTCCCAAAGTAGAAAATCGCTAACATTAAACATCTATTACCAACCTTATATACATATACATATTCACATTTTCCCGCTCCGCAGTTCCTCAATCTCCCTCCTGACGTCATCTCGCTGAAACGTGGGCGTGAGCGTGAAGCGTCATTCGGTTCCGATTGGCTGTGTGTCTCCATGGCAACAGCGTGTACACAAACTACGGTGCATCACTCTCATCCGCCCCCACTGATGTCACCACGCAACAGCGTGATCTCCGCCTCTCCGTATAGGCTAGTCAGCAGGCTGTTGCCACGGAAACCCACAGCCAGGAAAAACAAAAACACCAACATACTGTGTTAGTCCTAAAATAAGGTGTACGTGTTTAGATAGTATTCGATCGATATGATAGCTTAAGGATATAAGCATATTTCATGTGAGGCACAACAGTGCTCTTCAATTGTAAATCCACTAGTGATTTAACTGCGATCGATACCATCTCCACACATAACAGCCCAAAAAAGGACAATCTTAATAAAAACAATGTAATTGTTTGGCAAATATATCCTACGCTAATAATTTGCAATCCCTGCATGATATAGTTAACACTATATTTATTCATCATAATCTCTAATATATACATTTGGCTCTATTGTTATATACACTTATGATACATAAATTACCATCTCCTTCATGTCTGTTTGGAATAGATAGAAACCAGTGTGTACCCACTAGAATGAAGATTCATGTAGGATCCTGGAATATATTCCCACATATTGGAGTGGTAAATTAGAGTGTATGTCCATGGTCAGTCAATGGGTCATTTAGGTAGAATGGTCCAAAGTCCATATTAGTATTTAATCCCTTTGGTATAACCGTATCCAGCATGTGAATCCATTTTGTTTCCCTCTGGAGCAATCGATTTGCTCTATTGCCACCTCTTAGTAATGGTGGAATGTGGTCAATGACCATCATTTTCATGCTTGAAACAATATGCCTGTATTGTACAAAATGGCGTGCTACAGGCTGATCTGAATCACCCAATTTTAACCCCTTAATGACCACAATGTACCCTGTATGTCACTGGTCGTTAAGGGTTTTTTCAGGACATAATAGCACAAGTCTAGCAAGAACACGCTATTAATGCCCTCCCTCCAGCAGGCTTTGTGGAATAGATCAGTCTCAACGCTGGTGGCAAGACCGCGCTATAAAACAATCAATTCCCAAAAAAGGGCCAGCGACATACAGGGTACGTCGCTGGTCCTTAAGGGGTTAAGGCTTCGAATATGGCACACCAATGGTTTGCCATCCTATCCCTGAAGCTTGTGATAGTTTTCCCGATGTATACCAGGGAACATGGGCAAATCAGCATGTAAATGACATGCGTACTGGTGCAGGTCAGTCGATGACGTATAGTGTAGCGTTTATTTGTATGTGGATGTTGAAAGGTCTTCCCTCTTTTCATGCCATTGCATGTCGTGCAACCACCACAGGTGTAACAGCCTTTATTTGAGGGCTTCAACCATGTATCTTTCTGGTAACAGCTGACTGGATCAGTCTTCACAAGCAGATCACGTAAATTATCAGCCCGCCTATGCACCATACGTGGTGGTCTGGTACCATAGAAAGGGAGCGTCATATCCGTTTCCAGGATTGACCAGTGTTGACGTACAGATCTGGCTAGTTTCATACTCATGGGAGTATAAGTGCTAATAAAGTTCTGTTGAGTTGTGGTAATGTTTTTTGGTTTATTTGCATGTGTGGCCGTGCCATCCAATAACTCCACTCTTATGCTGTGGACCATTCTACCATCATAACCCCTCTTTATTAACTTAGCTTTCATCTCATCCAGTTGTCTTAACATCGTGGGTACATCACTGTTGTTACGGATGACCCTAGTGAGTTGTGATTTTATAAGCCCTGTTTTTTGGTGTCTAGGGTGAAAGCTGTTTGCTTCTAACAGAGAATTACGGTCGGTTTCCTTGGTATATAATGATGTACCAAAGACACATTGTTCATCATCTAATACCTTAATTATATTAAGGTCCAAAAAATGTACCTCAGTATCACTGTACTCAAGTTTAAATCTAATGGGACAGTCCATGGAGTTCAAACCTGACACCCATTGCTCTAATTCAATCGCATCCCCTCTCCACACCAGGAACACGTCATCAATATAACGTACGTAGTACCTGATGCGGGGATGGGCATGGGGTTTCATGGCCTGCTGTTCATACCATGCCATGTACAAATTTGAATACGAGGGTGCCATGTTTGAACCCATGGCTGTCCCAGAGATTTGTAAATAGTAATCATATTCAAATCTGAAATAATTCTTGTCCAAACATAACATGACTAGTTCGCACAAAAATTCCACAGGTGGCCCTTCATATAGAGGATTGTCAGTCACCATGGACCTGACAGCCCCCACTCCCCCCTCATGAGGGATGGAAGTGTAGAGGCTGTCAACGTCCATGGTGACCAACAGATCATCTGCACATAAATCAGTGTAACTTCTAAGAGTTTGTATCAAACTTGCTGAGTCCTGTAGGTATGCAGGAATGCCCTTAACTACAGGTTGTAGATGGAAGTCAATGAACATAGATAGACTGGATAACAAAGAATCCCTGGCAGACACAATTGGTCTGCCAGGGGGATTTTCAAGTGTCTTGTGCACTTTTGGCAACAAGTATAGCACTGGAATCTTTGGATGATCAGTAATTAAAAAAACAGTTTCCTGTTCAGATAGTATCCCAGACTCCAGACCTATATGTATCTGCTGATCTATAATTCTTTTGTACGTGCCTGTAGGATTGCCTTTAAGTTTCAAGTATACCCCTGTATCTGAAAGTTGACGTAGAGCTTCTGCCCTATAATTGGTGTAATCCTGTATGACTATAGAGCCACCTTTATCCGCTGGGCTGATAATGATTGAATCATCATCTCTCAGAGACTTAATGGCTAATCTCTCTTCAGCATTTAGGTTAGGATACACAGTATCCATCTTGGAGTTATTAATGTCATGGCATATCATTCTTGTGAATCCCCTGATAGAAAGATGTGTACCAGGGGGTTCAAAGGATGATGGTTTCCTGAATGTGGGTGTAGGTCCCATGGTCTCATTCTTAAAAAAATTCTTTTAATTTTAGTTGTCCCTGTGCTAAATAAGTAGCAGCATGGCATGTTTGCTATACAGATTGAAGTTTCTATTGTGAGCCTTTTCAATAGTGCATCTAGAGGAAATGTTCTTTGTTTACTTACATCAAGATATTAAAGGCTTCTTGTGATTTTACAGTAACTCTGTCTTAAGCAAAACGACATGGCATTATTAATAACAACATGCTGAAGAACATATGTATTGCTGAACATTTTTCGGCCGTATGGCAAATAGAGTTTATCAGAGAGTTTTACTAGACATATAATTGAGGAAATATTGAAATGATTCTGTTTGTATTGAAGATAATTTCTGTATATGATGTTTTAGACCACTAAAGCAATTAGGCTTTCAATGGCTGTTTGCTTGTTATACTGTGATCCTAATCCCACTAGTATACAAGATTCAAAGCTTGCATTACGGTTAGAAATAGGTAGAGTATTGTCACTATAATATTTGAAATAATTCTCTTTTTGGTCTCAATTCTTATTATTTTTGTTTAATTAATATTTAATTGAGCTTAACAAGTAGTTAGTAAAATGTTAAACATTGCTAATGACAACACATAAATGCAATAATCTACAAACATTCCAGGGTTGTTTTGCAACTTATACGGTTTTCTGTAGAACAAATGTATATGATATACACACAAGGCATAAATCTGGCGCATAGGCTCCCTTTTCTGGAATGGACAAGATTTGCTCCCAGGCACCATGTTTGTCCAGCATTATGGCGAAAAGGTAGTATCCGATGCCTGTAGTTATTATTGCATGAGTAAATGCTCGATTGGTTGTGCGAGAGCAGGAGTTGTCAATTATTTCAACCATATTTGATTTGGATGATTAAATTACAGTTTCAGGCCCACTCATGCAACCCTCAAATGCTCATGCCCCAAATCTTTGTTTGCAGTTTGATCAATAGGGCCCCATTATGTTCTATCCTGAATTGTCTACAAAAATGTGTCATAATTTCATTAAACTATATAAACCAATAGGATATGCAGTAATAATGCTAAACACATAAAGAGCTCTATAATATGAAGATAAATCAGTCCCAAGAAGGATTACTATAGGTGTTACAAACAGTCCTGTGTCTCAAGGATTCTACGAAGTCTCAGTCCTCAAATAACTCTTCTCATACACCTTTGTATTTCAGGCAGCTCTCTATTTTCAACACAAAGTTGACAGGATCTATAAAAAAATTTAAAGCAAAGAGGCTTCCCATGTGTGTATCTATTAGAAGGTATCGTTAAAGGATGAATAGAAGAACAGGGGTACTAACATTTGGCAATATCACCCTAATGTGCTAGTAATAACCAGTTGGTACTTCACAGCATACCAGCTTGCTGTCTTCTGGTGAAAAGGAACTCCAGATCCCCAACTGACAAAATGAGCGGGTAAGGTAGCTGTTATATTAGTGCACAAGTGGATAGACAACAAATACTTGTATAAAAAATGTTTTAATACAAATGTTAATTAAAAACTTCAAACAAGTGCAAACAGGGGGTATATAACTACTCCCCTGTGATCTCTGCAACATGTTTCTTGGCGTGTAAATTTAATGTTTTATCAAGCAGATACAGCCGTGTATGCATGACCTTTAAATTACAAATCAGCTACCAATCACAATACATCATGTTACATGATGTAACTGCATATCAGCAGATAACATATTTAAAATGCTTGAGACCCTGAAAATAACCATCATAATGCACAACCAAGTATAGACCATATGGATGTATCTATTTAGAACCTACCTATAGTGTCTATATGATCCGATCATGTCTACCTCTATTTGATGAGAAGGCGTTGTTGATCTGCTTCACTGTCTAGTGTGGCATGCCCTGTCTCTAAGCTGAACCATCAAAGCTCTATGGGCAAGATAACAAGTCGCACGTAATGACTTTTCTATGCGTGATATGTTTTTTTTGTCAATCAATTTCCATTGAGCAGCTATTACAAGTTTTGAAAAATCGTGATTGCGAGTGTGCATTCACCTTTTACGCAACAATCCTTTCCGTGCTAGAAAATCTATAGTTAACAGTTTTCCGCAACATAAAAGTTTCACAAAACACTTACCCTCATATTAACACTGTCTAATAAAAATTATTAAAAAAAAAAATTGCACACAAAAGTTATAAGGGCTCAAAGATACGAAATTGCAAGTGTAAGAAGAAAAAATCAAACGTAGCGATTTTACATTGACATACATAAAGATATCTAGACATATATATATATATATTCATATACATGTCTCACTATAAATAGATATATCAGTTCAAAAATAATCAATCACATATTTAGAGAATTATTATTTCTAAATAAATAGAACATATTCTGTTACGAAAACATTTTCGCAAAATGAAATAATCGCATTTTCATGTAAACGTTTTGAGGAGAATATGTCAAGGGCTTTGCGCAACAGATTAGGGTTTTAGTGTTTTGTTTTTTTTCTATTTGTCTTCTCCATTGACTTCTATGGGAAATATGTGAATGCGCACGCAATTTGGCTGTTTGCATAACACGGCTTGAAGCGCACAAAAAAATAAGTTATTTCTTAACTTGTAATAGCTGCACAACCCTGATTTGCCGCATGACTTGTAATCTTGCCTTATGATAGGAAGAAGTGGGAGAGGAAAAACTCTCAAAAAAGAATAACTTCAGAAATTGAAGTGTGGTATTTTTAATTTCTCTTCTCCCCATTTAACTAATAATGAGATAAGAATGCTTGAGGTTTGTCATATTGTCCACCTAATACTCAAAATTTATTTGACTTGTTTGTAGACCTTAATAAGTTTACTTGGAAATTGTCCTTACAACAATATTTTTCATTAAGACAACTGAAAAGAAGATCATGGAGTGGTGCCAAATTCTAATTGATCCAATGGACCCCAAAAAATCTATGTTTGTAATATAGAAGGACCCTAATTAATTAGTGGATGATTCATTTGAAGGGATTATTCATACTCCAATGTCTCTTCCCTCCAATTTGCAACTCACCTAAGGAAGAGGTGTCTTATATTGACATTTTTAAACAGGTAGTGACGGAGGACTTTGAGGTAATTCCCCAACGTGTACTGTATATGGTAAATAGAGACTTTTGCCCAACGCTAGAAAATCTATAGCCAGCCTGGCCAATGACCCTCATTAGGGACTTTTCCTCCAGAACTATGATGATTATATAGCTCAGGCTAATTTTATTCTTTTGGATGCTGAATATTATAAAATGTTGAAGGATGGCCTGACAGAGATATATATATTCTAGATCTCTCATAAGTCTTTTGGAATATGGGACATAAAAGGGTATTTTAAATAAAAAAGAAAAGAGATACCATCTCCCTGACCATTCAATTAGTCCCTACTATCATCTCCCTAAGATACATAAGAATCACAAGAAACCTCCAGGGAGATCCATTATAGCAGGTATTAATAGTATTACTGGGTGATTTTCAAAATAAATTGACATGTTCTTGCAAAAGTAAGTTATACATCTGCCATCATATAGTCAAGATCCTGCTGATCTTTTGAATAGATCAGGGAAATATATTTGGGTGACATGTGATGTTAGAGCTATATAGTCCAACTTCGCACATAACCTGGGAATTGAAGCAGTGAGAACATATTTGGAAGGGAATATATACATGCCATACATAATATTCATGCCATACATAATATTCAGAAAGCATATCTGATTGACCATATTGGATATATACTAAAGCAAAACTATTTCCAATTTTTAGATGATTTTTATCTACAAATCAAGGGAATGGCCATGGGCACCAGGTTTGCCCCAAGTTTTTCCAACCTATTCATGGGTGAATTTGAAGAACAGTAAATTTATGGTTTAAAATGGAGGGCAACCTGGTGTTCAATGTCCGCTATATAGACCATCTATTGTTCATTTGGGAGGGTTCTACTAAAGACGCCACTAGTTTCATAAAACATCTAAATGAGAACCATATGGACCTGATAGTAAATTTATGGTTCAAAATGTAGGATAACCTGATGTTCAATGGCCGCTATATAGACATTCTATTGTTCATTTAGGAGGGTTCTACTAAAGACGCCACTAGTTTCATAAAACATCTAACTGAGAACCATATGGGCCTGATGTTTACATCTAAAATACAATGTGAACAGAATTTCTAGATGTGGTATTATATTGGGAAGATAATGACAACTTATTCTCTTCTACCCATTTTAAATCAGTTGATAGCAATAGTTTTCTCCACTTTTCAAACAATCATTTGAAAATTTGGAAACTTTCCCTACAGTCAATTCTGTAGAATATGCAGAAACTGTAGTTTATAGAGATGATATAATCTATAGAGATGTATAATACACAATCCAGAACTTTAGAAGAAAGATTTAAAGAAAAAGGATCCCCTTCCCATTTGATTGAAACTATTTGTGAAAAAAGCTAGGAATTAAGACAGATCCTATATACTGAAACCGAAGGACAAAAACAATCTAAAAAAGAAAAGAATGCTAGAGGACAAGCAAACTTGTTTGTAACTCAGTTTAATTATAACTCAAGGGCCATAAGGAAAGTACTCACTAAACATTGGCCTATTTGTTTGATAGATCTGGTACTATAAAGACATTAGATAATTTAGATATTAAAATCAATCTAATTTTCAAAAGGGCACCCAACTTGAAGCAGAAGTTAGTGCCCAGTAAGGTAGTGGTCTCTAAGTGAAGAATATTAGAAGATTTTCCACACACATATCACCATACATATGATTGGGGATAAATAGATATGGACACAAAAGGTGTCTTATGTGTCAATATATCACACCCAGAACACAGAAGATTACAGCTAATGTATCTGGAGAGTGCTTCAATATCAAGGAACATCTCTCATTCAATTCAAGTTATGTTATCTAAGTCCTTACTTGTAGGTGTGGACAGCAATATTTAGGACACACCTCTTGGAAGGTACGTATTCAATGTAGTGTGCACCACAGAAATATTAAGAAAGGATCATTAAAACAGTGTATCTAGTTACTGTGTCCATGAACATACTAGAAGAGTATGTGAGTTCTCTATAACCCCACTAGAGGCTATTACCCCCTCAAATAGTTATAAATTGCGACAAAGAGAGACTTAGTAAATATATAAATTCCTTTCTTGATCCCATCTGGTCTTAATGAAGTTTTTTATTCTGTTTTTAATTAATAAGCAGTTTTATAATTATTATGTACCTTTTTTAAACCATAGTCCATTTGTTTGACCCTTTGACACAAGTTTTTCAACGTTGATAGCTCCTTGGATCTCGGCATCCAGATTGACGTCACCTTTGGATCTCGGTATCGAGATAGTGTTACTATAGGGGTTGGAAACGTCTTACACTATATCAGTCATTAATATTTTACATCTATTGTCTATGATAGTTAGATGTGTATCCTTCTTTCCATTTTTCTTAACCAACTTGCTGTCCACATTCAATTATTGAGAAAGCTAGTGTGTGCAACCTTATTAATATATGTCACTCACACAACCTATCATAGAGCTTTTACGGTTGAGCTCAGAGACAGGGCGTACCACACTAGACAGTGATGTTGGATCAATAACGCCTTCTCATCATGTAGAGGTAGACATAATTGTATCATATAGACACTATAGGTAGGTTCTAAGTAGATATATCCATATGTATGACGTTTCTCACAATCCTATTATGGTAGTGATGTTGGGATATACTTACTTGTGCATTATAATGGGTTTTTTAGGGGGCTAAAGAATTGGACTATGGTATCTGCTGATATGTCTTTGTATATGCCCATCAAGAGCATGATGTATTGTGATTGGTAGCTGCTTTGTAATTTAAAGGCCATGTATACACGGCTGTATCTGCCTGAAGTGCATGAATTTACATGTGAATTTACATGCAGAGAAACGTGTTGCAGGTATACCCAGTAATACGTTTTGCACTTGTTTGATGGTTTTTTTTTTAAACATATTTTTATTGGCTTTATAAAGTAAATTGTACAACACATAAAACATAACAGGTAATTCCCATCCATTAACAATAACAAGAGAGTTTGCCATCATATGTAGAAACATTAACAAGTATTTTATTGGCACTTTTATTATAACTTACTATACAAATATTCATTATCTATCGACTTGTGCACTTATACAACAACTACCTCACTGGCTCAGTATGGCATTTGGGAATCTGGAGTTCCTGTTTACCAGGAGTCAGCAAGTTGGTATGCTGTGACGTACCAGCTGGTTTCTACTAGCACATTAGGGTGCTAGTGCCAAATTTCAGTACCCCTGTTCTTCTATTTGTCCTTCTATGATACCTTCTTTTTAAATACACACATGGGGCGCCTCTTCGCGGTTTAATGTTTTATAGATAATTTAATTAAATTATTTCTGAAACAGTATAACAAAGAAAATGAAGGAAAAGGGGAAACCTAACAAGTTACACCAAAAAAAATATTTAAATTGATTAAACATATCCAGAATTTATATTATATATATTAAACTAAAATCACATTTAACAAACGATTGTGAAACATATTTAAATTATAATAAAAAGGACTAAACATCATAGAACAGAATGCTAATAAATCAAGCTGATTAGATAAAAAAAAGTAGTTACTCAAGGTTATATTTGAATAGTTAAAATTGTTGAAATTTCGAAATATATGTCAAATTGATCAATTGCTTGATAGTAAAATGTTTCCAGGGAAAAAGTTGAATAATAATAAAGCAGCTATTATTCTACCTTGGGGCTGGTAGATGCCTTCCATAATTAGTGTTAAATCTGTTTGGAGCATCTCCTTTAGATCTATCTAATAAGAGGTTTTGTTTACTTGGTAGCACTACTATGGTATCACAGGGAATCTGGATGTGAAGTAGCTTATTATTTTTGCATCACTAAAGTCTCCAATTCTTATAATTTGAGAACGGTTTTTGCATAGGTCTTTATGGTCTGGTAAATTTTCAATATCAGAAACCATCTCAATCTGTTTTGTGATCATTTTCAAATGATTCTGGGCCCCATTAGCTTGTCAGCTAATTATCATTTGGACAACTCAAATCCCTATCATTAAAATGTTTTTCAAGATTTATAAAATTTAATTTTAAAGAAGCTTTAACAAATCTTTAGCATTTTTGTTTCTTTTTATTCCCTTTTATGCACAGTTAACCACTATGATTACTTGCTAGAATTATTAAAATGATCAAGTTTTCCTTTAAAAAAATTACTTGTATCATATAATTAATCAAACAAATATGCCAGAATCTATTTTTAGAAGAAAGTATTGATTAAATATAATCTGCACTCATGTATCAAAATGTTTTTCTCTTTTGTAAGCCACATTAGACGTTTGTATGTTTTTTTCCCCTCTAGGGTAATACATTTTGGCCAACCTGCAGGCTATTTTGGTCTACTGTCATGTGCCCTAGGGCATATTGTTTTCTTGCATTCTTATAATACCTGGTAAGACATCTTTTTTTGGATATTTACACAATAATTGGAGTCTTGGGGTTTCCCATATTATTACTGACATGCTTATCCTTCAAGGTTCCTTAAATGTTTGCATTTTATAGTCTGCTGCAATAAAACATAAAAACATATTCTTCAGGTAGGAACCTTCTGTTTTAAATGAAACACTGACATATTTTATTGCCATAAGGAAGGAAGTTTTTGCATCCCAAGTAAGATATCTTTGTTTACGTTATATAAGAGGCAAGTTTAACTCTTTGGCTGTTGTTGATGGTTAAAATAAATTGTATAGAAATGAGTTACAGGCATGCATATATGTATAGGTACATATACATATGTATATATGGTAAGTATGTGATATCCTGTAAAGCTGGGGATCCATAAGAAAAGTTGCATCAGGACATTTACACGTTTTGTTTTAATTTTGTTTTATATTTTAATATTTGATTAAAAGTCACACTCTCACTGTTGTGTTTGTCATTAACAATACTGGAATCTTAAAAAATTTGTGTAAAAAAGGGGTCACATTATTGCAACTTCAATAGGAACCTATTGTAATCTGCTTCCTTTCTTACCACTATCTAGTTCTATCTTGTATGTTATGATGGACATACCGTACACCACTTTTTATTGTATTGTTTTTGACAATATTAATTTCTATTGTTTGTTAAAGCATCATTTCCATTTTGGCTTGATCGGAAACTTTGCAATAAGTAAGGTGTTACAAAAAAACATAAAAAATGGGGGGCGGGGCTAGTCCTGCATTTGAACGGTCGCATAGTTTAGCAGCTCCAGACCAGGACTGATTTTAACTACCTTTCTAAAAGCTCAATGCAGCCCAAACTTCATTACTGTGGAGGGTAATACCTTAAGGAGTTGAAACCGATCATATCAAGCTAAGAAGCAGTGCAGAGGACGAAATCTGACTCCCGATTAATCTAAAAATGTTGTGGAGTTCACTGGGGAGCAGCCATTTTCTCAACCACGTGGCGTGTTAACTTTTAACAGGAGACTGTATTTTAGAGATCGGCAGCAAACTCTCATTATGGAGGATCTTTTTATCAGGCTATATGACTCTATCTTTGAGTTCGAGGTCTCGATGTTACAAGAGATCAATCATGCATTAAGCCGTACCGTTTTAGGGGCCGGGCACTCTGACACTAAGCCGGCGATAGTACCTGAGGATAAACCTATGGGGCTGAGATAATTTATGCTGTGTCTTTTAGATCACACTTCTGATACAGATGGTGCTATTGTGGAAACCCTCATACCTCTTAATACCGGCACTATGGAAGATGTGGCCGAACCCCAGTTGCTGGAGATATGCTTATCAGAGGAGCAGAGGCAGGACCTCCATAGGATGCTCATAGAGTCAGAGCAGTTGGAGTATACATACGCCAGTCTGAAGGGAGGGGGCCAACATGGCGATATTTGGATTAGTGCTGGATACTTTGCTAGCGTGGAAGGGATTCACATAAGTCTCTCCCAGTTTGCTCCCTACAGAAATGAGCTAACCTATACCACTCAGGAGAAATGTCTGCTCACTGGGAAGCATTCAACTATGGAACACCTGATACCAGCAAAAGAGGCTTTACCCTGGGGGGCAATATCGGTTTTGGGAGGATAAGGTGAAAAGTCAACTACCTTGGCCATCCGGTGTGGGATAAATACTGCACAGTGTCTAACTACTTGTGGTACTGCAGGCTAAACCGTGAAGTTAATGACTTTAACTACAGATTTGTGACAATCTCTTTTCCTAATTAGAAAGGACTGAAACTAGGATGAGGTAACATAAGCCGACATGCTTTCATATACATAGACTTCCTTTATGCCCCGGGACTGATCCTGATAGTTTTTTATATATAACATTCTCTATATTTACTGATGCTCACTGAGACCTATATGTAGGTCATAAAGTTAAGTTTTTTTCAATATGTATTTTCGTGTTTCATGATTGAATTGTGAGCCCTAATGTATTTTAGGCTCTATATAGATTTAACTATCCTAATAGTTCTGCTGTTATTGTTTATGGGGTTGGCTCATTTTCAAGCAGTATTGGGTCTGAACAATGTTATCATTAATACATACTGTACGATTGAAATAATGTCATTACATCTTATGTATGGGTTTTTCCACTTTGTTGAGCAAGTACATCTCCCTGGGTATTTCATAAGATATTTAAATTGGTATTTACACTGTCATGTTGTCAGCAGCTGAGATGACATGGCTAATATTACAAAAGTTAAAACCTAATATATATACTATAGTCCAGGGAGATGAAGTACTAATCCCCTATAGTCCTATATATGTAATTGGAAATTACCTTTTGGGATTTCTCTATTATTTCATATTTAGATAGATACACCTCATAGCTGTTACATTTTGATAGGTCATGTGTATATATTTTTCCCAACTGACCCCAGAGGGACCAGCTTATTTGTTACATATGTCTTATTGCTCCAGCTTTAAAATGACTATTTTATCTTATTATACCATCAAACCCCTCCATCTTGGGATTGCTTGTAGTACCTTTGCCCCAATATGGGCTTGAACATGATACCCACCTATTTAACAGTGGTATACTGTTATAAGTAAACTCATTTCTTTATATTGTATCTTATTGCTCTCTGGCATGTCGACTTGCTTAGTTTTGATACTTTTGATAGTTTTGATACTTTTGATAGATTTGCCCCTAGTTCAATTAGTTTATTTAGACGTTAAGGGTTTCAGGTGTCTACTGTACCTTATTTATAATTTGACAATTTATATTCATTGCCCTTGAAACAAGAAGTAGAGATGTAATGTGTATCTATTTATATAGGTATCAGAGACAACTTATAAGCACTGAAATATATTTTGTTTCACTGCTTCTACCTCCCAGTGATTTTAGTCTTTATAACTTTAGCCCCACCCTCCTTCAATTTTGTTTACTGATTAAACAAAGGAACGCAGATTCCATAGAACTTCCCTATGTGGTTTATTATACAGTTGCTTGATCGCAAAGGCTACTGATATCCCCATCCCTGTTCTCTATAATATGGATAGTCTTGATCTCCTCCTTGTGCAATTCCTAGTGTTTAGAGACCCAAGAGAGGCCTCTTTAGTTCAAGGGGGGGGGGAGGCGATCTAATCTATTAATATGAATAAAAGTGAGGATGCTATAGGTCCTGAGCGCTAATCAGTTACTATATCCAGTTACATTTAGGTACGAATAACCTACGGTACAAAATAAGATATAGTGTGGTGTATATGATTACTCACTATACTTGGTTACACTGTAATTGAGGTTTTATGTTTTCTTCTTTTTTTTTGTATATTCATATGCCCAATATGCTATGTACGGAGTTATTATATTTGTAACCTATCCATATTGTGCTTTCATGGGAGATGTTTGTATTGAAATTCCTCAATATAAAAAAATAAAAAAAGACACACTAAAAAATATCTTTTAACGTAGAGCTCAAAATTGTGTACATGCTACTGGAACTGATATCAGATTACAGGATACTGACATGTGAATATATAAGCAATATGTATACAACTGTCAATCAAACACCTGCATAGTGTATGCCTGCTTGTAAGTCTGATATCAGCAACAATGGTGAGTACAAGGTGCTGATATCAGAGTTTAAATAGGTAAAGCTACCTTTTTAACATTGTTTTTTAAAGTAGTATGCTATATAGTCTATATAGACTCAATATAACATTCAATATAACCTCCATTTAAATATAACTATCTGTAATTAAAGATACATTGTACACTAGATTTTTCTTTGCATAAATGTTTTGTAGATGATCCATTTATATCGTCCATCTGGCAGTGTTTTCGTAACAATGTAAATTCTTGCTTATTTTTTAATAACATTCGGCTACGAGTTTTGCGGTACAGCTTTTAACACTGAAAAATTGGCTATTACGCTGGAATGGCCAGGTACGCATAATACGAGTTGCAGCGGTATAGCTATACAGCAAGCATTTTAGCCTGTAATGCAACGTCGATTCCGCACTCCAAAAAATGACGTTTGAGTGATTGATTTTCCATAGCGCCATATTACGGGTTGTGTGGTACGGCTAAAATGCTTACGTTACAGCCTATACCGACTCGATCCATACTGCCATCTGAGACCAGTAGTTATGAATTTTGTGTAACAAAAATGTTTCCCAAAACTCATAACTAAAATGTTGCAAAGTACACTAACACCCATAAACTACCTATTAACCCCTAAACTGCCACCCTCCTACATCGCAAACACTATATTAAACCTATTAAGCCCTAATCTGCTGCCCACCCACATTGCAACTATTAAATAAAGTTATTAACCCCAATCTGCCGCCCACCTACATTACCAACACTATTTAAACATATTAATCCCTAAACCACCACTCCCCGACATCGCCAACACTAAATAAACCTATTAACCCCTAAACCTCTGCACCCCCACATCACCGCCACAAAATAAACCTATTTACCCCTAAACTGCCAGCCCCTCACTTTGTAACTACTAAACCTATTAACCCCTAAACCCCCAGCCCCCAACATCACAAAACACTAAATTAAACTATTAACCCCTAAACCTAACACCCTCTAACGTTTAATTAAAATTACAATATAACTATATTTAAATAAATAAAAACTTACCTGTGAAATAAAAATAAACCTAACATAAAACTATAATAAAAAAAAAATACCATTTAAAAAACCTAAATTACAAATTAAAAAAAATTAACACTACGAAAAAATTGAAAACCAGCCAATAGGATTTCAGAAGCTCTCATCCTTTGGCTGATTTGAATTTGAAGAATCAAATCAGCCAATAGGAATGCAAGGTATGCCATTTTGAAATGGCTACCTTGCATTCAACTTCAGTGTACGGCAGTGACCATATTAAGAGGACTCTCCGCACAGGATGTCATCGCCGATCCAGGATAGCTCCGCTCCGCACCACGCAGCCAGGATGAAGATAGAAGATGCCCCCACGATGGATGAAGATGTCGCCGCCTCAATGAAGACTTTTAGCCGCCTGAATGAAGACTTATCACTGCCTGGATGGAGATAAATGTCCGGATTTCAGGAACCGGAACCGTGAGTAGATATTCTTGGGTTAGTGTTATTTTTTTTTTTTTTTGGGTGTTTTTTTTTTCAGATTAGGGCTTTGGGCAAAGTGTAAAAGAGCTGAATGCTCTTTTAAGGGCAATCAAAAAGAGCTGAATTCCCTTTTAAGGGCAATGCCCATACAAATCGGTAGCTTAGTTTTTTTTTAGAGTTAGGTTTTTTATTTTGGAGGATTAGTTGGTTGGTGGGTTTTACTGTTGGGGGGACTTTGTATTTTTTTCCAGGTAAAAAAAGCTGTTTAACTTAGGGCAATGCCCTACAAAAGGCCCTTTAAAGGACTATTGGTAGTTTGTTTGTAGGTAGGTTCGTAGTGTTAGGTTTTTTAAATTTGTAATTTAGATTTTTAATTGGTTGATTTTTTAAATTTTATTAGAATAGTTATGTTAGGTTAATTTATAGTTTAAACTTAGGTTTTTTATTTCACAGGTAAGTTTTTATTTATTTTAAGAAAGTTATATTGTAATTTTAATCTAAAGTTAGTGGGGTGTTAGGTTTAGGGGTTAATAGTTTAATTTAGTGTTTTGCAATGTGGGGGGTGGCGGTTTAGAGGTTAATAGGTTTATTTAGGTGTCTGTGATATCAGGGAGCGGCGGAATATGGGTTAATAATTATATTTAGTATCTGCGATGTCAGAAAGCGGCGGATTAGGGGTTAATAACTTTTATTAGTGACGGTGATGTCAGGGAGTAGCGGAATAGGGGTTAATAACTTTTATTAGTGTCGGCGATATCGGGGAGCGGCGGAATAGGGGTTAATACATTTTATTAGTGTTGGTGATGTCAGGAAGTGGCAAATTAGGGGTTAATATCTTTTATTAGTGTCGGTGATGTCAGTGGATTAGGGGTGTTTAGACTAGGGGTTTATGTTAGGGTGTTAGGTTTAAATGTAACTTTCTTTTCCCCATAGACATCAATTGGTTTACATTACGGCAATCGCCATTCTGCACTTCAGGTGTTAGTTTTTTTTCTCTCCCCATTGATGTCTATGGGGCAAAGCGTGCACAAGCATGGAAACTCAGCTCTTGGTTTTTGTGCGATATGGATCTTAACGCACCATAACACACATCACAAGGAGGCTTTTCATTAACTCGTAATGGCAGCGCTGTGGAGAGGGCAATAGTGCATTTTTTTTTACATTATTTTCGCACCTTGTTTAGCGCAAAACTCGTAATCTAGGTGATTGTTTTGATTTTCAGATTCCTAACTAAGCCCCACAGTGTCAGATGTATACACGCGTTTACAGACCCCTGCTGACTCTTGTTAATGTTATCTGTCTTTTCATATGCAGGGAACCGGGGGAATGTCTGTTCTTCTGGCTTTCTCTGTTCTTCTGGCTTTCTCAGCCTCTTTCAAAGGTTGTCCAAGCCTAACCTCATCAAGAGTGATAAACTGGTAGTTTATATGAAAGTTTTTTTAAAAGTTTTATACTGGATTTTTAGATCAGTATCTGTGCATATTCTTCTTTATTGTAGTGTCTATAACATGCAGTTATATGAAAATTGGTGTACATTGTCCCTTTAATAAGATCATTCTTAGTATATGAAAAGCTGTCATTATGAATTTATAATCGAATGTTTTTATAATTGTGTTACCATGACACATAAAGTTAAAATACTCATAGTCACGGCAACAATGAAATAATTCAATTAAAAAATGCTAACACCTCTCAGTTTGAATTCTGGGGATTTGTCAGCTCAACAAGATCTTTTTAAAAAAGTAAAAAGAACCCGCTAGTAGCAGGCTAGATTACATCTTGCATTAAAGAATGCCAGAAGTACCAGCATAGCAGGAGATAAACTTAAAGAGCATTACCAAGATATCACATTTACATTACAACAAGATCAGCTTTTTAATGGAAGTGAATGAGTGGCATTATATAATACTCTCACAGCTACACTACATCAGAATTATTGGGTTCATTGCACAATAAGCTCAATACATAGTTCATATTATCACATCTCCATTATATCTGCACATCTCACATTTTCAGAAACACTTAGAAATCTATATTTGGCTATACATAATCCAACTGTGCATTTCATATGGAAAAGCCAATGATGGGACAATTTTAACTTAGATACTGCAGTACCTCATGATTTGTCTCAAGCTAAACATACATGCTATTAGTCATGTACATTAGGATTCTGACAAAAAATATGTTTATTTTGATGTATTTTTTACATTTGTTTCCCATTCAGGAAAAAATGAAAGAAAAATGAAGGTGTAGCAAAAAAGAAAAAAAAGGTTCTTGCCATTAAAACTATTAATCGAAACAGGGGAAAGTATTCTCTGCATTCACGAAAGGGTTAAAAAATTAAGGTTTGCACTTCCAGTCAGGAAACTTTTCAAAAGTTCAAATTGACACTATTCAATAATGACATCCAGTAATTTATTTGTCAGTTGATTGATTCATGTGTTAACCAACAAGCATGTAAGTTTCACTTTTGTTCTGGACCATTCCTGATTCCAAAAAAAGTACATTTAAAAATTGTTTGTTTGCTGTTGCTGGCTCATAGCACTAGCACTCACTACAACAGCGTATGCTGTCTGTATTTATCAATGTGCAACGGACATGATACGCTACAGCAGATCATGTCCGCTCACACTTTGATCATTCGGCCTCAAACACTCATATTAAAGTGAATGTAAACTTGAGCGTACTCGGTCAAGTCATAGGAAAGCATTTTTTTGTGAGTGATACTTTAATTCATCAAATTGGTAATATATCCGGATCTTCTGAGATTTTTAGTCTGCACATTAACCAATTAGTATTTTCAATGCAACATATTTATATTCATATACATATCTTGCAATAAATAGATATATCAGTCCAAGGGGGGTAGTTATCAAGCCGTCTACTTTTCTGGCTTCGCCGGCCCAATACGCCCGCCTAAGCTCGCCTACCTTCGCCGCCGCGGACCTGAAAAAATACGCCTAAGTTATCAAATAAAGCTGTCAAAAAGCCGCGGGGCGATGAGCAGCGGACTGTGACAGTTATCACTCATCCGATCTCGCTGCCCTTCGGCTTTTTCCCAGCTTTATTGCTAGCCTGTCACTAAGCACTCACACTAAACTGCACTGTTCTACCCCCTATACCGGCGCCCCCGGAGCCCCCCGCAACTAAATAAAGTTACTAACCCCTAAACCGCCGCTCCTAGACCCCGCCGCAACTCTTATAAATGTATTAACCCCTAAACCGCCGCTCCTAGACCCTGCCGCAACTCTTATAAATGTATTAACCCCTAAACCGCCGCTCCCGGACACCGCTGCCACCTACAGTATACCTAGTAACCCCTATCCTGCCCCCCCCTACACCGTCGCCCTCTATTATAAAATTATTAACCACTATCCTGCTGATCCTGCACCTCTCCGCAACTAAATAAATAGTTTAACCCCTAAACCGCCGCTCCATGAACCCGCCGCAACCTATATTAAACCTATTAACCCCTATCCTGCCCCCCTACACCGTCGCCACCTATAATAAATTTATTAACCCCTAATCTGCCCCCCCTACACCGTCGCCACCTATAATAAATTTATTAACCCCTATCCTGCCCCCCACTACGCCGCCGCCACTGTAATAAAATTATTAACCCCTAAACCTAAGTCTTACCCTAACCCTAACGCCCCCCTAACTTAAATATTAATTAAATAAATCTAAAT
This sequence comes from Bombina bombina, assembly GCF_027579735.1. Lineage (NCBI taxonomy): Eukaryota > Metazoa > Chordata > Amphibia > Anura > Bombinatoridae > Bombina > Bombina bombina. The sequence goes on from NC_069504.1 coordinate 632,623,120, forward strand.
AAATTAACTCTTATTAACTAAATGAATCCTATTTAAAACTAAATACTTACCTTTAAAATAAACCCTAATATAGCTACAATATAAATAATAATTATATTCTAGCTATCTTAGGATTTATATTTATTTTACAGGTAATTTTCAATTTATATTAACCATGTACAATAACTATTAAATAGTTATTAACTATTTAATAGCTTACCTAGCTAAAATAAAGAGAAATGTACCTGTGAAATAAATCCTAACCTAAGTTACAATTACACCTAACACTACACTATACTTTAATACATTATTCCTATTTAAAAATAAATACTTACCTGTAAAATAAACCCTAAGATAGCTACAATATAATTAATAATTATATTATAGCTATCTTAGGATTTATATTTATTTTACAGGTAACTTTGTATTTATTTTAGCTAGTTAGAATAGTTATTAAATAGTTATTAACTATTTAATAACTACCTAGCTAAAAGAAATACAAAATTACCTGTAAAATAAATCCTAACTTAAGTTACAATTAAACCTAATACTACACTATCATTAAATTAATTAAATAAACTACCTACAAATAACTACAATTAAATACAATTACATAAACTAACTAAAGTACAAAAAATAAAAAAAGCTAAGTTACAAAAAATAAAAAAATAAGTTACAAACATGTTAAAAATATTACAACAATTTTAAGCTACTTACACCTAATCTAAGCCCCCTAATAAAATAACAAACCCCCCCAAAATAAAAAAAATCCCTACCCTATTCTAAATTAAATAAATTTCAAAGCTCTTTTACCTTACCAGCCCTTAAAAGGGCCATTTGTGGGGGCATGCCCCAAAAAGTTCAGCTCTTTTGCCTGTAAAAGAAAAATACAACCCCCCCAACATTAAAACCCACCACCCACATACCCCTAATCTAACCCAAACCCCCCTTACAAAAACCTAACACTAATCCCCTGAAGATCATCCTACCTTGAGTCGTCTTCACTCAGCCGAGCCACCGATGGAACTGAAGAGGACATCCGGAGCGGAAGAAGTTAATCCTCCAAGCGGCGCTGAAGAAATCTTCCATCCGATGAAGTCATCATCCAGGCGGCGCTGAAGAAAAGTCTTCGATCCGGCCGATGTCATCTTCAAAGAGGCGCTGAAGAGGTCTTCTATCCGGGCGAAGTCATCTTCCAAGCCGGGTCTTGAATCTTCCTTCCGCCGACGCGGAACCACCTTCTTCACCGACGGACTACGACGAATGACGGCTCCTTTAAGGGACGTCATCCAAGATGGCGTCCCCTCAATTCCGATTGGCTGATAGGATTCTATCAGCCAATCGGAATTAAGGTAGGAAAATCTGATTGGCTGATGGAATCAGCCAATCAGATTCAAGTTCAATCCGATTGGCTGATCCAATCAGCCAATCAGATTGAGCTTGCATTCTATTGGCTGATCGGAAAAGCCAATAGAATGCAAGCTCAATCTGATTGGCTGATTCAATCAGCCAATCAGATTTTTCCTACCTTAATTCCGATTGGCTGATAGAATCCTATCAGCCAATCGGAATTGAGGGGACGCCATCTTGGATGACGTCCCTTAAAGGAGCCGTCATTCGTCGTAGTCCATCGGTGAAGAAGGTGGTTCCGCGTCGGCGGAAGGAAGATTCAAGACCCGGCTTGGAAGATGACTTCGCCCGGATAGAAGACCTCTTCAGCGCCTCTTTGAAGATGACATCGGCCGGATCGAAGACTTCTTCAGCGCCGCCTGGATGATGACTTCATCGGATGGAAGATTTCTTCAGCGCCGCTTGGAGGATTAACTTCTTCCGCTCCGGATGTCCTCTTCAGTTCCATCGGTGGCTCGGCTGAGTGAAGACGACTCAAGGTAGGATGATCTTCAGGGGATTAGTGTTAGGTTTTTGTAAGGTGGGTTTGGGTTAGATTAGGGGTATGTGGGTGGTGGGTTTTAATGTTGGGGGGTTGTATTTTTCTTTTACAGGCAAAAGAGCTGAACTTTTTGGGGCATGCCCCCACAAATGGCCCTTTTAAGGGCTGGTAAGGTAAAAGAGCTTTGAAATTTATTTAATTTAGAATAGGGTAGGGATTTTTTTTATTTTGGGGGGGTTTGTTATTTTATTAGGGGGCTTAGATTAGGTGTAAGTAGCTTAAAATTGTTGTAATATTTTTAACATGTTTGTAACTTATTTTTTTATTTTTTGTAACTTAGCTTTTTTAATTTTTTGTACTTTAGTTAGTTTATGTAATTGTATTTAATTGTAGTTATTTGTAGGTAGTTTATTTAGTTAATTTAATGATAGTGTAGTATTAGGTTTAATTGTAACTTAGGTTAGGATTTATTTTACAGGTAATTTTGTATTTCTTTTAGCTAGGTAGTTATTAAATAGTTAATAACTATTTAATAACTATTCTAACTAGCTAAAATAAATACAAAGTTACCTGTAAAATAAATATAAATCCTAAGATAGCTATAATATAATTATTAATTATATTGTAGCTATCTTAGGGTTTATTTTACAGGTAAGTATTTATTTTTAAATAGGAATAATTTATTAAAGTATAGTGTAGTGTTAGGTGTAATTGTAACTTAGGTTAGGATTTATTTCACAGGTACATTTCTCTTTATTTTAGCTAGGTAAGCTATTAAATAGTTAATAACTATTTAATAGTTATTGTACATGGTTAAAATAAATTGAAAGTTACCTGTAAAATAAATATAAATCCTAAGATAGCTAGAATATAATTATTATTTATATTGTAGCTATATTAGGGTTTATTTTAAAGGTAAGTATTTAGTTTTAAATAGGATTCATTTAGTTAATAAGAGTTAATTTATTTAGATTTATTTAATTAATATTTAAGTTAGGGGGGCGTTAGGGTTAGGGTTAGACTTAGGTTTAGGGGTTAATAATTTTATTACAGTGGCGGCGGCGTAGTGGGGGGCAGGATAGGGGTTAATAAATTTATTATAGGTGGCGACGGTGTAGGGGGGGCAGATTAGGGGTTAATAAATTTATTATAGGTGGCGACGGTGTAGGGGGGGCAGGATAGGGGTTAATACATTTAATATAGTTGCGGTGGGCTCTGGGAGCGGCGGTTTAGGGGTTAATATGTATAGAGTAGCTTGCGGTGGGCTCCGGGAGCGGCGGTTTAGGGGGTAATAACTTTATTTAGTTGCAGCGGTGTAGGGGGGGCAGATTAGCGGTGTTTAGACTCGGGGTACATGTTAGGGTGTTAGGTGTAGACAGCTCCCATAGGAATCAATGGGATGTCTGTCAGCAGCGAACTTGTACTTTCGCTATGGTCAGACTCCCATTGATTCCTATGGGATCCGCCGCCTCCAGGGGTGGCGGATTGAAAACCAGGTACACTGGGCCGTAAAAGTGCCGAGCGTACCTGCTAGTTTTTTGATAACTAGCAAAAGTAGTGAGAATGTGCCGCACTTGTGTGCGGAACATCTGGAGTGACGTAAGAATCGATCTGTTTCGGACGGAGTCCGGCGGATCGATGCTTACGTCACAAAATTCTACTTTTGCCGGTCTCAAGCCTTTGATAACTAAGGCGTATCAGCCTCGCCACAAATACGCTGTGGAATTCCAGCGTATTTGAGGTTGACGGCTTGATAACTACCCCCCCAAATGTCATCAAATATATAGAGAAATATTTAGAACATATTCTATTGCGAAAACATTTCAGCAATATGAAATATTCCCATTTTCATGTACACTTTTCAAGGAGAATACGTCATGGGCTTTGCACAACATATTAGGGCTTTTGTTTTTTTACTATTTGTCTTCTCAATTGACTTTAATGGGGAATACGCGAAAGTACCGCGATTTCGCGGTTTGCATTATGCGGCTTAACATGCGCGCAAAATAAGTTATTTTGCAACTTGTAATACCTGTGCAACCACAAATGTGAAAAAACCCATAATGCGTGCAGTGTTTTCACAACTGATTTGCCGTGCAACTTGTAATCTTGCCCTATTCTACAACTTAACACCTGTGTTGGTATAATAACTTGCATTTACTCAGACATCAAAGAATACTGTGTTTTGTAGCCCGAATTTTTTTTTCTTTCTTTGTGCAGTTAATGAATTTAACAGAATACATCAAGACTTCCAGGGTATGTATGTGTGTATTTTTATTTTAATTTAATATTTCAATCTATATATATTGATGTGTTTAAGTATTTTAAGAGCAGTTTAGACCAGTGTCATCCAGACTTTCTGGTGAAGTGAGCTGTATTTTTGTAGAGCTTCATGCTAGTGTGACAGATAATTTAACAAATATATGACTATAAAATTGTTTCCTAATATGGAAAATCTGAACAGATGGTGAACACTTAACAGTTATTCTATATGCCCTCCAGGTGCCTTGATCTCGATCCACCACCCACATGCCACAGTCAGCATTCTCTTGTCATCTGCACCTAATTTCCTTGCACGTATAGCTAGTTTCCTTATTACTCTGCACCTCAGACACTCTCAGCATTGCTCCCTGCATTACCCTTATAGCTGTTAATCACAGAAACCTGTCACATTTTCAGTCTTTAGTTTGCTAGAGGGTACACTGTAGCTAATAGAAACTTGGTGTGGGCAGAATGGGACACACAAGCTTCCAGTAGGACAGCTCTGACTCAGGCAATGAATGTTCTCTGCGACTGCATTGCTGACTTATACATATTCCAGTAGGGAGCTTTGATATTGAAATACTGGTGCAAATATTGGCAATATCTGTAGATGTTCATTGTGCTTCCAAGAAAATTAACCTTTACTGACAATGTGATAATTGTTCTGTCTTAAGCCCTGAAATTCAAAACCTCTGCTCAGGTAAGACATTCTAAAATAATCCTCCAGTACTGCGAGATTCCTAGTTTAATATTCAAAAGGCAAATTTTGCTTTTCTTCTTCAAGGGGAGTTCCCTGCATTTCTGTATGTGAAGTCCAGACAAGTCCAGGGCAATATAGCACTGCATGACATAACAGTTCTACTTCATTTACACTTTGTGCTTTCTATAATATATATATATATATATATATATATATATATATATATATATATATATATATATATACTTCAGATTAAATTTTATTACATTTAAGCTTTGCACTTTCTATTTTGCATTTTATTATGTATACAGCTGTGTATTTATGATTGTGAGGGAAGTAACCTTGAAATCCTAGAAAGATGAGAGATGCCTTCCATAGAAAGCAATGAAGCTCTCTGGGATACAAAATGTCACATAATAGAGACCTCCGGTGTGGAACATCCTTCCTGCACGACGACTACCCGACGAATTTAAAGGACCAGCCATTCGTCGGGTAGTCGTTGTGCAGGAAGGATGTTCCACACCGGAGGTCTTGAAGATGGAGCTGCTCCTCTTCGGATGGATGAAGATAGAAGATGCCGCTTGGATGAAGATGTCTGCCGGTCCGGATGTCCTCTTCTGCCCGGATAGGATGAAGACTTCTGCCAGTCTGGATGTCCTCTTCTGCCCCATCGGATGAAGACTTTGGCCCGGCTGGGTGAAGACGACTCAAGGTAGGGAGATCTTCAGGGGGGTAGTGTCAGGTTTATTTAAGGGGGGTTTGGGTGGGTTAGAGTAGGGGTATGTGGGTGGTGGGTTTTAATGTTGGGGGGGTTGTATTTTTTTTACAGGCAAAAGAGCTGATTACTTTGGGGCAATGCCCCGCAAAAAGCCATTTTAAGGGCTGGTAAAAGAGCTGGTTACTTGGTAATGTAGAATAGGGTAGGGAATTTTTTTTTTTTTTTATTGGGGGCTTAGATTAGGTGTAATTAGTTTAAAATTCTTGTAATATTTTTTATTTTCTGCAATTTAGTGGGTTTCTTTTGTAATTTAGTTTAGTTTATTTAATTGTATTTAATTGTAGGTATTGGTAGCTAATTTATTTAAATAATTTAATGATAGTGTAGTGTTATGTTTAATTGTAACTTCGGCTAGGATTTATTTTACAGGTAATTTTAGTATTTCTTTTAGCTAGGTAGCTGTTAAATAGTTAATAACTATTTAATGACTATTGTACCTAGTTAAAATATATACAAACTTGCCTGTAAAATAAAAATAAATCCTTAAATAGTTACAATGTAATTATTAGTTATATTGTAGCTATAGGGTTTATTTTATAGGTAAGTATTTAGTTTTAAATAGGAATAATTTAGTTAATAAGAGTAATATTATTTAAATTTATTTAATTAATATTTAAGTTAGGGGGGTGTTAGGGTTAGTGTTAGACTTAGGTTTAGGGGTTAATAATTTTATTATAGTGGCGGCGGTGTAGGGGGGGCAGGATAGGGGTTAATAAATTTATTATAGGTGGCGGCGGTATGGGGGGGCAGGATAAGGGTTAATAGGTATTATGTAGGTGGTGGCGGGGTCCTTAACATATTTATTATAGTTGCGGCGGGGTCTAGGAGCGGCGGTTTAGGGGTTAACATATTTATTATAGTTGCGGCGAGGTCTAGGAGCGGTGGTTTAGGGGTTAACATATTTATTATAGTTGCAGCGGGGTCCGGGAGCGGCGGTTTAGGGGTTAATATATTTATTATAGTTGCGGCGCTGTCTAGGAGCGGCGGTTTAGGGGTTAATAACTTTATTTAGTTGCGGGGGGCTCTGGGGGCACCGGTATAGGGGGTAGAACAGTATAGTATAGTGTGAGTGCTTAGTGACAGGGGTATCAATAAAGCTGTAAAAAAGCTGCTCATCGCCCCGTACTTGGTGCACGGTTTTTTGACAGATGTATTGATAACTTTGGCGAGCGTATTCAGGTCCACGGCAGCGATGTGAGTCGAGCTTAGGCAAGCGTATTGGGGCCGGCGAAGGCACGTAAGTACTGAGCTTCATAACAAGAGGCCAAAGGCTCTGTTTGCATCAATTCCAAATTGAACTTAAATGTTTTCACTACCATTTAACTTGCTTTTGTCTATATTTTAGTATATATTACTTTTCTGTTAGTTAAAATAAGTGTATTATGAATTCTGAGAAAACTTCACCTGTATACCTGTGTTTGTTTTTCTTGTAATTTAGCTAATTTTATTTAATTTATTTAATTGTATTTAATTTAGGTAATTTAATTGTAGGGTTAGGTTAGGTGTTAGTGTAACGTAGGTTAGGTTTTATTTTACAGGTAAATTTGTATTTATTTTAGCTAGGTAGTTATTAAATAGTTAATAACTATTTAATAGCTATTCCACCTAGTTAAAATAAATACAAACTTGCCTGTAAAATAAAAATAAACCCAAAGATAGCTACAATGTAACTATTAGTTATATTGTAGCTAGCTTAGGGTTTATTTTATAGGTAAGTATTTAGTTTTAAATAGGAATAATTTAGGTGATAATAGTAATTTTTATTTAGATTTATTTAAAATATATTTAAGTTAGGGGGTGTTAGGGTTAGACTTAGATTTAGGGGTTAATAAATTGAATATAGTGGCAGCGATATTAGGGATTAGGGGTTAATAAATGTAGGTAGGTGGTGGTGATGTTAGGGACAGCAGATTAGGAGTTAATAATATTTAACTAATAATTGCGAGGCGGGAGTGCGGCGGATTAGGGGTTAATATCTTTATTATAGTGGTGGCGATGTCGGGAGCAGCAGATTAGGGGTTAATAAATATAATGTAGGTGTCGGCGATGTTGGGGACAGCAGATTAGGGGTTAATAAGCGTAAAATTAGGGGTGTTTAGACTCAGGGTTCATGTTAGGGTGTTAGGTGTAAACATAACTTTTTTCCCCCATAGGAATCAATGGGGCTGCGTTACTGAGATTTACGCTGCTTTTTTGAAGGTGTTAGACTTTTTCTCAGCTGGCTCTCCCAATTGATGTCTATGGGGAAATCATGCACGAGCACGTACAACCAGCTCACCACTGACTTAAGCAGCGCTGGTATTGGAGTGCGGTATGGAGCACAATTTTGCCCTACGCTCACTTCTTGCCTTTTAATGCCGGGTTTGTAAAAACCCGTAATACAAGTGCTGAAGGTAAGTGAGCGATGACAATATAGTGAACGTTAGCAATGCACCCCTCTTACCGCAAAACTCGTAATCTGGCTGTATGTAAATAAATAGTTAAAATCTTGTGGACATAGCTAAATTGCTACATTGAAATAAAACAATTACTATTAATATATGTATGTAGTTATTTAAATATATATATAAGGTAACTAGATAAGAAAAATTATCACTTTAAGTTAAGCCCAAAAGAAATATTAATTTATTGACCACAATTTCTAGCTATGGTTTTTACCACAGAATATTATTAGAAGGATTTAGGTTGTTTCAGTCACCCAACAGGGACAAAAACACATTTTATACGCCTAAAGTATTGTATATTGTGTGATTTGCTGTTTTTGAAACTGGTCTAATAACTAATTGTGGGCTTGTTTTCACTGAGTCACAATTCGGTTTGCGTACACTCGCAAACCGTTAAATATGCTGTTGAAAGCAATATCGTTTATTGACTGTTTCCAATATCGTGCTATACCTCAATATCGCAGCCGGACTTCGGCTGCCGAAAAGGGGCCCGATCCAATATGCAGCATCGCCCGCAAATGCCGGCGACGCTGAAATTTGTGCTGGTTTGGTATCCTATATACGGTGTAACCTAGAAGTTATGCCCGTATATTTCTGCCATCGCCCGTAGTTTTTTGGGCCATAGGCTGGTATACCAAACCAGCGCAGTTTGGTATCCAATATACAGCGTAAGGACTTACGTGGCGTAAATGGAGAAATCTTACTCCATTTTCACCTCACCACAAAAAGCAGCCATAGTAAGCCTTACGCTGATTATTGGAGCCCCGTAACTCCCTAAACTACCTGCTAAATAAACCTAACACCTAACGCATGCGCAATGTCTATCTACCTGTCAACCGCAATCTGCTAAATAAAACCTAACACCTAACGCATGCGCAATGTCTATCTACCTGTCAACCGCGATCCCCCGCCGCAATCCCTAATAAAATATTTAACCCCTAAACCGCCGCTCCCGGACCCCGCCGCCACCTACATTAACTACCCCCTAATGTGATCCCCCTACACCATCGCCAACTATATTAAACTACCCCCTAAAGTGAGCCCCTAACCCGCCGCCATCTATTTTAAAATGATTAACCCCTAATTTAATCCCCCTACCCCGCCGCCACCTATATTAAATTATTTAACCCCTAATCTAATCCCCCTACCCCGCCGCCAGCTATATTAAATTATTTAACCCCTATTCTTATCCCCCAACCCCGCCGCCAGCTATATTAAATTATTTAACCCCTAAAATACTAAACTTTCCCTACCACTAAACCTAAGTCTAACCCTACAAATAGCCCTGAAAAGGGCTTTTTGCGTGGCATTACCCCAAAGTAAACTGGTCTATTGTCAGCCCTTAAAAGGGCTTTTGGCGGGGCTTTGTCACAAAGTAAACTGCTCTTTTGCATCTAATATACATCCCCCTACACCGCGGCCACCTATAATAAATGTATTAACCCCTAATCTAATCCCCCTACACCGCCGCCGCCTATATTAAACACATTAACCCCTAATCTAATCCCCCTACACCGCCGCCGCCTATATTAAACACATTAACCCCTAATCTAATCCCCTACACTGCCGCCAGCTATATTAACTATATTAACCCTAATTATATTAGGGTTAATATAGTTATTATATTATATATATTTACTATATTAACCCTAATTATATTAGGGTTAATATAGTTAATATAGTTATTATATTATATATATTAACTATATTAACCCTAATTATATTAGGGTTAATATAGTTAATATCGTTATTATATATATTAAGTATAATAACCCTATCTAACTCTAACATCCATAACTAAACTCTTATTAAGATAAATCCAATATTAATATTATTAATTAAAATATTCCTATTTAAATCTAAATACTTACCTATAAAATAAACCCTACGATAGCTACAATGTAATTAATAATTACATTGTAGCTATTTTAGTGTTTATATTTATTTTACAGGTAACTTGGTATTTATTTTAACTAGGTACAATAGCTATTAAATAGTTAATAACTATTTAATAGCTACCTAGTTAAAATAATTACCAATTTACCTGTAAAATAAATCCTAACCTAAGTTACAAATACACCTACACTATTAATAAATTAAATAAACTACAAATATCTAAACTAAAATACAATTAAATAAACTAAACTAAATTACAAAAAAAAAAAAGATTACAAGATTTTTAAGCTAATTACACCTATTCTAAGCCCCCTAATAAAATAATAAAGCCCCCCAAAATATAAAAAATTCCCTACCCTATTCTAAATTAAAAAAGTTCAAAGCTCTTTTACCTTACCAGCCCTTAAAAAGGCCCTTTGCGGGGCATGCCCCAAAGAAAACTGCTCTTTTGCCTGAAAAAAAAAACACAATACCACCCCCCAACATTACAACCCACCACCCACATACCCCTAATCTAACCCAAACCCCCCTTAAATAAACCTAACACTACCCCCCTGAAGATCTCCCTACCTTGTCTTCACCCAACCGGGCCGAACTCCTCATCCGATCCAGGCGATGTCTTTATCTAAGCGGCAGCAAAGTCTTCTTCCATCCGGCGGCATCTTCCATCAAGCGGCATCTTCAGTCTTCTTTCTTCGCTCCTCCGACGCAAAGCATCCATCCCGGCCGACGACTGAACGACGAATGAGGTACCTTTAAATGACGTCATCCAAGATGGCGTCCGTCGATTTCCGATTGGCTGATAGGATTCTATCAGCCAATCAGAATTAAGGTAGAAAAATCTGATCGGCCGGGATGGATGCTCCGCGTCGGAGGAGCGAAGAAAGAAGATTGAAGATGCCGCTTGATGGAAGATGCCGCCGGATGGAAGAAGATTTTGCTGCCGCTTGGATAAAGACATCGCCCGGATCGAATGAGGAGTTTGGCCCGGTTGGGTGAAGACAAGGTAGGGAGCTCTTCAGGGGGGTAGTGTTAGGTTTATTTAAGGGGGGTTTGGGTTATATTAGGGGTATGTGGGTGGTGCGTTGTAATGTTGGGGGGTGATATTGTGTGTTTTTTTTCAGGCAAAAGAGCAGTTTTCTTTGGGGCATGCCCCGCAAAAGGCCCTTTTAAGGGCTGGTAAGGTAAAAGAGCTTTGAACTTTTTAAATTTAGAATAGGGTAGGGAATTTTTTATATTTTGGGGGGCTTTATTATTTTATTAGGGGGCTTAGAATAGGTGTAATTAGCTTAAAAATCTTGTAATTTTTTTTTATTTTTTGTAATTTAGTGTGTTTTTTTTGTAATTTAGTTTAGTTTATTTAATTGTATTTTAGTTTAGATATTTGTAGTTTATTTAATTTATTAATAGTGTAGGTGTATTTGTAACTTAGGTTAAGATTTATTTTACAGGTAAATTGGTAATTATTTTAACTAGGTAGCTATTAAATAGTTATTAACTATTTAATAGCTATTGTACCTAGTTAAAATAAATACCAAGTTACCTGTAAAATAAATATAAACCCTAAAATAGCTACAATGTAATTATTAATTACATTGTAGCTATTTTAG